>NW_028152173.1:0-343367 GCF_964638095.1 Poromitra crassiceps | reverse complement strand
TTTTGGAAAAAAAAAAAAAAATCCAAAATCAGACAGAGTGTTGACACCAGAGAGGCTAAGACCGCATTGACTCAGTGCGGTATTCAGCCTCTCTGGTGTCAAGTCTGATTTTGGAAAAAAAAAAAAAAAAAATCCAAAATCAGACAGAGTGTTGAGTCCAGAGAGGCTAAGACCGCATTGACTCAGTGCGGTATTCAGCCTCTCTAGTGTCAAGTCTGATTTTGGAAAAAAAAAAAAAAATCCAAAATCAGACAGAGTGTTGACACCAGAGAGGCTAAGACCGCATTGACTCAGTGCGGTATTCAACCTCTCTGGTGTCAAGTCTGATTTTGGAAAAAAAAAAAAAAAATCCAAAATCAGACAGAGTGTTGACACCAGAGAGGCTAAGACCGCATTGACTCAGTGCGGTATTCAGCCTCTCTGGTGTCAAGTCTGATTTTGGAAAAAAAAAAAAAAAAAAAATCCAAAATCAGACAGAGTGTTGAGACCAGAGAGGCTAAGACCGCATTGACTCAGTGCGGTATTCAGCCTCTCTGGTGTCAAGTCTGATTTTGGAAAAAAAAAAAAAATCCAAAATCAGACAGAGTGTTGACACCAGAGAGGCTAAGACCGCATTGACTCAGTGCGGTATTCAGCCTCTCTGGTGTCAAGTCTGATTTTGGAAAAAAAAAAAAAAAAATCCAAAATCAGACAGAGTGTTGAGACCAGAGAGGCTAAGACCGCATTGACTCAGTGCGGTATTCAGCCTCTCTGGTGTCAAGTCTGATTTTGGAAAAAAAAAAAAAAATCCAAAATCAGACAGAGTGTTGACACCAGAGAGGCTAAGACCGCATTGACTCAGTGCGGTATTCAGCCTCTCTGGTGTCAAGTCTGATTTTGGAAAAAAAAAAAAAATCCAAAATCAGACAGAGTGTTGAGACCAGAGAGGCTAAGACCGCATTGACTCAGTGCGGTATTCAGCCTCTCTGGTGTCAAGTCTGATTTTGGAAAAAAAAAAAAAAATCCAAAATCAGACAGAGTGTTGACACCAGAGAGGCTAAGACCGCATTGACTCAGTGCGGTATTCAGCCTCTCTGGTGTCAAGTCTGATTTTGGAAAGAAAAAAAAAAATCCAAAATCAGACAGAGTGTTGAGACCAGAGAGGCTAAGACCGCATTGACTCAGTGCGGTATTCAGCCTCTCTGGTGTCAAGTCTGATTTTGGAAAAAAAAAAAAAAATCCAAAATCAGACAGAGTGTTGACACCAGAGAGGCTAAGACCGCATTGACTCAGTGCGGTATTCAGCCTCTCTGGTGTCAAGTCTGATTTTGGAAAAAAAAAAAAAAAAATCCAAAATCAGACAGAGTGTTGAGACCAGAGAGGCTAAGACCGCATTGACTCAGTGCGGTATTCAGCCTCTCTGGTGTCAAGTCTGATTTTGGAAAAAAAAAAAAAAAATCCAAAATCAGACAGAGTGTTGACACCAGAGAGGCTAAGACCGCATTGACTCAGTGCGGTATTCAGCCTCTCTGGTGTCAAGTCTGATTTTGGAAAAAAAAAAAAAAAAATCCAAAATCAGACAGAGTGTTGAGTCCAGAGAGGCTAAGACCGCATTGACTCAGTGCGGTATTCAGCCTCTCTGGTGTCAAGTCTGATTTTGGAAAAAAAAAAAAAAATCCAAAATCAGACAGAGTGTTGACACCAGAGAGGCTAAGACCGCATTGACTCAGTGCGGTATTCAACCTCTCTGGTGTCAAGTCTGATTTTGGAAAAAAAAAAAAAAAAAATCCAAAATCAGACAGAGTGTTGACACCAGAGAGGCTAAGACCGCATTGACTCAGTGCGGTATTCAGCCACTCTGGTGTCAAGTCTGATTTTGGAAAAAAAAAAAAAAAAATCCAAAATCAGACAGAGTGTTGAGACCAGAGAGGCTAAGACCGCATTGACTCAGTGCGGTATTCAGCCTCTCTGGTGTCAAGTCTGATTTTGGAAAAAAAAAAAAAAATCCAAAATCAGACAGAGTGTTGACACCAGAGAGGCTAAGACCGCATTGACTCAGTGCGGTATTCAGCCTCTCTGGTGTCAAGTCTGATTTTGAAAAAAAAAAAAAAAAAATCCAAAATCAGACAGAGTGTTGAGACCAGAGAGGCTAAGACCGCATTGACTCAGTGCGGTATTCAGCCTCTCTGGTGTCAAGTCTGATTTTGGAAAAAAAAAAAAAATCCAAAATCAGACAGAGTGTTGACACCAGAGAGGCTAAGACCGCATTGACTCAGTGCGGTATTCAGCCTCTCTGGTGTCAAGTCTGATTTTGGAAAAAAAAAAAAAATCCAAAATCAGACAGAGTGTTGAGACCAGAGAGGCTAAGACCGCATTGACTCAGTGCGGTATTTCAGCTCTCTGGTGTCAAGTCTGATTTTGAAAAAAAAAAAAAAATCCAAAATCAGACAGAGTGTTGACACCAGAGAGGCTAAGACCGCATTGACTCAGTGCGGTATTCAGCCACTCTGGTGTCAAGTCTGATTTTGGAAAAAAAAAAAAAAAAAAATCCAAAATCAGACAGAGTGTTGAGACCAGAGAGGCTAAGACCGCATTGACTCAGTGCGGTATTCAGCCTCTCTGGTGTCAAGTCTGATTTTGGAAAAAAAAAAAAAAATCCAAAATCAGACAGAGTGTTGAGACCAGAGAGGCTAAGACCGCATTGACTCAGTGCGGTATTTAGCCTCTCTGGTGTCAAGTCTGATTTTGGAAAAAAAAAAAAAATCCAAAATCAGACAGAGTGTTGACACCAGAGAGGCTAAGACCGCATTGACTCAGTGCGGTATTCAGCCTCTCTGGTGTCAAGTCTGATTTTGAAAGAAAAAAAAAAATCCAAAATCAGACAGAGTGTTGAGACCAGAGAGGCTAAGACCGCATTGACTCAGTGCGGTATTCAGCCTCTCTGGTGTCAAGTCTGATTTTGGAAAAAAAAAAAAAAAATCCAAAATCAGACAGAGTGTTGACACCAGAGAGGCTAAGACCGCATTGACTCAGTGCGGTATTCAGCCTCTCTGGTGTCAAGTCTGATTTTGGAAAAAAAAAAAAAAATCCAAAATCAGACAGAGTGTTGAGACCAGAGAGGCTAAGACCGCATTGACTCAGTGCGGTATTCAGCCTCTCTGGTGTCAAGTCTGATTTTGGAAAAAAAAAAAAAAATCCAAAATCAGACAGAGTGTTGACACCAGAGAGGCTAAGACCGCATTGACTCAGTGCGGTATTCAGCCTCTCTGGTGTCAAGTCTGATTTTGGAAAAAAAAAAAAAAAAAATCCAAAATCAGACAGAGTGTTGAGTCCAGAGAGGCTAAGACCGCATTGACTCAGTGCGGTATTCAGCCTCTCTAGTGTCAAGTCTGATTTTGGAAAAAAAAAAAAAAAATCCAAAATCAGACAGAGTGTTGACACCAGAGAGGCTAAGACCGCATTGACTCAGTGCGGTATTCAACCTCTCTGGTGTCAAGTCTGATTTTGGAAAAAAAAAAAAAAAATCCAAAATCAGACAGAGTGTTGACACCAGAGAGGCTAAGACCGCATTGACTCAGTGCGGTATTCAGCCACTCTGGTGTCAAGTCTGATTTTGGAAAAAAAAAAAAAAAAAATCCAAAATCAGACAGAGTGTTGAGACCAGAGAGGCTAAGACCGCATTGACTCAGTGCGGTATTCAGCCTCTCTGGTGTCAAGTCTGATTTTGGAAAAAAAAAAAAAAAATCCAAAATCAGACAGAGTGTTGACACCAGAGAGGCTAAGACCGCATTGACTCAGTGCGGTATTCAGCCTCTCTGGTGTCAAGTCTGATTTTTGAAAAAAAAAAAAAAAATCCAAAATCAGACAGAGTGTTGAGACCAGAGAGGCTAAGACCGCATTGACTCAGTGCGGTATTCAGCCTCTCTGGTGTCAAGTCTGATTTTGGAAAAAAAAAAAAAAAATCCAAAATCAGACAGAGTGTTGACACCAGAGAGGCTAAGACCGCATTGACTCAGTGCGGTATTCAGCCTCTCTGGTGTCAAGTCTGATTTTGGAAAAAAAAAAAAAAAATCCAAAATCAGACAGAGTGTTGAGACCAGAGAGGCTAAGACCGCATTGACTCAGTGCGGTATTCAGCCACTCTGGTGTCAAGTCTGATTTTGGAAAAAAAAAAAAAAAAAAATCCAAAATCAGACAGAGTGTTGAGACCAGAGAGGCTAAGACCGCATTGACTCAGTGCGGTATTCAGCCTCTCTGGTGTCAAGTCTGATTTTGGAAAAAAAAAAAAAAAAATCCAAAATCAGACAGAGTGTTGACACCAGAGAGGCTAAGACCGCATTGACTCAGTGCGGTATTCAGCCTCTCTGGTGTCAAGTCTGATTTTGGAAAAAAAAAAAAAAAAATCCAAAATCAGACAGAGTGTTGAGACCAGAGAGGCTAAGACCGCATTGACTCAGTGCGGTATTCAGCCTCTCTGGTGTCAAGTCTGATTTTGGGAAAAAAAAAAAAAAATCCAAAATCAGACAGAGTGTTGACACCAGAGAGGCTAAGACCGCATTGACTCAGTGCGGTATTCAGCCTCTCTGGTGTCAAGTCTGATTTTGGAAAAAAAAAAAAAAATCCAAAATCAGACAGAGTGTTGAGACCAGAGAGGCTAAGACCGCATTGACTCAGTGCGGTATTTAGCCTCTCTGGTGTCAAGTCTGATTTTGAAAAAAAAAAAAAAATCCAAAATCAGACAGAGTGTTGACACCAGAGAGGCTAAGACCGCATTGACTCAGTGCGGTATTCAGCCTCTCTGGTGTCAAGTCTGATTTTGGAAAAAAAAAAAAAAAATCCAAAATCAGACAGAGTGTTGACACCAGAGAGGCTAAGACCGCATTGACTCAGTGCGGTATTCAGCCTCTCTGGTGTCAAGTCTGATTTTGGAAAAAAAAAAAAAAATCCAAAATCAGACAGAGTGTTGAGACCAGAGAGGCTAAGACCGCATTGACTCAGTGCGGTATTTCAGCCTCTCTGGTGTCAAGTCTGATTTTGGAAAAAAAAAAAAAATCCAAAATCAGACAGAGTGTTGACACCAGAGAGGCTAAGACCGCATTGACTCAGTGCGGTATTCAGCCACTCTGGTGTCAAGTCTGATTTTGGAAAAAAAAAAAAAAAAAAATCCAAAATCAGACAGAGTGTTGAGACCAGAGAGGCTAAGACCGCATTGACTCAGTGCGGTATTCAGCCTCTCTGGTGTCAAGTCTGATTTTGGAAAAAAAAAAAAAAAATCCAAAATCAGACAGAGTGTTGACACCAGAGAGGCTAAGACCGCATTGACTCAGTGCGGTATTCAGCCTCTCTGGTGTCAAGTCTGATTTTGGAAAAAAAAAAAAAAAAATCCAAAATCAGACAGAGTGTTGAGACCAGAGAGGCTAAGACCGCATTGACTCAGTGCGGTATTCAGCCTCTCTGGTGTCAAGTCTGATTTTGGAAAAAAAAAAAAAAAATCCAAAATCAGACAGAGTGTTGACACCAGAGAGGCTAAGACCGCATTGACTCAGTGCGGTATTCAGCCTCTCTGGTGTCAAGTCTGATTTTGGAAAAAAAAAAAAAAAAATCCAAAATCAGACAGAGTGTTGAGACCAGAGAGGCTAAGACCGCATTGACTCAGTGCGGTATTTCAGCCTCTCTGGTGTCAAGTCTGATTTTGAAAAAAAAAAAAAAAATCCAAAATCAGACAGAGTGTTGACACCAGAGAGGCTAAGACCGCATTGACTCAGTGCGGTATTCAGCCTCTCTGGTGTCAAGTCTGATTTTGGAAAAAAAAAAAAAAAAATCCAAAATCAGACAGAGTGTTGACACCAGAGAGGCTAAGACCGCATTGACTCAGTGCGGTATTCAGCCTCTCTGGTGTCAAGTCTGATTTTGGAAAAAAAAAAAAAAATCCAAAATCAGACAGAGTGTTGAGACCAGAGAGGCTAAGACCGCATTGACTCAGTGCGGTATTCAGCCTCTCTGGTGTCAACTCTGATTTTGGAAAAAAAAAAAAAAAATCCAAAATCAGACAGTGTTGACACCAGCGAGGCTAAGACCGCATTGACTCAGTGCGGTATTCAGCCTCTCTGGTGTCAAGTCTGATTTTGGAAAAAAAAAAAAAAATCCAAAATCAGACAGAGTGTTGAGACCAGAGAGGCTAAGACCGCATTGACTCAGTGCGGTATTCAGCCTCTCTGGTGTCAAGTCTGATTTTGGAAAAAAAAAAAAAAAAATCCAAAATCAGACAGAGTGTTGACACCAGAGAGGCTAAGACCGCATTGACTCAGTGCGGTATTCAGCCTCTCTGGTGTCAAGTCTGATTTTGGAAAAAAAAAAAAGAAAATCCAAAATCAGACAGAGTGTTGACACCAGAGAGGCTAAGACCGCATTGACTCAGTGCGGTATTCAGCCTCTCTGGTGTCAAGTCTGATTTTGGAAAAAAAAAAAAAAAAATCCAAAATCAGACAGAGTGTTGAGACCAGAGAGGCTAAGACCGCATTGACTCAGTGCGGTATTCAGCCTCTCTGGTGTCAAGTCTGATTTTGAAAAAAAAAAAAAAAAATCCAAAATCAGACAGAGTGTTGAGACCAGAGAGGCTAAGACCGCATTGACTCAGTGCGGTATTCAGCCTCTCTGGTGTCAAGTCTGATTTTGGAAAAAAAAAAAAAAAAAATCCAAAATCAGACAGAGTGTTGACACCAGAGAGGCTAAGACCGCATTGACTCAGTGCGGTATTCAGCCTCTCTGGTGTCAAGTCTGATTTTGGAAAAAAAAAAAAAATCCAAAATCAGACAGAGTGTTGAGACCAGAGAGGCTAAGACCGCATTGACTCAGTGCGGTATTTAGCCTCTCTGGTGTCAAGTCTGATTTTGGAAAAAAAAAAAAAATCCAAAATCAGACAGAGTGTTGACACCAGAGAGGCTAAGACCGCATTGACTCAGTGCGGTATTCAGCCTCTCTGGTGTCAAGTCTGATTTTGGAAAAAAAAAAAAAAAATCCAAAATCAGACAGAGTGTTGACACCAGAGAGGCTAAGACCGCATTGACTCAGTGCGGTATTCAGCCTCTCTGGTGTCAAGTCTGATTTTGGAAAAAAAAAAAAAAAATCCAAAATCAGACAGAGTGTTGAGACCAGAGAGGCTAAGACCGCATTGACTCAGTGCGGTATTCAGCCTCTCTGGTGTCAACTCTGATTTTGGAAAAAAAAAAAAAAAAATCAAAATCAGACAGAGTGTTGACACCAGCGAGGCTAAGACCGCATTGACTCAGTGCGGTATTCAGCCTCTCTGGTGTCAAGTCTGATTTTGGAAAAAAAAAAAAAAAATCCAAAATCAGACAGAGTGTTGACACCAGAGAGGCTAAGACCGCATTGACTCAGTGCGGTATTCAGCCTCTCTGGTGTCAAGTCTGATTTTGGAAAAAAAAAAAAGAAAATCCAAAATCAGACAGAGTGTTGAGACCAGAGAGGCTAAGACCGCATTGACTCAGTGCGGTATTCAGCCTCTCTGGTGTCAAGTCTGATTTTGGAAAAAAAAAAAGAAAATCCAAAATCAGACAGAGTGTTGACACCAGAGAGGCTAAGACCGCATTGACTCAGTGCGGTATTCAGCCTCTCTGGTGTCAAGTCTGATTTTGGAAAAAAAAAATAATAATAATCCAAAATCAGACAGAGTGTTGAGACCAGAGAGGCTAAGACCGCATTGACTCAGTGCGGTATTCAGCCTCTCTGGTGTCAAGTCTGATTTTGGAAAAAAAAAAAAAAAAAATCCAAAATCAGACAGAGTGTTGAGACCAGAGAGGCTAAGACCGCATTGACTCAGTGCGGTATTCAGCCTCTCTGGTGTCAAGTCTGATTTTGGGGAAAAAAAAAAAAAAAAAATCCAAAATCAGACAGAGTGTTCACACCAGAGAGGCTAAGACCGCATTGACTCAGTGCGGTATTCAGCCTCTCTGGTGTCAAGTCTGATTTTGGAAAGAAAAAAAAAAATCCAAAATCAGACAGAGTGTTGACACCAGAGAGGCTAAGACCGCATTGACTCAGTGCGGTATTCAGCCTCTCTGGTGTCAAGTCTGATTTGGAAAGAAAAAAAAAAATCCAAAATCAGACAGAGTGTTGAGACCAGAGAGGCTAAGACCGCATTGACTCAGTGCGGTATTCAGCCTCTCTGGTGTCAAGTCTGATTTTGGAAAAAAAAAAAAAAAATCCAAAATCAGACAGAGTGTTGACACCAGAGAGGCTAAGACCGCATTGACTCAGTGCGGTATTCAGCCTCTCTGGTGTCAAGTCTGATTTTGGAAAAAAAAAAAAAAAATCCAAAATCAGACAGAGTGTTGAGACCAGAGAGGCTAAGACCGCATTGACTCAGTGCGGTATTCAGCCTCTCTGGTGTCAAGTCTGATTTTGGAAAAAAAAAAAAAAATCCAAAATCAGACAGAGTGTTGACACCAGAGAGGCTAAGACCGCATTGACTCAGTGCGGTATTCAGCCTCTCTGGTGTCAAGTCTGATTTTGGAAAAAAAAAAAAAAAAATCCAAAATCAGACAGAGTGTTGAGACCAGAGAGGCTAAGACCGCATTGACTCAGTGCGGTATTCAGCCTCTCTAGTGTCAAGTCTGATTTTGGAAAAAAAAAAAAAAAATCAAAATCAGACAGAGTGTTGACACCAGAGAGGCTAAGACCGCATTGACTCAGTGCGGTATTCAGCCTCTCTGGTGTCAAGTCTGATTTTGGAAAAAAAAAAAAAAAAATCCAAAATCAGACAGAGTGTTGACACCAGAGAGGCTAAGACCGCATTGACTCAGTGCGGTATTCAGCCTCTCTGGTGTCAAGTCTGATTTTGGAAAAAAAAAAAAAAAAAATCCAAAATCAGACAGAGTGTTGAGACCAGAGAGGCTAAGACCGCATTGACTCAGTGCGGTATTCAGCCTCTCTGGTGTCAAGTCTGATTTTGGAAAAAAAAAAAAAAATCCAAAATCAGACAGAGTGTTGACACCAGAGAGGCTAAGACCGCATTGACTCAGTGCGGTATTCAGCCTCTCTGGTGTCAAGTCTGATTTTGGAAAAAAAAAAAAAAAAATCCAAAATCAGACAGAGTGTTGAGACCAGAGAGGCTAAGACCGCATTGACTCAGTGCGGTATTCAGCCTCTCTGGTGTCAAGTCTGATTTTGGAAAAAAAAAAAAAAATCCAAAATCAGACAGAGTGTTGACACCAGAGAGGCTAAGACCGCATTGACTCAGTGCGGTATTCAGCCTCTCTGGTGTCAAGTCTGATTTTGGAAAAAAAAAAAAAAAAATCCAAAATCAGACAGAGTGTTGAGACCAGAGAGGCTAAGACCGCATTGACTCAGTGCGGTATTCAGCCTCTCTGGTGTCAAGTCTGATTTTGGAAAAAAAAAAAAAAATCCAAAATCAGACAGAGTGTTGACACCAGAGAGGCTAAGACCGCATTGACTCAGTGCGGTATTCAGCCTCTCTGGTGTCAAGTCTGATTTTGGAAAAAAAAATAATAATAATCCAAAATCAGACAGAGTGTTGAGACCAGAGAGGCTAAGACCGCATTGACTCAGTGCGGTATTCAGCCTCTCTGGTGTCAAGTCTGATTTTGGAAAAAAAAAAAAAAAAATCCAAAATCAGACAGAGTGTTGAGACCAGAGAGGCTAAGACCGCATTGACTCAGTGCGGTATTCAGCCTCTCTGGTGTCAAGTCTGATTTTGGGGAAAAAAAAAAAAAAAAAATCCAAAATCAGACAGAGTGTTCACACCAGAGAGGCTAAGACCGCATTGACTCAGTGCGGTATTCAGCCTCTCTGGTGTCAAGTCTGATTTTGGAAAGAAAAAAAAAAATCCAAAATCAGACAGAGTGTTGACACCAGAGAGGCTAAGACCGCATTGACTCAGTGCGGTATTCAGCCTCTCTGGTGTCAAGTCTGATTTTGGAAAGAAAAAAAAAAATCCAAAATCAGACAGAGTGTTGAGACCAGAGAGGCTAAGACCGCATTGACTCAGTGCGGTAATTCAAGCCTCTCTGGTGTCAAGTCTGATTTTGGAAAAAAAAAAAAAAAAATCCAAAATCAGACAGAGTGTTGACACCAGAGAGGCTAAGACCGCATTGACTCAGTGCGGTATTCAGCCTCTCTGGTGTCAAGTCTGATTTTGGAAAAAAAAAAAAAAATCCAAAATCAGACAGAGTGTTGAGACCAGAGAGGCTAAGACCGCATTGACTCAGTGCGGTATTCAGCCTCTCTGGTGTCAAGTCTGATTTTGGAAAAAAAAAAAAAAATCCAAAATCAGACAGAGTGTTGACACCAGAGAGGCTAAGACCGCATTGACTCAGTGCGGTATTCAGCCTCTCTGGTGTCAAGTCTGATTTTGGAAAAAAAAAAAAAAAAATCCAAAATCAGACAGAGTGTTGAGTCCAGAGAGGCTAAGACCGCATTGACTCAGTGCGGTATTCAGCCTCTCTAGTGTCAAGTCTGATTTTGGAAAAAAAAAAAAAAATCCAAAATCAGACAGAGTGTTGACACCAGAGAGGCTAAGACCGCATTGACTCAGTGCGGTATTCAACCTCTCTGGTGTCAAGTCTGATTTTGGAAAAAAAAAAAAAAAAATCCAAAATCAGACAGAGTGTTGACACCAGAGAGGCTAAGACCGCATTGACTCAGTGCGGTATTCAGCCACTCTGGTGTCAAGTCTGATTTTGGAAAAAAAAAAAAAAAAAAATCCAAAATCAGACAGAGTGTTGAGACCAGAGAGGCTAAGACCGCATTGACTCAGTGCGGTATTCAGCCTCTCTGGTGTCAAGTCTGATTTTGGAAAAAAAAAAAAAATCCAAAATCAGACAGAGTGTTGACACCAGAGAGGCTAAGACCGCATTGACTCAGTGCGGTATTCAGCCTCTCTGGTCTCAAGTCTGATTTTGGAAAAAAAAAAAAAAAAAATCCAAAATCAGACAGAGTGTTGAGACCAGAGAGGCTAAGACCGCATTGACTCAGTGCGGTATTCAGCCTCTCTGGTGTCAAGTCTGATTTTGGAAAAAAAAAAAAAAATCCAAAATCAGACAGAGTGTTGACACCAGAGAGGCTAAGACCGCATTGACTCAGTGCGGTATTCAGCCTCTCTGGTGTCAAGTCTGATTTTGGAAAAAAAAAAAAAAATCCAAAATCAGACAGAGTGTTGAGACCAGAGAGGCTAAGACCGCATTGACTCAGTGCGGTATTCAGCCTCTCTGGTGTCAACTCTGATTTTGGAAAAAAAAAAAAAAAATCAAAAATCAGACAGTGTTGACACCAGCGAGGCTAAGACCGCATTGACTCAGTGCGGTATTCAGCCTCTCTGGTGTCAAGTCTGATTTTGGAAAAAAAAAAAAAATCCAAAATCAGACAGAGTGTTGAGACCAGAGAGGCTAAGACCACATTGACTCAGTGCGGTATTCAGCCTCTCTGGTGTCAAGTCTGATTTTGAAAAAAAAAAAAAAAAATCCAAAATCAGACAGAGTGTTGAGACCAGAGAGGCTAAGACCACATTGACTCAGTGCGGTATTCAGCCTCTCTGGTGTCAAGTCTGATTTTGAAAAAAAAAAAAAAAAAATCCAAAATCAGACAGAGTGTTGACACCAGAGAGGCTAAGACCGCATTGACTCAGTGCGGTATTCAGCCTCTCTGGTGTCAAGTCTGATTTTGGAAAAAAAAAAAAGAAAATCCAAAATCAGACAGAGTGTTGAGACCAGAGAGGCTAAGACCGCATTGACTCAGTGCGGTATTCAGCCTCTCTGGTGTCAAGTCTGATTTTGGAAAAAAAAAAAAAAAAAAATCCAAAATCAGACAGAGTGTTGAGACCAGAGAGGCTAAGACCGCATTGACTCAGTGCGGTATTCAGCCTATCTGGTGTCAAGTCTGATTTTGGAAAAAAAAAAAAAAAAATCCAAAATCAGACAGAGTGTTGAGACCAGAGAGGCTAAGACCGCATTGACTCAGTGCGGTATTCAGCCTCTCTGGTGTCAAGTCTGATTTTGGGGAAAAAAAAAAAAAAAAAATCCAAAATCAGACAGAGTGTTCACACCAGAGAGGCTAAGACCGCATTGACTCAGTGCGGTATTCAGCCTCTCTGGTGTCAAGTCTGATTTTGGAAAAAAAAAAAAAAAAATCCAAAATCAGACAGAGTGTTGACACCAGAGAGGCTAAGACCGCATTGACTCAGTGCGGTATTCAGCCTCTCTGGTGTCAAGTCTGATTTTGGAAAGAAAAAAAAAATCCAAAATCAGACAGAGTGTTGAGACCAGAGAGGCTAAGACCGCATTGACTCAGTGCGGTATTCAGCCTCTCTGGTGTCAAGTCTGATTTTGGAAAAAAAAAAAAAAATCCAAAATCAGACAGAGTGTTGACACCAGAGAGGCTAAGACCGCATTGACTCAGTGCGGTATTCAGCCTCTCTGGTGTCAAGTCTGATTTTGGAAAAAAAAAAAAAAATCCAAAATCAGACAGAGTGTTGAGACCAGAGAGGCTAAGACCGCATTGACTCAGTGCGGTATTCAGCCTCTCTGGTGTCAAGTCTGATTTTGGAAAAAAAAAAAAAAATCCAAAATCAGACAGAGTGTTGACACCAGAGAGGCTAAGACCGCATTGACTCAGTGCGGTATTCAGCCTCTCTGGTGTCAAGTCTGATTTTGGAAAAAAAAAAAAAAAAATCCAAAATCAGACAGAGTGTTGAGTCCAGAGAGGCTAAGACCGCATTGACTCAGTGCGGTATTCAGCCTCTCTAGTGTCAAGTCTGATTTTGGAAAAAAAAAAAAAAATCCAAAATCAGACAGAGTGTTGACACCAGAGAGGCTAAGACCGCATTGACTCAGTGCGGTATTCAACCTCTCTGGTGTCAAGTCTGATTTTGGAAAAAAAAAAAAAAAATCCAAAATCAGACAGAGTGTTGACACCAGAGAGGCTAAGACCGCATTGACTCAGTGCGGTATTCAGCCACTCTGGTGTCAAGTCTGATTTTGGAAAAAAAAAAAAAAAAAAATCCAAAATCAGACAGAGTGTTGAGACCAGAGAGGCTAAGACCGCATTGACTCAGTGCGGTATTCAGCCTCTCTGGTGTCAAGTCTGATTTTGGAAAAAAAAAAAAAAATCCAAAATCAGACAGAGTGTTGACACCAGAGAGGCTAAGACCGCATTGACTCAGTGCGGTATTCAGCCTCTCTGGTGTCAAGTCTGATTTTGGAAAAAAAAAAAAAAAAATCCAAAATCAGACAGAGTGTTGAGACCAGAGAGGCTAAGACCGCATTGACTCAGTGCGGTATTCAGCCTCTCTGGTGTCAAGTCTGATTTTGGAAAAAAAAAAAAAAATCCAAAATCAGACAGAGTGTTGACACCAGAGAGGCTAAGACCGCATTGACTCAGTGCGGTATTCAGCCTCTCTGGTGTCAAGTCTGATTTTGGAAAGAAAAAAAAAATCCAAAATCAGACAGAGTGTTGAGACCAGAGAGGCTAAGACCGCATTGACTCAGTGCGGTATTCAGCCTCTCTGGTGTCAAGTCTGATTTTGGAAAAAAAAAAAAAAATCCAAAATCAGACAGAGTGTTGACACCAGAGAGGCTAAGACCGCATTGACTCAGTGCGGTATTCAGCCTCTCTGGTGTCAAGTCTGATTTTGGAAAGAAAAAAAAAAATCCAAAATCAGACAGAGTGTTGAGACCAGAGAGGCTAAGACCGCATTGACTCAGTGCGGTATTCAGCCTCTCTGGTGTCAAGTCTGATTTTGGAAAAAAAAAAAAAAATCCAAAATCAGACAGAGTGTTGACACCAGAGAGGCTAAGACCGCATTGACTCAGTGCGGTATTCAGCCTCTCTGGTGTCAAGTCTGATTTTGGAAAAAAAAAAAAAAATCCAAAATCAGACAGAGTGTTGAGACCAGAGAGGCTAAGACCGCATTGACTCAGTGCGGTATTCAGCCTCTCTGGTGTCAAGTCTGATTTTGGAAAAAAAAAAAAAAATCCAAAATCAGACAGAGTGTTGACACCAGAGAGGCTAAGACCGCATTGACTCAGTGCGGTATTCAGCCTCTCTGGTGTCAAGTCTGATTTTGGAAAAAAAAAAAAAAAAATCCAAAATCAGACAGAGTGTTGAGTCCAGAGAGGCTAAGACCGCATTGACTCAGTGCGGTATTCAGCCTCTCTAGTGTCAAGTCTGATTTTGGAAAAAAAAAAAAAAATCCAAAATCAGACAGAGTGTTGACACCAGAGAGGCTAAGACCGCATTGACTCAGTGCGGTATTCAACCTCTCTGGTGTCAAGTCTGATTTTGGAAAAAAAAAAAAAAAAATCCAAAATCAGACAGAGTTTTGACACCAGAGAGGCTAAGACCGCATTGACTCAGTGCGGTATTCAGCCACTCTGGTGTCAAGTCTGATTTTGGAAAAAAAAAAAAAAAAAAATCCAAAATCAGACAGAGTGTTGAGACCAGAGAGGCTAAGACCGCATTGACTCAGTGCGGTATTCAGCCTCTCTGGTGTCAAGTCTGATTTTGGAAAAAAAAAAAAAAATCCAAAATCAGACAGAGTGTTGACACCAGAGAGGCTAAGACCGCATTGACTCAGTGCGGTATTCAGCCTCTCTGGTGTCAAGTCTGATTTTGGAAAAAAAAAAAAAAAAATCCAAAATCAGACAGAGTGTTGAGACCAGAGAGGCTAAGACCGCATTGACTCAGTGCGGTATTCAGCCTCTCTGGTGTCAAGTCTGATTTTGGAAAAAAAAAAAAAAATCCAAAATCAGACAGAGTGTTGACACCAGAGAGGCTAAGACCGCATTGACTCAGTGCGGTATTCAGCCTCTCTGGTGTCAAGTCTGATTTTGGAAAAAAAAAAAAAAATCCAAAATCAGACAGAGTGTTGAGACCAGAGAGGCTAAGACCGCATTGACTCAGTGCGGTATTCAGCCTCTCTGGTGTCAAGTCTGATTTTGGAAAAAAAAAAAAAAATCCAAAATCAGACAGAGTGTTGACACCAGAGAGGCTAAGACCGCATTGACTCAGTGCGGTATTCAGCCTCTCTGGTGTCAAGTCTGATTTTGGAAAAAAAAAAAAAAAAAATCCAAAATCAGACAGAGTGTTGAGACCAGAGAGGCTAAGACCGCATTGACTCAGTGCGGTATTCAGCCTCTCTGGTGTCAAGTCTGATTTTGGAAAAAAAAAAAAAAAAATCCAAAATCAGACAGAGTGTTGAGACCAGAGAGGCTAAGACCGCATTGACTCAGTGCGGTATTCAGCCTCTCTGGTGTCAAGTCTGATTTTGGAAAAAAAAAAAAAAATCCAAAATCAGACAGAGTGTTGACACCAGAGAGGCTAAGACCGCATTGACTCAGTGCGGTATTCAGCCTCTCTGGTGTCAAGTCTGATTTTGGAAAGAAAAAAAAAATCCAAAATCAGACAGAGTGTTGAGACCAGAGAGGCTAAGACCGCATTGACTCAGTGCGGTATTCAGCCTCTCTGGTGTCAAGTCTGATTTTGGAAAAAAAAAAAAAAATCCAAAATCAGACAGAGTGTTGACACCAGAGAGGCTAAGACCGCATTGACTCAGTGCGGTATTCAGCCTCTCTGGTGTCAAGTCTGATTTTGGAAAGAAAAAAAAAATCCAAAATCAGACAGAGTGTTGAGACCAGAGAGGCTAAGACCGCATTGACTCAGTGCGGTATTCAGCCTCTCTGGTGTCAAGTCTGATTTTGGAAAAAAAAAAAAAAATCCAAAATCAGACAGAGTGTTGACACCAGAGAGGCTAAGACCGCATTGACTCAGTGCGGTATTCAGCCTCTCTGGTGTCAAGTCTGATTTTGGAAAAAAAAAAAAAATCCAAAATCAGACAGAGTGTTGAGACCAGAGAGGCTAAGACCGCATTGACTCAGTGCGGTATTCAGCCTCTCTGGTGTCAAGTCTGATTTTGGAAAAAAAAAAAAAAATCCAAAATCAGACAGAGTGTTGACACCAGAGAGGCTAAGACCGCATTGACTCAGTGCGGTATTCAGCCTCTCTGGTGTCAAGTCTGATTTTGGAAAAAAAAAAAAAAAAATCCAAAATCAGACAGAGTGTTGAGTCCAGAGAGGCTAAGACCGCATTGACTCAGTGCGGTATTCAGCCTCTCTAGTGTCAAGTCTGATTTTGGAAAAAAAAAAAAAATCCAAAATCAGACAGAGTGTTGACACCAGAGAGGCTAAGACCGCATTGACTCAGTGCGGTATTCAACCTCTCTGGTGTCAAGTCTGATTTTGGAAAAAAAAAAAAAAAATCCAAAATCAGACAGAGTTTTGACACCAGAGAGGCTAAGACCGCATTGACTCAGTGCGGTATTCAGCCACTCTGGTGTCAAGTCTGATTTTGGAAAAAAAAAAAAAAAAAAATCCAAAATCAGACAGAGTGTTGAGACCAGAGAGGCTAAGACCGCATTGACTCAGTGCGGTATTCAGCCTCTCTGGTGTCAAGTCTGATTTTGGAAAAAAAAAAAAAAATCCAAAATCAGACAGAGTGTTGACACCAGAGAGGCTAAGACCGCATTGACTCAGTGCGGTATTCAGCCTCTCTGGTGTCAAGTCTGATTTTGGAAAAAAAAAAAAAAAATCCAAAATCAGACAGAGTGTTGAGACCAGAGAGGCTAAGACCGCATTGACTCAGTGCGGTATTCAGCCTCTCTGGTGTCAAGTCTGATTTTGGAAAAAAAAAAAAAAATCCAAAATCAGACAGAGTGTTGACACCAGAGAGGCTAAGACCGCATTGACTCAGTGCGGTATTCAGCCTCTCTGGTGTCAAGTCTGATTTTGGAAAAAAAAAAAAAATCCAAAATCAGACAGAGTGTTGAGACCAGAGAGGCTAAGACCGCATTGACTCAGTGCGGTATTCAGCCTCTCTGGTGTCAAGTCTGATTTTGGAAAAAAAAAAAAAAATCCAAAATCAGACAGAGTGTTGACACCAGAGAGGCTAAGACCGCATTGACTCAGTGCGGTATTCAGCCTCTCTGGTGTCAAGTCTGATTTTGGAAAAAAAAAAAAAAAAATCCAAAATCAGACAGAGTGTTGAGTCCAGAGAGGCTAAGACCGCATTGACTCAGTGCGGTATTCAGCCTCTCTAGTGTCAAGTCTGATTTTGGAAAAAAAAAAAAAATCCAAAATCAGACAGAGTGTTGACACCAGAGAGGCTAAGACTGCATTGACTCAGTGCGGTATTCAACCTCTCTGGTGTCAAGTCTGATTTTGGAAAAAAAAAAAAAAAATCCAAAATCAGACAGAGTGTTGACACCAGAGAGGCTAAGACCGCATTGACTCAGTGCGGTATTCAGCCACTCTGGTGTCAAGTCTGATTTTGGAAAAAAAAAAAAAAAAAAATCCAAAATCAGACAGAGTGTTGAGACCAGAGAGGCTAAGACCGCATTGACTCAGTGCGGTATTCAGCCTCTCTGGTGTCAAGTCTGATTTTGGAAAAAAAAAAAAAAATCCAAAATCAGACAGAGTGTTGACACCAGAGAGGCTAAGACCGCATTGACTCAGTGCGGTATTCAGCCTCTCTGGTGTCAAGTCTGATTTTGGAAAAAAAAAAAAAAAAATCCAAAATCAGACAGAGTGTTGAGACCAGAGAGGCTAAGACCGCATTGACTCAGTGCGGTATTCAGCCTCTCTGGTGTCAAGTCTGATTTTGGAAAAAAAAAAAAAAATCCAAAATCAGACAGAGTGTTGACACCAGAGAGGCTAAGACCGCATTGACTCAGTGCGGTATTCAGCCTCTCTGGTGTCAAGTCTGATTTTGGAAAAAAAAAAAAAATCCAAAATCAGACAGAGTGTTGAGACCAGAGAGGCTAAGACCGCATTGACTCAGTGCGGTATTTAGCCTCTCTGGTGTCAAGTCTGATTTTGGAAAAAAAAAAAAAATCCAAAATCAGACAGAGTGTTGACACCAGAGAGGCTAAGACCGCATTGACTCAGTGCGGTATTCAGCCTCTCTGGTGTCAAGTCTGATTTTGGAAAGAAAAAAAAAATCCAAAATCAGACAGAGTGTTGAGACCAGAGAGGCTAAGACCGCATTGACTCAGTGCGGTATTCAGCCTCTCTGGTGTCAAGTCTGATTTTGGAAAAAAAAAAAAAAATCCAAAATCAGACAGAGTGTTGACACCAGAGAGGCTAAGACCGCATTGACTCAGTGCGGTATTCAGCCTCTCTGGTGTCAAGTCTGATTTTGGAAAAAAAAAAAAAATCCAAAATCAGACAGAGTGTTGAGACCAGAGAGGCTAAGACCGCATTGACTCAGTGCGGTATTCAGCCTCTCTGGTGTCAAGTCTGATTTTGGAAAAAAAAAAAAAAATCCAAAATCAGACAGAGTGTTGACACCAGAGAGGCTAAGACCGCATTGACTCAGTGCGGTATTCAGCCTCTCTGGTGTCAAGTCTGATTTTGGAAAAAAAAAAAAAAAAATCCAAAATCAGACAGAGTGTTGAGTCCAGAGAGGCTAAGACCGCATTGACTCAGTGCGGTATTCAGCCTCTCTAGTGTCAAGTCTGATTTTGGAAAAAAAAAAAAAAATCCAAAATCAGACAGAGTGTTGACACCAGAGAGGCTAAGACCGCATTGACTCAGTGCGGTATTCAACCTCTCTGGTGTCAAGTCTGATTTTGGAAAAAAAAAAAAAAAATCCAAAATCAGACAGAGTGTTGACACCAGAGAGGCTAAGACCGCATTGACTCAGTGCGGTATTCAGCCACTCTGGTGTCAAGTCTGATTTTGGGAAAAAAAAAAAAAAAAATCCAAAATCAGACAGAGTGTTGAGACCAGAGAGGCTAAGACCGCATTGACTCAGTGCGGTATTCAGCCTCTCTGGTGTCAAGTCTGATTTTGGAAAAAAAAAAAAAAATCCAAAATCAGACAGAGTGTTGACACCAGAGAGGCTAAGACCGCATTGACTCAGTGCGGTATTCAGCCTCTCTGGTGTCAAGTCTGATTTTTGAAAAAAAAAAAAAATAATCCAAAATCAGACAGAGTGTTGAGACCAGAGAGGCTAAGACCGCATTGACTCAGTGCGGTATTCAGCCTCTCTGGTGTCAAGTCTGATTTTGGAAAAAAAAAAAAAAATCCAAAATCAGACAGAGTGTTGACACCAGAGAGGCTAAGACCGCATTGACTCAGTGCGGTATTCAGCCTCTCTGGTGTCAAGTCTGATTTTGGAAAAAAAAAAAAAATCCAAAATCAGACAGAGTGTTGAGACCAGAGAGGCTAAGACCGCATTGACTCAGTGCGGTATTTAGCCTCTCTGGTGTCAAGTCTGATTTTGGAAAAAAAAAAAAAAATCCAAAATCAGACAGAGTGTTGACACCAGAGAGGCTAAGACCGCATTGACTCAGTGCGGTATTCAGCCACTCTGGTGTCAAGTCTGATTTTGGAAAAAAAAAAAAAAAAAAAAATCCAAAATCAGACAGAGTGTTGAGACCAGAGAGGCTAAGACCGCATTGACTCAGTGCGGTATTCAGCCTCTCTGGTGTCAAGTCTGATTTTGGAAAAAAAAAAAAAAATCCAAAATCAGACAGAGTGTTGACACCAGAGAGGCTAAGACCGCATTGACTCAGTGCGGTATTCAGCCTCTCTGGTGTCAAGTCTGATTTTGGAAAAAAAAAAAAAAAAATCCAAAATCAGACAGAGTGTTGAGACCAGAGAGGCTAAGACCGCATTGACTCAGTGCGGTATTCAGCCTCTCTGGTGTCAAGTCTGATTTTGGAAAAAAAAAAAAAAATCCAAAATCAGACAGAGTGTTGACACCAGAGAGGCTAAGACCGCATTGACTCAGTGCGGTATTCAGCCTCTCTGGTGTCAAGTCTGATTTTGGAAAAAAAAAAAAAATCCAAAATCAGACAGAGTGTTGAGACCAGAGAGGCTAAGACCGCATTGACTCAGTGCGGTATTTAGCCTCTCTGGTGTCAAGTCTGATTTTGAAAAAAAAAAAAAATCCAAAATCAGACAGAGTGTTGACACCAGAGAGGCTAAGACCGCATTGACTCAGTGCGGTATTCAGCCTCTCTGGTGTCAAGTCTGATTTTGGAAAAAAAAAAAAAAAATCCAAAATCAGACAGAGTGTTGACACCAGAGAGGCTAAGACCGCATTGACTCAGTGCGGTATTCAGCCTCTCTGGTGTCAAGTCTGATTTTGGAAAAAAAAAAAAAAAAATCCAAAATCAGACAGAGTGTTGAGACCAGAGAGGCTAAGACCGCATTGACTCAGTGCGGTATTCAGCCTCTCTGGTGTCAACTCTGATTTTGGAAAAAAAAAAATCAAAAATCAGACAGTGTTGACACCAGCGAGGCTAAGACCGCATTGACTCAGTGCGGTATTCAGCCTCTCTGGTGTCAAGTCTGATTTTGGAAAAAAAAAAAAAATCCAAAATCAGACAGAGTGTTGAGACCAGAGAGGCTAAGACCACATTGACTCAGTGCGGTATTCAGCCTCTCTGGTGTCAAGTCTGATTTTGAAAAAAAAAAAAAAAAAATCCAAAATCAGACAGAGTGTTGACACCAGAGAGGCTAAGACCGCATTGACTCAGTGCGGTATTCAGCCTCTCTGGTGTCAAGTCTGATTTTGGAAAAAAAAAAAAAAATCCAAAATCAGACAGAGTGTTGAGACCAGAGAGGCTGAGACCACATTGACTCAGTGCGGTATTCAGCCTCTCTGGTGTCAAGTCTGATTTTGGAAAAAAAAAAAGAGAAAATCCAAAATCAGACAGAGTGTTGAGACCAGAGAGGCTAAGACCGCATTGACTCAGTGCGGTATTCAGCCTCTCTGGTGTCAAGTCTGATTTTGGAAAAAAAAAAAGAAAATCCAAAATCAGACAGAGTGTTGACACCAGAGAGGCTAAGACCGCATTGACTCAGTGCGGTATTCAGCCTCTCTGGTGTCAAGTCTGATTTTGGAAAAAAAAAAAAAAAAAATCCAAAATCAGACAGAGTGTTGAGACCAGAGAGGCTAAGACCGCATTGACTCAGTGCGGTATTCAGCCTCTCTGGTGTCAAGTCTGATTTTGGAAAAAAAAAAAAAATCCAAAATCAGACAGAGTGTTGAGACCAGAGAGGCTAAGACCGCATTGACTCAGTGCGGTATTTAGCCTCTCTGGTGTCAAGTCTGATTTTGGAAAAAAAAAAAAAATCCAAAATCAGACAGAGTGTTGACACCAGAGAGGCTAAGACCGCATTGACTCAGTGCGGTATTCAGCCTCTCTGGTGTCAAGTCTGATTTTGGAAAAAAAAAAAAAAAATCCAAAATCAGACAGAGTGTTGACACCAGAGAGGCTAAGACCGCATTGACTCAGTGCGGTATTCAGCCTCTCTGGTGTCAAGTCTGATTTTGGAAAAAAAAAAAAAAAAATCCAAAATCAGACAGAGTGTTGAGACCAGAGAGGCTAAGACCGCATTGACTCAGTGCGGTATTCAGCCTCTCTGGTGTCAACTCTGATTTTGGAAAAAAAAAAAAAAAATCAAAAATCAGACAGTGTTGACACCAGCGAGGCTAAGACCGCATTGACTCAGTGCGGTATTCAGCCTCTCTGGTGTCAAGTCTGATTTTGGAAAAAAAAAAAAAATCCAAAATCAGACAGAGTGTTGAGACCAGAGAGGCTAAGACCACATTGACTCAGTGCGGTATTCAGCCTCTCTGGTGTCAAGTCTGATTTTGAAAAAAAAAAAAAAAAAATCCAAAATCAGACAGAGTGTTGACACCAGAGAGGCTAAGACCGCATTGACTCAGTGCGGTATTCAGCCTCTCTGGTGTCAAGTCTGATTTTGGAAAAAAAAAAAAAAATCCAAAATCAGACAGAGTGTTGAGACCAGAGAGGCTGAGACCACATTGACTCAGTGCGGTATTCAGCCTCTCTGGTGTCAAGTCTGATTTTGGAAAAAAAAAAAAAAAAATCCAAAATCAGACAGAGTGTTGAGACCAGAGAGGCTAAGACCGCATTGACTCAGTGCAGTATTCAGCCTCTCTGGTGTCAAGTCTGATTTTGAAAAAAAAAAAAAAAAAATCCAAAATCAGACAGAGTGTTGACACCAGAGAGGCTAAGACCGCATTGACTCAGTGCGGTATTCAGCCTCTCTGGTGTCAAGTCTGATTTTGGAAAAAAAAAAAAAAAAATCCAAAATAAGACAGAGTGTTGACACCAGAGAGGCTAAGACCGCATTGACTCAGTGCGGTATTCAGCCTCTCTGGTGTCAAGTCTGATTTTGGAAAAAAAAAAAAAAAAAATCCAAAATAAGACAGAGTGTTGACACCAGAGAGGCTAAGACCGCATTGACTCAGTGCGGTATTCAGCCTCTCTGGTGTCAAGTCTGATTTTGGAAAAAAAAAAAAAAAAAAAATCCAAAATCAGACAGAGTGTTGACACCAGAGAGGCTAAGACCGCATTGACTCAGTGCGGTATTCAGCCTCTCTGGTGTCAAGTCTGATTTTGGAAAAAAAAAAAAAATCCAAAATCAGACAGAGTGTTGAGACCAGAGAGGCTAAGACCGCATTGACTCAGTGCGGTATTTAGCCTCTCTGGTGTCAAGTCTGATTTTGGAAAAAAAAAAAAAATCCAAAATCAGACAGAGTGTTGACACCAGAGAGGCTAAGACCGCATTGACTCAGTGCGGTATTCAGCCTCTCTGGTGTCAAGTCTGATTTTGGAAAAAAAAAAAAAAAATCCAAAATCAGACAGAGTGTTGACACCAGAGAGGCTAAGACCGCATTGACTCAGTGCGGTATTCAGCCTCTCTGGTGTCAAGTCTGATTTTGGAAAAAAAAAAAAAAAAATCCAAAATCAGACAGAGTGTTGAGACCAGAGAGGCTAAGACCGCATTGACTCAGTGCGGTATTCAGCCTCTCTGGTGTCAACTCTGATTTTGGAAAAAAAAAAAAAAAATCAAAAATCAGACAGTGTTGACACCAGCGAGGCTAAGACCGCATTGACTCAGTGCGGTATTCAGCCTCTCTGGTGTCAAGTCTGATTTTGGAAAAAAAAAAAAAATCCAAAATCAGACAGAGTGTTGAGACCAGAGAGGCTAAGACCACATTGACTCAGTGCGGTATTCAGCCTCTCTGGTGTCAAGTCTGATTTTGAAAAAAATAAAAAATAAATCCAAAATCAGACAGAGTGTTGACACCAGAGAGGCTAAGACCGCATTGACTCAGTGCGGTATTCAGCCTCTCTGGTGTCAAGTCTGATTTTGGAAAAAAAAAAAAAAATCCAAAATCAGACAGAGTGTTGAGACCAGAGAGGCTGAGACCACATTGACTCAGTGCGGTATTCAGCCTCTCTGGTGTCAAGTCTGATTTTGGAAAAAAAAAAAAAAAAATCCAAAATCAGACAGAGTGTTGAGACCAGAGAGGCTAAGACCGCATTGACTCAGTGCGGTATTCAGCCTCTCTGGTGTCAAGTCTGATTTTGGAAAAAAAAAAAAGAAAATCCAAAATCAGACAGAGTGTTGACACCAGAGAGGCTAAGACCGCATTGACTCAGTGCGGTATTCAGCCTCTCTGGTGTCAAGTCTGATTTTGGAAAAAAAAAAAAAAAAAAATCCAAAATCAGAC
Organism: Poromitra crassiceps; assembly: GCF_964638095.1. Lineage (NCBI taxonomy): Eukaryota > Metazoa > Chordata > Actinopteri > Beryciformes > Melamphaidae > Poromitra > Poromitra crassiceps. The sequence goes on along the minus strand of NW_028152173.1, from coordinate 319,802 downwards.
AGAGTGTTGAGACCAGAGAGGCTAAGACCGCATTGACTCAGTGCGGTATTCAGCCTCTCTGGTGTCAAGTCTGATTTTGGAAAAAAAAAAAAAAAAATCCAAAATCAGACAGAGTGTTGAGACCAGAGAGGCTAAGACCGCATTGACTCAGTGCGGTATTCAGCCTCTCTGGTGTCAAGTCTGATTTTGGGGAAAAAAAAAAAAAAAAATCCAAAATCAGACAGAGTGTTCACACCAGAGAGGCTAAGACCGCATTGACTCAGTGCGGTATTCAGCCTCTCTGGTGTCAAGTCTGATTTTGGAAAAAAAAAAAAAAAAAATCCAAAATCAGACAGAGTGTTGACACCAGAGAGGCTAAGACCGCATTGACTCAGTGCGGTATTCAGCCTCTCTGGTGTCAATTCTGATTTTGGAAAGAAAAAAAAAATCCAAAATCAGACAGAGTGTTGAGACCAGAGAGGCTAAGACCGCATTGACTCAGTGCGGTATTCAGCCTCTCTGGTTAAATAAAGGCTAAAAGATGGCGCCTGTGTTGGCTAGCCGTCCGCCTCGTCCACACCGCCTGCTTGGCTTCCTGTTTGCAATTGTCCTGTTTCTATGTGTCTGCTGCCGGGACATCTCTACTCTACTGGTATATGATCGCCAAGCTCTTCTAAATATAAGAGCATTTGGTGAAACGCTACATTATTTGGGTGAGCAACCGACGTATCTCCCTCCTGTTCTATTGGACATTCCCGTCCACTTACGCCGTCTCCCTTGCGTCTTCCCGCGGAAAAAACGCTACAGAAGACGGGGAAAGCGAGGCGGTGTACTCGCCAAAACAAAGACTTACCTGCTGGCCTCCTCGTCTGTGATCGGCGACTGTCTCCTTTACAATGGACGCTACCCCGCAGCCCGACGCTCACTGTTCCTCAGAGGTCGATGGCTCCGTTCTATTGTCCCTGGGCCCCTGCTGCCGCACACATCGGCTCCTCCTGACGCCGGGCTGCCAAACCCGCTTGGCTTGCGGCCTGTCCCGCTTGCCGCTGCGTCCTCACGGGGCCCGACGACGGGGCCTGGCCCGCCCGATGCCGCTGCTTCCTCGCCCAGCCCAACGACGGCGCCTGGCCTGCCTGCTGCTGCCTCCTCGCCCGGCCTGATGACTTCGCCTGGCCCGCCCGATGCTGCTGCCCCCTCGCCCGGCCTGATGACTTCGCCTGGCCCGCCCGATACTGCTGCCTCCTCGCCCGGCCTGATGACTTCACCTGGCCCGCCCGATGCCGCTGCTTCCTCGCCCGGCCCGACGACAGCGCCTAGCCTGCCTGCTGCTGCCTCCTCGCCCGGCCTGATGACTTCACCTGGCCCGCCCGATGCCGCTGCTTCCTCGCCCGGCCCAACGACAGCACCTGGCCTGCCTGCTGCTGCCTCCCCGTCCGGCCCGGTGACAACACCTGGCCTGCTCGCACCTGGCACGCCGCTGTGCCCAGGCTCGGCTGTGTTTCTTGGCCGACCTGCTCCCCCGGTGCCAGCGCTGGATCCTCTGCGCCACCACTGTAGGCCCAGCAGACTCAGTGGCGGTGTGGATTTTGATCTTCTTCGGCCGCTGAGACGCACCTCGGCTAGCACAGAGCCTAGCATCCACTTAGCTCTGCTAAACGCTAGGTCGATAGCCAACAAGACTTTCCTCCTGAACGATTTCTTCACCTCCCGTAGCCTGGACTTCATGTTTGTAACAGAGACTTGGCTCCAGACGGGTGAGTTTCTGCCGTTCTCCGAACTTCTTCCTCCAAACTGTACTTTCTTCAGCTCTCCTCGCTCCTCTGGCAGAGGTGGAGGATTAGCCTCGGTGTTCAAAAACACCTTTCGCTGTCGTCTGTCACAGCCGACAGCTAATTACACCAGCTTTGAACTGCAGTCCTTTGAACTTAATTTGTCACCTGTTGTTTTTTGTGCTGTCATATATCGCCCGCCCAAATACAACAAGGATTTCATAAATGACTTCACTGATTTCCTCTCTGGACTAATGGTGCGATATGACCATATTCTTATTTGCGGCGATTTGAATATCCATGTATGCTGCCCATCGCACCCCCTATCTCGTGACTTTCATGACGTCATCGAATCATTTAATCTCTCCCAATCCGTCATGGCTCCGACTCATGAAAAAGGACACACTCTTGATCTCGTGTTATCATTTGGATTGTCTGTCGATATAATTGAAATATGTGCTGCTGGTATCTCGGATCACTCTCCTATCGTATTCTCCTTCACAACTCCCTGCCTTGCCATTACATCCCATGTACCCACGCATCGATCACGCATGATCACCTCTGACACTGCTGCTCAGTTTTCCAACGCCTTTGCTAACTCCCCAATCTGTGTGCTGGATACAAACTGCATCCCCACCGATATAGACAAATTTCTCTCTGTATTTAACGAATCCTGCATTGATATTTTAAACATTGTTGCACCCCTCAAAACCAAGCGCAGGAAAACCCTCCCAACACCCTGGTTTAATGACTCCACGCGCGCTCTCAGATGCGAATGCAGACGCGCTGAGAGAAAGTGGAGGAAAGACAGGCTGCACGTCTCCCTCCAAATCTTACGTGCCACTCTATCCACCTATCAAACGGCTGTCAAAACTGCAAAAACCATGTACATTTCAAATCTAGTCACAACAAACTGCAATAAACCCCAGGTTCTATTTAAGGTACTTAACTCTCTCATTAACCCCTGCGACACCCCCTCTGTTGTGCCTTCACTTGCTCTATGTGAAAGCTTTCTTAACTTCTTCATAAGCAAAGTCTCTGCCCTCAGACCCCTCTCCCTCCCCCTCCCTCCCTCTCCTACTCCCCCCACCCTCTCCTCTCCCCCCCCACCCCCTCCTCTCCCCCCTCACCCTCTGCCTGCTGTCTTTGATCAGTTTGTGCCAATCTCCCTCTCCTCTCTCTCTGACGTCATTAAACACCTGCGACCCACTACCTGCCCCTCTGATGCACTCCCCTCACGCCTGCTTAAGGAAGTCCCTGACACTGTCCTCCCCGTCATATTACTGCTGCTTAACACCTGCCTCAGCACTGGCTGTGTCCCGGCTGCCTTCAAGCACGCTGTGGTCCAGCCTCGGATAAAAAAACCAAACCTTGATCCCTCTGTCCTTGCAAACTTCCGACCCATCTCACAGCTTCCATTCCTGTCAAAAGTCCTAGAGCGCATCGTCCACCTACAAATACAATCTTTCCTTGAGCAAAACAATATACACGAAAAATTCCAATCTGGCTTCAAACCGCGCCATAGCACCGAAACGGCCCTACTCCGCGTTTTCAACGACCTCATCCTAGCTGCTGATGCAGGTAACCCCTCTATCCTGCTGCTCCTGGACCTCACAGCCGCCTTCGACACCGTGGACCACAAAATACTCCTAGCCCGCCTCGAACACCACGTAGGCATCAGGGGTGTTGCCCTGGACTGGTTCCGATCCTATCTTAGCAATCGGTCCTTCTCTGTGCAACTCGGTGACCTCTTCTCCTCTGTGGCCCCCCTCACCTGTGGTGTCCCCCAAGGATCAATTATGGGCCCCGCCCTCTTTTTGCTCTACATGTTACCCCTGGGTCAGATCATGGCAAAACATAACATCTCCTTCCATTGTTACGCCGACGACGTCCAGGTCTACCTTCCCCTAAAAGGGGTAACTCAAATCCAGCCCCTGCTAGACTGTCTGGCCGACATAAAGGGCTGGATGTCCAAAAATTTCCTGACCCTAAACGAAAAGAAAACTGAGGTCATTGTCTTTAACAAGGTCCCCCCAGCCCCCCTCGTCGAAGCTCTCGGCCCCTTGGGCTCAAACCTCTCGACCTCAGTAAGAAACCTTGGAGTCATTTTTGACAGTGTTTTTAAATTCGAAAAGCAAGTCAGCGCTGTGGTAAAAAGCAGTTTTTATCATCTTAGGCTCCTGGCAAAGACGAAGGACTATCTCTCCCAGAAAAACCTGGAGACGGTGATACATGCTTTTATTACCACCCGCTTAGACTACTGCAACGCACTTTATGCGGGGATCGACCAGTCCCTGCTCCGCCGCCTCCAGATGGTCCAAAACGCGGCTGCGCGCCTCCTCACGGGCACCAAAAAACGTGAGCACATCAGCCCGGTTCTGTCCTCATTACACTGGCTGCCTGTGCGCTTCCGCATTGATTTTAAATTAGCTCTCACCGTTTTTAAAGCACTAAACGGAACGGCCCCTCCTTACATCTCTGAGCTGCTGCACCGCCACACCCCTTCCAGATCCCTTAGATCAGCAGACCAGTCCCTGCTGGTGGTGCCCAGAACCAGGCTGAAAACTAGGGGGGACAGAGCCTTCTCGGCTGCTGCTCCCAAGCTCTGGAACAGCCTCCCCCTCCATGTAAGAGCCGCCCAGACACTCGAGGTTTTTAAATCTCAACTAAAAACCCACCTGTTCTCCCTGGCCTTCCCCCCCACTTAGCCCTCAATAGGTCCCTGGCTTTACCGTTTATTGCTTTTATTGTTTTATTGTTCTATTGTCTTATTGTCTTATTGCCTCTAGTCCTTCTCCCCCATTTTTAAATTGCTATTATTTCTTGTATTGTGTTATATTTTATTTAGTACTTTGCACTCATCTGTTTATTTGTACCTGCCTATACCTGTGAAGCACTTTGGTTCCAGCTGCCGCTGTATGGAAATGTGCTATATAAATAAAGCTGACTTGACTTGACTTGACTTGACTTGACTTGGTGTCAAGTCTGATTTTGGAAAAAAAAAAAAAAATCCAAAATCAGACAGAGTGTTGACACCAGAGAGGCTAAGACCGCATTGACTCAGTGCGGTATTCAGCCTCTCTGGTGTCAAGTCTGATTTTGGAAAAAAAAAAAAAAATCCAAAATCAGACAGAGTGTTGACACCAGAGAGGCTAAGACCGCATTGACTCAGTGCGGTATTCAGCCTCTCTGGTGTCAAGTCTGATTTTGGAAAAAAAAAAAAAAAAATCCAAAATCAGACAGAGTGTTGAGTCCAGAGAGGCTAAGACCGCATTGACTCAGTGCGGTATTCAGCCTCTCTAGTGTCAAGTCTGATTTTGGAAAAAAAAAAAAAATCCAAAATCAGACAGAGTGTTGACACCAGAGAGGCTAAGACCGCATTGACTCAGTGCGGTATTCAACCTCTCTGGTGTCAAGTCTGATTTTGGAAAAAAAAAAAAAAAATCCAAAATCAGACAGAGTGTTGACACCAGAGAGGCTAAGACCGCATTGACTCAGTGCGGTATTCAGCCACTCTGGTGTCAAGTCTGATTTTGGAAAAAAAAAAAAAAAAAAATCCAAAATCAGACAGAGTGTTGAGACCAGAGAGGCTAAGACCGCATTGACTCAGTGCGGTATTCAGCCTCTCTGGTGTCAAGTCTGATTTTGGAAAAAAAAAAAAAAATCCAAAATCAGACAGAGTGTTGACACCAGAGAGGCTAAGACCGCATTGACTCAGTGCGGTATTCAGCCTCTCTGGTGTCAAGTCTGATTTTGGAAAAAAAAAAAAAAAAATCCAAAATCAGACAGAGTGTTGAGACCAGAGAGGCTAAGACCGCATTGACTCAGTGCGGTATTCAGCCTCTCTGGTGTCAAGTCTGATTTTGAAAAAAAAAAAAAAAAATCCAAAATCAGACAGAGTGTTGACACCAGAGAGGCTAAGACCGCATTGACTCAGTGCGGTATTCAGCCTCTCTGGTGTCAAGTCTGATTTTGGAAAAAAAAAAAAAAAAATCCAAAATCAGACAGAGTGTTGAGACCAGAGAGGCTAAGACCGCATTGACTCAGTGCGGTATTCAGCTACTCTGGTGTCAACTCTGATTTTGGAAAAAAAAAAAAAAAATCAAAAATCAGACAGAGTGTTGACACCAGCGAGGCTAAGACCGCATTGACTTAGTGCGGTATTCAGCCTCTCTGGTGTCAAGTCTGATTTTGGAAAAAAAAAAAAAATCCAAAATCAGACAGAGTGTTGAGACCAGAGAGGCTAAGACCGCATTGACTCAGTGCGGTATTCAGCCTCTCTGGTGTCAAGTCTGATTTTGAAAAAAAAAAAAAAAAAATCCAAAATCAGACAGAGTGTTGACACCAGAGAGGCTAAGACCGCATTGACTCAGTGCGGTATTCAGCCTCTCTGGTGTCAAGTCTGATTTTGGAAAAAAAAAAAAAAAAATCCAAAATAAGACAGAGTGTTGACACCAGAGAGGCTAAGACCGCATTGACTCAGTGCGGTATTCAGCCTCTCTGGTGTCAAGTCTGATTTTGGAAAAAAAAAAAAAAAAATCCAAAATAAGACAGAGTGTTGACACCAGAGAGGCTAAGACCGCATTGACTCAGTGCGGTATTCAGCCTCTCTGGTGTCCAGTCTGATTTTGGAAAAAAAAAAAAAAAAAAATCCAAAATCAGACAGAGTGTTGACACCAGAGAGGCTAAGACCGCATTGACTCAGTGCGGTATTCAGCCTCTCTGGTGTCAAGTCTGATTTTGGAAAAAAAAAAAAAATCCAAAATCAGACAGAGTGTTGAGACCAGAGAGGCTAAGACCGCATTGACTCAGTGCGGTATTTAGCCTCTCTGGTGTCAAGTCTGATTTTGGAAAAAAAAAAAAAATCCAAAATCAGACAGAGTGTTGACACCAGAGAGGCTAAGACCGCATTGACTCAGTGCGGTATTCAGCCTCTCTGGTGTCAAGTCTGATTTTGGAAAAAAAAAAAAAAAATCCAAAATCAGACAGAGTGTTGACACCAGAGAGGCTAAGACCGCATTGACTCAGTGCGGTATTCAGCCTCTCTGGTGTCAAGTCTGATTTTGGAAAAAAAAAAAAAAAAATCCAAAATCAGACAGAGTGTTGAGACCAGAGAGGCTAAGACCGCATTGACTCAGTGCGGTATTCAGCCTCTCTGGTGTCAACTCTGATTTTGGAAAAAAAAAAAAAAAATCAAAAATCAGACAGTGTTGACACCAGCGAGGCTAAGACCGCATTGACTCAGTGCGGTATTCAGCCTCTCTGGTGTCAAGTCTGATTTTGGAAAAAAAAAAAAAATCCAAAATCAGACAGAGTGTTGAGACCAGAGAGGCTAAGACCACATTGACTCAGTGCGGTATTCAGCCTCTCTGGTGTCAAGTCTGATTTTGAAAAAAAAAAAAAAAAAATCCAAAATCAGACAGAGTGTTGACACCAGAGAGGCTAAGACCGCATTGACTCAGTGCGGTATTCAGCCTCTCTGGTGTCAAGTCTGATTTTGGAAAAAAAAAAAAAAATCCAAAATCAGACAGAGTGTTGAGACCAGAGAGGCTGAGACCACATTGACTCAGTGCGGTATTCAGCCTCTCTGGTGTCAAGTCTGATTTTGGAAAAAAAGAAAAGAAAATCCAAAATCAGACAGAGTGTTGAGACCAGAGAGGCTAAGACCGCATTGACTCAGTGCGGTATTCAGCCTCTCTGGTGTCAAGTCTGATTTTGGAAAAAAAAAAAGAAAATCCAAAATCAGACAGAGTGTTGACACCAGAGAGGCTAAGACCGCATTGACTCAGTGCGGTATTCAGCCTCTCTGGTGTCAAGTCTGATTTTGGAAAAAAAAAAAAAAAAAAATCCAAAATCAGACAGAGTGTTGAGACCAGAGAGGCTAAGACCGCATTGACTCAGTGCGGTATTCAGCCTCTCTGGTGTCAAGTCTGATTTTGGAAAAAAAAAAAAAAAAATCCAAAATCAGACAGAGTGTTGAGACCAGAGAGGCTAAGACCGCATTGACTCAGTGCGGTATTCAGCCTCTCTGGTGTCAAGTCTGATTTTGGGGGGAAAAAAAAAAAAAAAATCCAAAATCAGACAGAGTGTTCACACCAGAGAGGCTAAGACCGCATTGACTCAGTGCGGTATTCAGCCTCTCTGGTGTCAAGTCTGATTTTGGAAAAAAAAAAAAAAAATCCAAAATCAGACAGAGTGTTGACACCAGAGAGGCTAAGACCGCATTGACTCAGTGCGGTATTCAGCCTCTCTGGTGTCAAGTCTGATTTTGGAAAGAAAAAAAAAATCCAAAATCAGACAGAGTGTTGAGACCAGAGAGGCTAAGACCGCATTGACTCAGTGCGGTATTCAGCCTCTCTGGTGTCAAGTCTGATTTTAGAAAAAAAAAAAAAAATCCAAAATCAGACAGAGTGTTGACACCAGAGAGGCTAAGACCGCATTGACTCAGTGCGGTATTCAGCCTCTCTGGTGTCAAGTCTGATTTTGGAAAAAAAAAAAAAATCCAAAATCAGACAGAGTGTTGAGACCAGAGAGGCTAAGACCGCATTGACTCAGTGCGGTATTCAGCCTCTCTGGTGTCAAGTCTGATTTTGGAAAAAAAAAAAAAAATCCAAAATCAGACAGAGTGTTGACACCAGAGAGGCTAAGACCGCATTGACTCAGTGCGGTATTCAGCCTCTCTGGTGTCAAGTCTGATTTTGGAAAAAAAAAAAAAAAAATCCAAAATCAGACAGAGTGTTGAGACCAGAGAGGCTAAGACCGCATTGACTCAGTGCGGTATTCAGCCTCTCTGGTGTCAAGTCTGATTTTGGAAAAAAAAAAAAAAATCCAAAATCAGACAGAGTGTTGACACCAGAGAGGCTAAGACCGCATTGACTCAGTGCGGTATTCAGCCTCTCTGGTGTCAAGTCTGATTTTGGAAAAAAAAAAAAAAAAATCCAAAATCAGACAGAGTGTTGAGACCAGAGAGGCTAAGACCGCATTGACTCAGTGCGGTATTCAGCTACTCTGGTGTCAACTCTGATTTTGGAAAAAAAAAAAAAAAATCAAAAATCAGACAGAGTGTTGACACCAGCGAGGCTAAGACCGCATTGACTTAGTGCGGTATTCAGCCTCTCTGGTGTCAAGTCTGATTTTGGAAAAAAAAAAAAAATCCAAAATCAGACAGAGTGTTGAGACCAGAGAGGCTAAGACCGCATTGACTCAGTGCGGTATTCAGCCTCTCTGGTGTCAAGTCTGATTTTGAAAAAAAAAAAAAAAAAATCCAAAATCAGACAGAGTGTTGACACCAGAGAGGCTAAGACCGCATTGACTCAGTGCGGTATTCAGCCTCTCTGGTGTCAAGTCTGATTTTGGAAAAAAAAAAAAAAAAATCCAAAATAAGACAGAGTGTTGACACCAGAGAGGCTAAGACCGCATTGACTCAGTGCGGTATTCAGCCTCTCTGGTGTCAAGTCTGATTTTGGAAAAAAAAAAAAAAAAAATCCAAAATAAGACAGAGTGTTGACACCAGAGAGGCTAAGACCGCATTGACTCAGTGCGGTATTCAGCCTCTCTGGTGTCAAGTCTGATTTTGGAAAAAAAAAAAAAAAAAAAATCCAAAATCAGACAGAGTGTTGACACCAGAGAGGCTAAGACCGCATTGACTCAGTGCGGTATTAAGCCTCTCTGGTGTCAAGTCTGATTTTGGAAAAAAAAAAAAAATCCAAAATCAGACAGAGTGTTGAGACCAGAGAGGCTAAGACCGCATTGACTCAGTGCGGTATTTAGCCTCTCTGGTGTCAAGTCTGATTTTGGAAAAAAAAAAAAAACCAAAATCAGACAGAGTGTTGACACCAGAGAGGCTAAGACCGCATTGACTCAGTGCGGTATTCAGCCTCTCTGGTGTCAAGTCTGATTTTGGAAAAAAATAAAATAAATCCAAAATCAGACAGAGTGTTGACACCAGAGAGGCTAAGACCGCATTGACTCAGTGCGGTATTCAGCCTCTCTGGTGTCAAGTCTGATTTTGGAAAAAAAAAAAAAAAAATCCAAAATCAGACAGAGTGTTGAGACCAGAGAGGCTAAGACCGCATTGACTCAGTGCGGTATTCAGCCTCTCTGGTGTCAACTCTGATTTTGGAAAAAAAAATCAAAAATCAAAAATCAGACAGTGTTGACACCAGCGAGGCTAAGACCGCATTGACTCAGTGCGGTATTCAGCCTCTCTGGTGTCAAGTCTGATTTTGGAAAAAAAAAAAAAATCCAAAATCAGACAGAGTGTTGAGACCAGAGAGGCTAAGACCACATTGACTCAGTGCGGTATTCAGCCTCTCTGGTGTCAAGTCTGATTTTGAAAAAAAAAAAAAAAAAATCCAAAATCAGACAGAGTGTTGACACCAGAGAGGCTAAGACCGCATTGACTCAGTGCGGTATTCAGCCTCTCTGGTGTCAAGTCTGATTTTGGAAAAAAAAAAAAAAATCCAAAATCAGACAGAGTGTTGAGACCAGAGAGGCTGAGACCACATTGACTCAGTGCGGTATTCAGCCTCTCTGGTGTCAAGTCTGATTTTGGAAAAAAAAAAAAAAAAATCCAAAATAAGACAGAGTGTTGACACCAGAGAGGCTAAGACCGCATTGACTCAGTGCGGTATTCAGCCTCTCTGGTGTCAAGTCTGATTTTGGAAAAAAAAAAAAAAAAAAATCCAAAATCAGACAGAGTGTTGACACCAGAGAGGCTAAGACCGCATTGACTCAGTGCGGTATTCAGCCTCTCTGGTGTCAAGTCTGATTTTGGAAAAAAAAAAAAAATCCAAAATCAGACAGAGTGTTGAGACCAGAGAGGCTAAGACCGCATTGACTCAGTGCGGTATTTAGCCTCTCTGGTGTCAAGTCTGATTTTGGAAAAAAAAAAAAAACCAAAATCAGACAGAGTGTTGACACCAGAGAGGCTAAGACCGCATTGACTCAGTGCGGTATTCAGCCTCTCTGGTGTCAAGTCTGATTTTGGAAAAAAAAAAAAAAAATCCAAAATCAGACAGAGTGTTGACACCAGAGAGGCTAAGACCGCATTGACTCAGTGCGGTATTCAGCCTCTCTGGTGTCAAGTCTGATTTTGGAAAAAAAAAAAAAAAAATCCAAAATCAGACAGAGTGTTGAGACCAGAGAGGCTAAGACCGCATTGACTCAGTGCGGTATTCAGCCTCTCTGGTGTCAACTCTGATTTTGGAAAAAAAAAAAAAAAATCAAAAATCAGACAGTGTTGACACCAGCGAGGCTAAGACCGCATTGACTCAGTGCGGTATTCAGCCTCTCTGGTGTCAAGTCTGATTTTGGAAAAAAAAAAAAAATCCAAAATCAGACAGAGTGTTGAGACCAGAGAGGCTAAGACCACATTGACTCAGTGCGGTATTCAGCCTCTCTGGTGTCAAGTCTGATTTTGAAAAAAAAAAAAAAAAAATCCAAAATCAGACAGAGTGTTGACACCAGAGAGGCTAAGACCGCATTGACTCAGTGCGGTATTCAGCCTCTCTGGTGTCAAGTCTGATTTTGGAAAAAAAAAAAAAAATCCAAAATCAGACAGAGTGTTGAGACCAGAGAGGCTGAGACCACATTGACTCAGTGCGGTATTCAGCCTCTCTGGTGTCAAGTCTGATTTTGGAAAAAAAAAAAGAAAATCCAAAATCAGACAGAGTGTTGAGACCAGAGAGGCTAAGACCGCATTGACTAAGTGCGGTATTCAGCCTCTCTGGTGTCAAGTCTGATTTTGGAAAAAAGAAAAGAAAATCCAAAATCAGACAGAGTGTTGACACCAGAGAGGCTAAGACCGCATTGACTCAGTGCGGTATTCAGCCTCTCTGGTGTCAAGTCTGATTTTGGAAAAAAAAAAAAAAAAAAATCCAAAATCAGACAGTGTTGAGACCAGAGAGGCTAAGACCGCATTGACTCAGTGCGGTATTCAGCCTCTCTGGTGTCAAGTCTGATTTTGGAAAAAAAAAAAAAAAAATCCAAAATCAGACAGAGTGTTGAGACCAGAGAGGCTAAGACCGCATTGACTCAGTGCGGTATTCAGCCTCTCTGGTGTCAAGTCTGATTTTGGGGGAAAAAAAAAAAAAAAAATCCAAAATCAGACAGAGTGTTCACACCAGAGAGGCTAAGACCGCATTGACTCAGTGCGGTATTCAGCCTCTCTGGTGTCAAGTCTGATTTTGGAAAAAAAAAAAAAAAATCCAAAATCAGACAGAGTGTTGACACCAGAGAGGCTAAGACCGCATTGACTCAGTGCGGTATTCAGCCTCTCTGGTGTCAAGTCTGATTTTGGAAAGAAAAAAAAAATCCAAAATCAGACAGAGTGTTGAGACCAGAGAGGCTAAGACCGCATTGACTCAGTGCGGTATTCAGCCTCTCTGGTGTCAAGTCTGATTTTGGAAAAAAAAAAAAAAATCCAAAATCAGACAGAGTGTTGACACCAGAGAGGCTAAGACCGCATTGACTTAGTGCGGTATTCAGCCTCTCTGGTGTCAAGTCTGATTTTGGAAAAAAAAAAAAAAATCCAAAATCAGACAGAGTGTTGAGACCAGAGAGGCTAAGACCGCATTGACTCAGTGCGGTATTCAGCCTCTCTGGTGTCAAGTCTGATTTTGAAAAAAAAAAAAAAAAAATCCAAAATCAGACAGAGTGTTGACACCAGAGAGGCTAAGACCGCATTGACTCAGTGCGGTATTCAGCCTCTCTGGTGTCAAGTCTGATTTTGGAAAAAAAAAAAAAAAAATCCAAAATAAGACAGAGTGTTGACACCAGAGAGGCTAAGACCGCATTGACTCAGTGCGGTATTCAGCCTCTCTGGTGTCAAGTCTGATTTTGGAAAAAAAAAAAAAAAAATCCAAAATAAGACAGAGTGTTGACACCAGAGAGGCTAAGACCGCATTGACTCAGTGCGGTATTCAGCCTCTCTGGTGTCAAGTCTGATTTTGGAAAAAAAAAAAAAAAAAATCCAAAATCAGACAGAGTGTTGACACCAGAGAGGCTAAGACCGCATTGACTCAGTGCGGTATTCAGCCTCTCTGGTGTCAAGTCTGATTTTGGAAAAAAAAAAAAAATCCAAAATCAGACAGAGTGTTGAGACCAGAGAGGCTAAGACCGCATTGACTCAGTGCGGTATTTAGCCTCTCTGGTGTCAAGTCTGATTTTGGAAAAAAAAAAAAAATCCAAAATCAGACAGAGTGTTGACACCAGAGAGGCTAAGACCGCATTGACTCAGTGCGGTATTCAGCCTCTCTGGTGTCAAGTCTGATTTTGGAAAAAAAAAAAAAAAAATCCAAAATCAGACAGAGTGTTGACACCAGAGAGGCTAAGACCGCATTGACTCAGTGCGGTATTCAGCCTCTCTGGTGTCAAGTCTGATTTTGGAAAAAAAAAAAAAAAAATCCAAAATCAGACAGAGTGTTGAGACCAGAGAGGCTAAGACCGCATTGACTCAGTGCGGTATTCAGCCTCTCTGGTGTCAACTCTGATTTTGGAAAAAAAAAAAAAAAATCAAAAATCAGACAGTGTTGACACCAGCGAGGCTAAGACCGCATTGACTCAGTGCGGTATTCAGCCTCTCTGGTGTCAAGTCTGATTTTGGAAAAAAAAAAAAAATCCAAAATCAGACAGAGTGTTGAGACCAGAGAGGCTAAGACCACATTGACTCAGTGCGGTATTCAGCCTCTCTGGTGTCAAGTCTGATTTTGAAAAAAAAAAATCCAAAATCAGACAGAGTGTTGACACCAGAGAGGCTAAGACCGCATTGACTCAGTGCGGTATTCAGCCTCTCTGGTGTCAAGTCTGATTTTGGAAAAAAAAAAAAAAATCCAAAATCAGACAGAGTGTTGAGACCAGAGAGGCTGAGACCACATTGACTCAGTGCGGTATTCAGCCTCTCTGGTGTCAAGTCTGATTTTGGAAAAAAAAAAAAGAAAATCCAAAATCAGACAGAGTGTTGAGACCAGAGAGGCTAAGACCGCATTGACTCAGTGCGGTATTCAGCCTCTCTGGTGTCAAGTCTGATTTTGGAAAAAAAAAAAAAAAAATCCAAAATCAGACAGAGTGTTGAGACCAGAGAGGCTAAGACCGCATTGACTCAGTGCGGTATTCAGCCTCTCTGGTGTCAAGTCTGATTTTGGGGGAAAAAAAAAAAAAAAATCCAAAATCAGACAGAGTGTTCACACCAGAGAGGCTAAGACCGCATTGACTCAGTGCGGTATTCAGCCTCTCTGGTGTCAAGTCTGATTTTGGAAAAAAAAAAAAAAAATCCAAAATCAGACAGAGTGTTCACACCAGAGAGGCTAAGACCGCATTGACTCAGTGCGGTATTCAGCCTCTCTGGTGTCAAGTCTGATTTTGGAAAAAAAAAAAAAAATCCAAAATCAGACAGAGTGTTGACACCAGAGAGGCTAAGACCGCATTGACTCAGTGCGGTATTCAGCCTCTCTGGTGTCAAGTCTGATTTTGGAAAAAAAAAAAAAATCCAAAATCAGACAGAGTGTTGAGACCAGAGAGGCTAAGACCGCATTGACTCAGTGCAGTATTCAGCCTCTCTGGTGTCAAGTCTGATTTTGGAAAAAAAAAAAAAAATCCAAAATCAGACAGAGTGTTGACACCAGAGAGGCTAAGACCGCATTGACTCAGTGCGGTATTCAGCCTCTCTGGTGTCAAGTCTGATTTTGGAAAAAAAAAAAAAAAAATCCAAAATCAGACAGAGTGTTGAGACCAGAGAGGCTAAGACCGCATTGACTCAGTGCGGTATTCAGCCTCTCTGGTGTCAAGTCTGATTTTGGAAAAAAAAAAAAAAATCCAAAATCAGACAGAGTGTTGACACCAGAGAGGCTAAGACCGCATTGACTCAGTGCGGTATTCAGCCTCTCTGGTGTCAAGTCTGATTTTGGAAAAAAAAAAAAAAAAATCCAAAATCAGACAGAGTGTTGAGACCAGAGAGGCTAAGACTGCATTGACTCAGTGCGGTATTCAGCTACTCTGGTGTCAACTCTGATTTTGGAAAAAAAAAAAAAAAATCAAAAATCAGACAGAGTGTTGACACCAGCGAGGCTAAGACCGCATTGACTTAGTGCGGTATTCAGCCTCTCTGGTGTCAAGTCTGATTTTGGAAAAAAAAAAAAAATCCAAAATCAGACAGAGTGTTGAGACCAGAGAGGCTAAGACCGCATTGACTCAGTGCGGTATTCAGCCTCTCTGGTGTCAAGTCTGATTTTGAAAAAAAAAAAAAAAAAATCCAAAATCAGACAGAGTGTTGACACCAGAGAGGCTAAGACCGCATTGACTCAGTGCGGTATTCAGCCTCTCTGGTGTCAAGTCTGATTTTGGAAAAAAAAAAAAAAAAATCCAAAATAAGACAGAGTGTTGACACCAGAGAGGCTAAGACCGCATTGACTCAGTGCGGTATTCAGCCTCTCTGGTGTCAAGTCTGATTTTGGAAAAAAAAAAAAAAAAATCCAAAATAAGACAGAGTGTTGACACCAGAGAGGCTAAGACCGCATTGACTCAGTGCGGTATTCAGCCTCTCTGGTGTCAAGTCTGATTTTGGAAAAAAAAAAAAAAAAAATCCAAAATCAGACAGAGTGTTGACACCAGAGAGGCTAAGACCGCATTGACTCAGTGCGGTATTCAGCCTCTCTGGTGTCAAGTCTGATTTTGGAAAAAAAAAAAAAATCCAAAATCAGACAGAGTGTTGAGACCAGAGAGGCTAAGACCGCATTGACTCAGTGCGGTATTTAGCCTCTCTGGTGTCAAGTCTGATTTTGGAAAAAAAAAAAAAATCCAAAATCAGACAGAGTGTTGACACCAGAGAGGCTAAGACCGCATTGACTCAGTGCGGTATTCAGCCTCTCTGGTGTCAAGTCTGATTTTGGAAAAAAAAAAAAAAAATCCAAAATCAGACAGAGTGTTGACACCAGAGAGGCTAAGACCGCATTGACTCAGTGCGGTATTCAGCCTCTCTGGTGTCAAGTCTGATTTTGGAAAAAAAAAAAAAAAAATCCAAAATCAGACAGAGTGTTGAGACCAGAGAGGCTAAGACCGCATTGACTCAGTGCGGTATTCAGCCTCTCTGGTGTCAACTCTGATTTTGGAAAAAAAAAAAAAAAATCAAAAATCAGACAGTGTTGACACCAGCGAGGCTAAGACCGCATTGACTCAGTGCGGTATTCAGCCTCTCTGGTGTCAAGTCTGATTTTGGAAAAAAAAAAAAAATCCAAAATCAGACAGAGTGTTGAGACCAGAGAGGCTAAGACCACATTGACTCAGTGCGGTATTCAGCCTCTCTGGTGTCAAGTCTGATTTTGGAAAAAAAAAAAAAAATCCAAAATCAGACAGAGTGTTGAGACCAGAGAGGCTGAGACCACATTGACTCAGTGCGGTATTCAGCCTCTCTGGTGTCAAGTCTGATTTTGGAAAAAAAAAAAAGAAAATCCAAAATCAGACAGAGTGTTGAGACCAGAGAGGCTAAGACCGCATTGACTCAGTGCGGTATTCAGCCTCTCTGGTGTCAAGTCTGATTTTGGAAAAAGAAAAAGAAAATCCAAAATCGGACAGAGTGTTGACACCAGAGAGGCTAAGACCGCATTGACTCAGTGCGGTATTCAGCCTCTCTGGTGTCAAGTCTGATTTTTGAAAAAAAAAAAAAAAAAAATCCAAAATCAGACAGAGTGTTGAGACCAGAGAGGCTAAGACCGCATTGACTCAGTGCGGTATTCAGCCTCTCTGGTGTCAAGTCTGATTTTGGGGGAAAAAAAAAAAAAAAAATCCAAAATCAGACAGAGTGTTCACACCAGAGAGGCTAAGACCGCATTGACTCAGTGCGGTATTCAGCCTCTCTGGTGTCAAGTCTGATTTTGGAAAAAAAAAAAAAAAATCCAAAATCAGACAGAGTGTTGACACCAGAGAGGCTAAGACCGCATTGACTCAGTGCGGTATTCAGCCTCTCTGGTGTCAAGTCTGATTTTGGAAAGAAAAAAAAAATCCAAAATCAGACAGAGTGTTGAGACCAGAGAGGCTAAGACTGCATTGACTCAGTGCGGTATTCAGCCTCTCTGGTGTCAAGTCTGATTTTGGAAAAAAAAAAAAAAATCCAAAATCAGACAGAGTGTTGACACCAGAGAGGCTAAGACCGCATTGACTCAGTGCGGTATTCAGCCTCTCTGGTGTCAAGTCTGATTTTGGAAAAAAAAAAAAAATCCAAAATCAGACAGAGTGTTGAGACCAGAGAGGCTAAGACCGCATTGACTCAGTGCGGTATTCAGCCTCTCTGGTGTCAAGTCTGATTTTGGAAAAAAAAAAAAAAATCCAAAATCAGACAGAGTGTTGACACCAGAGAGGCTAAGACCGCATTGACTCAGTGCGGTATTCAGCCTCTCTGGTGTCAAGTCTGATTTTGGAAAAAAAAAAAAAAAAATCCAAAATCAGACAGAGTGTTGAGTCCAGAGAGGCTAAGACCGCATTGACTCAGTGCGGTATTCAGCCTCTCTAGTGTCAAGTCTGATTTTGGAAAAAAAAAAAAAATCCAAAATCAGACAGAGTGTTGACACCAGAGAGGCTAAGACCGCATTGACTCAGTGCGGTATTCAACCTCTCTGGTGTCAAGTCTGATTTTGGAAAAAAAAAAAAAAAATCCAAAATCAGACAGAGTGTTGACACCAGAGAGGCTAAGACCGCATTGATTCAGTGCGGTATTCAGCCACTCTGGTGTCAAGTCTGATTTTGGAAAAAAAAAAAAAAAAAAATCCAAAATCAGACAGAGTGTTGAGACCAGAGAGGCTAAGACCGCATTGACTCAGTGCGGTATTCAGCCTCTCTGGTGTCAAGTCTGATTTTGGAAAAAAAAAAAAAAATCCAAAATCAGACAGAGTGTTGACACCAGAGAGGCTAAGACCGCATTGACTCAGTGCGGTATTCAGCCTCTCTGGTGTCAAGTCTGATTTTGGAAAAAAAAAAAAAAAAATCCAAAATCAGACAGAGTGTTGAGACCAGAGAGGCTAAGACCGCATTGACTCAGTGCGGTATTCAGCCTCTCTGGTGTCAAGTCTGATTTTGGAAAAAAAAAAAAAAATCCAAAATCAGACAGAGTGTTGACACCAGAGAGGCTAAGACCGCATTGACTTAGTGCGGTATTCAGCCTCTCTGGTGTCAAGTCTGATTTTGGAAAAAAAAAAAAAATCCAAAATCAGACAGAGTGTTGAGACCAGAGAGGCTAAGACCGCATTGACTCAGTGCGGTATTCAGCCTCTCTGGTGTCAAGTCTGATTTTGAAAAAAAAAAAAAAAAAATCCAAAATCAGACAGAGTGTTGACACCAGAGAGGCTAAGACCGCATTGACTCAGTGCGGTATTCAGCCTCTCTGGTGTCAAGTCTGATTTTGGAAAAAAAAAAAAAAAAATCCAAAATAAGACAGAGTGTTGACACCAGAGAGGCTAAGACCGCATTGACTCAGTGCGGTATTCAGCCTCTCTGGTGTCAAGTCTGATTTTGGAAAAAAAAAAAAAAAAATCCAAAATAAGACAGAGTGTTGACACCAGAGAGGCTAAGACCGCATTGACTCAGTGCGGTATTCAGCCTCTCTGGTGTCAAGTCTGATTTTGGAAAAAAAAAAAAAAAAAATCCAAAATCAGACAGAGTGTTGACACCAGAGAGGCTAAGACCGCATTGACTCAGTGCGGTATTCAGCCTCTCTGGTGTCAAGTCTGATTTTGGAAAAAAAAAAAAAATCCAAAATCAGACAGAGTGTTGAGACCAGAGAGGCTAAGACCGCATTGACTCAGTGCGGTATTTAGCCTCTCTGGTGTCAAGTCTGATTTTGGAAAAAAAAAAAAAAATCCAAAATCAGACAGAGTGTTGACACCAGAGAGGCTAAGACCGCATTGACTCAGTGCGGTATTCAGCCTCTCTGGTGTCAAGTCTGATTTTGGAAAAAAAAAAAAAAAAATCCAAAATCAGACAGAGTGTTGACACCAGAGAGGCTAAGACCGCATTGACTCAGTGCGGTATTCAGCCTCTCTGGTGTCAAGTCTGATTTTGGAAAAAAAAAAAAAAAAATCCAAAATCAGACAGAGTGTTGAGACCAGAGAGGCTAAGACCGCATTGACTCAGTGCGGTATTCAGCCTCTCTGGTGTCAACTCTGATTTTGGAAAAAAAAAAAAAAAATCAAAAATCAGACAGTGTTGACACCAGCGAGGCTAAGACCGCATTGACTCAGTGCGGTATTCAGCCTCTCTGGTGTCAAGTCTGATTTTGGAAAAAAAAAAAAAATCCAAAATCAGACAGAGTGTTGAGACCAGAGAGGCTAAGACCACATTGACTCAGTGCGGTATTCAGCCTCTCTGGTGTCAAGTCTGATTTTGAAAAAAAAAAATCCAAAATCAGACAGAGTGTTGACACCAGAGAGGCTAAGACCGCATTGACTCAGTGCGGTATTCAGCCTCTCTGGTGTCAAGTCTGATTTTGGAAAAAAAAAAAAAAATCCAAAATCAGACAGAGTGTTGAGACCAGAGAGGCTGAGACCACATTGACTCAGTGCGGTATTCAGCCTCTCTGGTGTCAAGTCTGATTTTGGAAAAAAAAAAAAGAAAATCCAAAATCAGACAGAGTGTTGAGACCAGAGAGGCTAAGACCGCATTGACTCAGTGCGGTATTCAGCCTCTCTGGTGTCAAGTCTGATTTTGGAAAAAAAAAAAAAAAAATCCAAAATCAGACAGAGTGTTGAGACCAGAGAGGCTAAGACCGCATTGACTCAGTGCGGTATTCAGCCTCTCTGGTGTCAAGTCTGATTTTGGGGGGAAAAAAAAAAAAAAAATCCAAAATCAGACAGAGTGTTCACACCAGAGAGGCTAAGACCGCATTGACTCAGTGCGGTATTCAGCCTCTCTGGTGTCAAGTCTGATTTTGGAAAAAAAAAAAAAAAATCCAAAATCAGACAGAGTGTTGACACCAGAGAGGCTAAGACCGCATTGACTCAGTGCGGTATTCAGCCTCTCTGGTGTCAAGTCTGATTTTGGAAAGAAAAAAAAAATCCAAAATCAGACAGAGTGTTGAGACCAGAGAGGCTAAGACCGCATTGACTCAGTGCGGTATTCAGCCTCTCTGGTGTCAAGTCTGATTTTGGAAAAAAAAAAAAAAATCCAAAATCAGACAGAGTGTTGACACCAGAGAGGCTAAGACCGCATTGACTCAGTGCGGTATTCAGCCTCTCTGGTGTCAAGTCTGATTTTGGAAAAAAAAAAAAAATCCAAAATCAGACAGAGTGTTGAGACCAGAGAGGCTAAGACCGCATTGACTCAGTGCAGTATTCAGCCTCTCTGGTGTCAAGTCTGATTTTGGAAAAAAAAAAAAAAATCCAAAATCAGACAGAGTGTTGACACCAGAGAGGCTAAGACCGCATTGACTCAGTGCGGTATTCAGCCTCTCTGGTGTCAAGTCTGATTTTGGAAAAAAAAAAAAAAAAAATCCAAAATCAGACAGAGTGTTGAGACCAGAGAGGCTAAGACCGCATTGACTCAGTGCGGTATTCAGCCTCTCTGGTGTCAAGTCTGATTTTGGAAAAAAAAAAAAAAATCCAAAATCAGACAGAGTGTTGACACCAGAGAGGCTAAGACCGCATTGACTCAGTGCGGTATTCAGCCTCTCTGGTGTCAAGTCTGATTTTGGAAAAAAAAAAAAAAAAATCCAAAATCAGACAGAGTGTTGAGACCAGAGAGGCTAAGACCGCATTGACTCAGTGCGGTATTCAGCTACTCTGGTGTCAACTCTGATTTTGGAAAAAAAAAAAAAAAATCAAAAATCAGACAGAGTGTTGACACCAGCGAGGCTAAGACCGCATTGACTTAGTGCGGTATTCAGCCTCTCTGGTGTCAAGTCTGATTTTGGAAAAAAAAAAAAAATCCAAAATCAGACAGAGTGTTGAGACCAGAGAGGCTAAGACCGCATTGACTCAGTGCGGTATTCAGCCTCTCTGGTGTCAAGTCTGATTTTGAAAAAAAAAAAAAAAAAATCCAAAATCAGACAGAGTGTTGACACCAGAGAGGCTAAGACCGCATTGACTCAGTGCGGTATTCAGCCTCTCTGGTGTCAAGTCTGATTTTGGAAAAAAAAAAAAAAAAATCCAAAATAAGACAGAGTGTTGACACCAGAGAGGCTAAGACCGCATTGACTCAGTGCGGTATTCAGCCTCTCTGGTGTCAAGTCTGATTTTGGAAAAAAAAAAAAAAAAATCCAAAATAAGACAGAGTGTTGACACCAGAGAGGCTAAGACCGCATTGACTCAGTGCGGTATTCAGCCTCTCTGGTGTCAAGTCTGATTTTGGAAAAAAAAAAAAAAAAAATCCAAAATCAGACAGAGTGTTGACACCAGAGAGGCTAAGACCGCATTGACTCAGTGCGGTATTCAGCCTCTCTGGTGTCAAGTCTGATTTTGGAAAAAAAAAAAAAATCCAAAATCAGACAGAGTGTTGAGACCAGAGAGGCTAAGACCGCATTGACTCAGTGCGGTATTTAGCCTCTCTGGTGTCAAGTCTGATTTTGGAAAAAAAAAAAAAATCCAAAATCAGACAGAGTGTTGACACCAGAGAGGCTAAGACCGCATTGACTCAGTGCGGTATTCAGCCTCTCTGGTGTCAAGTCTGATTTTGGAAAAAAAAAAAAAAAATCCAAAATCAGACAGAGTGTTGACACCAGAGAGGCTAAGACCGCATTGACTCAGTGCGGTATTCAGCCTCTCTGGTGTCAAGTCTGATTTTGGAAAAAAAAAAAAAAAAATCCAAAATCAGACAGAGTGTTGAGACCAGAGAGGCTAAGACCGCATTGACTCAGTGCGGTATTCAGCCTCTCTGGTGTCAACTCTGATTTTGGAAAAAAAAAAAAAAAATCAAAAATCAGACAGTGTTGACACCAGCGAGGCTAAGACCGCATTGACTCAGTGCGGTATTCAGCCTCTCTGGTGTCAAGTCTGATTTTGGAAAAAAAAAAAAAATCCAAAATCAGACAGAGTGTTGAGACCAGAGAGGCTAAGACCACATTGACTCAGTGCGGTATTCAGCCTCTCTGGTGTCAAGTCTGATTTTGGAAAAAAAAAAAAAAATCCAAAATCAGACAGAGTGTTGTAGGGTAATTTGTGATTCCCCACAACGGCCTATTTCAAAGTTTTCTCATCAAATAGACTATTGCAAAACAAAGTTGAATGCGAAGTCGTCAAAGGTTGGTTGTATATTTATTTGGTCTCATCGGCTTGACAGTTCATCATGGAATTGGTGAGAGAAGACACATTGGAAAGTTTGGGGCATATATTTATAGACACAATACCATGGAATGCATGTAGATTGCAACCAAGCACCACCTCTTATTTGGTTGTAAGCCAAGGTCACTCCGACTTTTGGCCAGACAATTTAGTTAAATATATCTGAGAACATTTAGAAACTAGAACATTCATTAAGCATATCTTGATTAATGGGGTCATGCCGATTGCTAAGATCATTTTCTTATTTTCCAAAACAACTGGTTGCACAATATGGTTTCTAGTTCCAATATTCCCCATTTTCGGCCTCCAGGCCTTACACAATCATTTTGCTTCTGGGGCCTTATCCTTGGATGAGGAAAACCATTTTCCCATTCACCATCATTTCCTCCCTTTGGGGGTTTCAACAAAGTTGAAAAGACCCCCATTAACCCTCCCCATTATTCCACTTAGCAACACAGAATATAAATGGATATAACAGGAGTACATACAGGAGTACATATAAGAAAAAATGCATAGTCAACGTACAAAAATAAAATGAGTATATCAAAACTGCAGTCAATGTATATAAAAATAAAATACTTATAGAAAATAAACTTGTAAAAATATACTTTTATATTTTTATTAAACAATCTAGAGTAAAGCCCTAGCCTACATTAAGGATTAACATATAGGTTTTAATGGCATTTCCCCTGTTGTCAGAGTCAATTTTACAATTTTCCCTTTTCCCAGATGAACATACCATAAAGAAACTGATTCTCCCTTTAACTTTTGCTCTGAGATGTTTACCACCATTCAGTCCTTCTGAGTCCTTGTTAGGAAGACGGCATTCATTTTACAGTTCCTTGGTTACAAGCATTTACTACAAAGCACATAGAATACATCACCGCTTATACGGGTGCAAGAGTTAACATATACGTATTGGTAGTTGATAAAGTGCATACGTACAGGTATTTTGATAAAATGGATACGATCAGATCAAATGCCGTCGCACAAGCATCAAATATGGTCACATGGTTGAACATTGTTATATTTTATATAGAAATAGAAAACAAAACCCAAAAATAAAAAGATATGTTAACATATGAGCTTCCTTTTATTTCATTATCCTATCACAACATCCTCCCTTTGTAAATCAGCATTCATCATGATGTTGTGAGTCAGTCATTTAGTCAGCTTTGAAGCTCGTTACAGGCTCGTTCCCAAGTCTACATTATTGGTTCTAACAAGTCCTGTAGAATAGTCTAGTGGCATGCATAAAGTTTATTAACGTCAGTCCTTCAGTCAGTGAGTCAGCCTGTCTGGATTTAAGGCTTACCGCCTTCACCAAACTCCCCTGTCTCGCTTGGAGATAGCATACTCTCCAACATCCTTTGCTCTGCTACAGCGGCGGCGTACAATCTCTCTAGCGAGGCAGACATATCAGTCTCCTTCAAAGTATCGATGTCATTCACACCACTGTCGTCTTCAACCTGCTCGGCCCTTTCAAATAGCATTGCTGAGATTCCGGCAGTCATTCTCCTTACTATGGCTTGGATGCAAGCCAGCAGACAGGGGCAGCAACATAGCATCACCACAAAAACCACAGCAACAACTATCAAGATATATACACAGAGCGTCTTCCAATTACTGAACAGATTGGACAGAAACTCACCCAGACCACCGATAGTGGGAACTGTAATTTTCCCCTGTCGACCGAAAGCGTCTCTAACTTTCCTCAGTGCTGAAATCACATCAGTCATGTTGTTAGCATGGTCAGCTACCAGAGTATAGCATGCTCCCTCTTCCAGCCCCATTGTTACACACAACCCTCCGGTGCGTGCCATCACAAAGTCGAGCGCCATTTCATGTTTGAGAAGAGTGAGTCTGTGGCTTCGTGCGACATCGGACATTAGCTCAAACCCCTTCACCGTCTGGTTGGCAAAGCTGTACAGTGTAAACGTAAGGTTGTCGAGGTGTTTGGCGAGGATGATAGTACCGATTCCAGGAAAGAGGGCCATCGCTATCTTTTCTCCTATGGTGACACGGTAGTTGATATCATTCTCGGGTAAAACAGCCCTTTTCATCCTCTCAGGTGAAGTGGGTGCTTGTGCGTTATTCATACTTGGCTCGGGTAATTTCACAATTTTATATGGCAATTTCAGTTTGGCAAGCGAGCAACATCCACTCCAGCCTTCCGGCAGGAACAGAAATGCTCGCTCTCCACACACCCAAAAGAGATTGGAAAATGTTGACAATGCTACAGGTGCCCACGTTTCAAGGTGCCGTGCTTGAACCACACCTGCTCCTGTGTCAAATGAGGCCACCTGCTTGTCCAGGTTTGCCTTAAGCCCTGTGCCAAAATTAGCAGTGTAGAGAAGGCACCTGGCAACGCCCATCATTCTGGAGGTGTTAACATTGGAACAATAACATCTCTCCATCATGACAGACTGAACGTTTATCGGTTCCGGCATAGCAGTTGTATTTATATCATGCAGCGTGACATACTCTAAGGTTTTTATTTCAGGGCAAATTCGGGGCGTGAGGGACAAGCTTGTTCTGTGTGCATGGCCTCCATCGTAACCTGGTAACGTCTGTCTAAGACGCTCAATGTTAAGTCTCCATACAGCCTCATCTTGACATGACGCACACATCGGATCGGGGTATATATAATCCATAACTTTAGCAGATTTTGGCTGTGGGACTTCTATTAGGAAGAGTCCCCCGTCTGTGCCCTTTAGTACCGCATGAGCCAGCTGACCGTACCACATATTTTGTAATTGCCAGCTTGCAATGGACAGCTCATAATTTCTATGATACTCTTTTGCATCAAACCCAAATGGTGTAAGGGCCCTATTGGCTGGAACAGAACGCATCACCTTGTTTGTCGCGGGGGAAAGGCTAGGTTTTTTGGCACTAACCACCGGAGTTTTGGCGCTAACCACCGGAGGCATCTGAGTATTTGGTCCAATCACCTGGGAGTCATTCGTATAATACTGCTCGTACCCTAATTGGATAACTTCTTTGACTGACTCCAGCCAGGTCATGACCTTGCCTAGCAAGTACACCATCCAAGTGGTGTGCATACCTTCTGCCCCGCTGTGCACCATCAGTTCAGAATTTGATGAGTGAGATACATTGAACACATCAGTCACATTAATAGCAGTATCAGAAGCAGTATCATTGTTGTAGTTATTAACACCAATAGTCACAATACTGTCGTTCCCATTCTGGGCAGGCGGCTCGCTATCCGTGTCATTTTTTGTGTCCGGCTCTTCCTCCCTTGTCACGGATAATAGATCACGCCTGCCCCTAAATGCCCCTATCCCGCCCTTCAGCCACTCCCACCTTAATGCAGCAACTGGAACGTTAGGGCTTACTTTTCCGGCTAAGGGCGGTGGCTGCAACGGTAAGGGCCGTTGCTCCCAAAGGTCAAGTTCTGGGGCTACTAGATCAACTTCGGCCAGAAAGTAGTCTGTGAACACAGCTTCTTGCACAGCTGCTCCGATCTCCAAGGCCAATGCTGCAATGACCTTTAGACTGTCTGGGGCCTCTTTCACATTTGTAATAGCGAGCATACGTCTGGCCTCTCGAAGGTCCACACGAACGTGAGTGGCTGTTGACTCGCACAGAGCCTGTACTTGATCACAGGTGGCAGAGACATAAACCTTGGCAGTGTTCCCACAAATTGGGTCAATAGTCATACCACGCACCTGTTTCCCTCCCGTTAACATAGAAAAATGAGACTTTTTCAGCCTACGTGGTCCAGTCGCCAGGAAAACGATCATTGCTTCGTGCGGATTGCCAAGTGGCAATTCGGGCATAGCCATCACAAGAGCGCTCAAACCACAGAACTCCTCATTCTCCTGTGTACGCTGTTTACGTTTGTCATTATGAATCTCACGTTTGCGTCTGCGGCTCTCGTCCTGTCCAGCGTGGACCTGACGAAAGCTCAGCAGACGCCGTGTAGTGTCAGTGGTCTTGTGGTAACTACCTGGCGCGCCCCAGTCTGTTGGTGGGTCAGTGTCAATGACTGCGAGGGCGTCTGGATGCCTGGCTATCAGTTCAGAGATGACCGGGGCGGCCTTTTTCTTGGTTACCTGTCGGCGTGGCGGCTTCTCGGATCTCTCGCCTCCGTTCCATAGCAGCGCGGTTCCTAGTAAGAACACCACTGCTATCACAATCACCCAGTGGCCCTTGCGTTTCTTGGTTTGGTGCAGCCACCATGCGGGCCCCTCCGGGAGGGCCTCCATCGGGCGGGGGGCCCCGCGACGTACGAAGCCCGTCGGGTACCAACCCCCTGATGTGGATCCCTGATTCACCATCTCCCCCTGCTGGAGGAGCTCTTGCACAGTGGTTGAGGTGAAACCACACTGACCTGCCTTTGACTCTTAGGGCAGTGGGAGTTGTGATCGTCACCTCGTGCGGTCCGGTCCACCTAGCCTCGTTCCAGTGACGACGGAACACCCGCACGAAGACTTGGTCTCCTGGTGCCACGGTCTGCACGTCGGTCCGAATCTCCTGCTGTCGCCTCTCGGTGGCCTCCTTGGACAGCTGGTACAATGTTCTGTGAATTACACAAAGTCTTTTAATGTAATCTCTCAGCTGTCCGTCTAATACCTCTAAGGATGGCCCTTTGACCGGCCCGCTTAGATAGCTTAGCGGTAATGGCCTGCCAAAAGCAATTTCATGCGAACTTAGGTTAGTCATTCTGTTCACATGCGTTCTCATCTCCAAAAGCGCTAAAGGTAGTGCTGTAACCCAGTTTAGTTTAGTTGCATGACAAATTTTCGCCAGACGGTTCTTTAGAACTCCGTTAGCCCGTTCCACGGTACCCTGCGACCGTGGATTGTAAACGCATCCTGTTTTATGACGTATGCGGAGCATCTGCGTCATTCTGCTGATAACAGAGTTTACAAAATGGCTGCCATTATCGCTTGACAAACTATCCGGAACCCCAAACCGCGGTAGGACTTCCCTACATAAGAACTTGGCCACGGTGTTCGCGTCGGCATGGGCTGAGGGACAGGCCTCGATCCAGCGGCTAAATAAATCAATAACCACTAGTATATACCGTTTCCCTTCACAGCGCGTTCGCATATCGATAAAATCTAAATTTAGAGCCCTGAAAGGACCGTCGGGTTTTGGGATCGCGCTGAGAGCAGTATAAAAGCTCTTTTTGGTGTTGAACTGTGCACAAGTGGCGCAACTTTGTATCATGTGATCCACACTCGCGGCCAGGTACGGTGAAAACCAGTGCTGTTGAATCTGCCTTAACACAGATCGCCGACTTACATGAGAAATGCCGTGGGCATCAAGGAACAAAGTAGACAGCATCGAGGTCGGTGCCATCAGCAAGCCGCTGACGGACCGGTAGATACCAGTAGATGGTTCTAAAATGGCTCCTCTTTGGTGCCAGAGCGCCAGCTCTTCTGCTGGTATCTCGGCTTGGGCCTTGGCTAACGCTTTCAAATCTCTGGTAGGATCCACATCCACATCAAGGCTCACCATAGCAGCCGCCATGGTGATGTCTCCCAACGCTGCTTCCTTAGCTGCTAAATCAGCGGCGGCATTCCCCAGAGACACAAACGTTTTGTCAGACTTATGAGCTGGGCATTTGACGATGGCAAGCCTGGAAGGCAATGTTATTGCATGCAGAAGTGCACTAATGGCATCGCCGTGCCTCACTGGTGATCCGTCAGCCCGTAAGTAACCTCTCTGAGCCCAGATTGGCCCATAAAGGTGAGCCACACCTATGCTATAGCTGGAATCGCTATAGACTGTCAATGAGTCTCCTGCGGAAATCAGACAAGCTTCAGTAAGAGCATGAAGCTCCGCCAATTGACTACTGCAGGGTTGGCTCTCGTGAACCTTCGTAACAACCTTGAACTGAGTCTGGTCGCTAGAAGCCTCAACTATGGCAAATCCAGCCTGATTCCCGTGTATGGTTTTGAAACAAGAACCGTCAACAAAGAGAACTCGATTGGCCCGAGGAACCAAAGCGGTGTTTTGAAGATCCTGTCTGGCTTTCAAGTAGAGGGCTGACTCAGTCCCACAATCATGAGCATCACCATCCTCGGGGGTCATCATCCTCTCCGCCGGATTTACCGTTG
Source organism: Poromitra crassiceps (assembly GCF_964638095.1). Lineage (NCBI taxonomy): Eukaryota > Metazoa > Chordata > Actinopteri > Beryciformes > Melamphaidae > Poromitra > Poromitra crassiceps. The sequence continues at coordinate 291,707 of NW_028152173.1, read as the reverse complement.
AACAGCGAACAATGGTGAGTTCAGGAGCTGTTAAGATTATTTCGTAGCCTGTCTTCCGACCTTGTGTTATTACAAACTGATCGTGCTTCAAGAGGCTGTATAGACCATGCGATGTATACATTATGGTCTGATGCCCCATTGTTAAGCCGGACGCCTTCTGGTAAGCAAATGCAGCTGCGGCTAGCCCACGATAACAAGGAGGAAAACCACGTGCAACGCAATCCAGAGCCGTACTATAGTACGCTAAACACTGCTTACCTGTTCCTGGTTGGTCCTGTGCCAAGACGGCACTAACAAAGCCCTCTTTTTCCCCCACGTACAGATGAAATGTCTTGGTATAGTCGGGGGTGCCCAAAGCTGGGGCTGAGCAAAGCTCTGACTTGATAGAAATGAAAGCCGCTTCAGCTTGGGGGGTCCAGTGCACATGTTTAACCTTATCCTTAATCGCATGGGCGAGCATGGCCCGCAATGGCGCCACTTTCAATGCAAAGTCACAAATCCACTGACGATGGTATCCTATGACTCCTAACAATTTCCACATCTCAGCAACAGTACGTGGCTTGGCCATTAGGCGAATTGGTTCAGTATGTTTGGGGGAAATCAATCGCTTATCTTTAAACAGAGTCCGACCCAAATACTGAACTTCCTGTTTGCAGAACTGCAGCTTTTCTTTTGACGCTTTATAGCCTTTCTCAGCCAGCAGTTTAAGCACAGCAATAGAGTCAATAATGCATTGGCTCTTTGTCTTTGATGCAATTAAAATGTCATCAGTATACTGGAGGATTACACTCTGTACCTGGACTGTCGCCAAATCCTCTGCCACTATTTTATTAAAAATAGTGGGACTTGCCGCAAAACCTTGAGGCAAGCGAGTGTACGAAAGCTGAGCGCCCTCATACGTGAATGCAAACAAATGCTGTGAATTCTCATGAATTGGTATGCTAAAGAACGCAGAGCAGAGATCAATTGCTGTGTAATACTCTGTATCCGCGGGAATGTTGCTGAGGAGAGTATGCGGGTCTGGGACGACTGGTCTGTCGGCCTCAACAATGGAGTTGATTGCCCTTAAGTCATGCACTAATCGATAGTCACCTGTTGGTTTAGGAACGGGATAAATTGGCGTGTTACATGAACTAATGATATCTTTCAATACACCAGCCTGCTTCAGCGCATCAATTGTGGGCCTTATGCCCTCGTGAGCTTTCGGATTCAAAGGATATTGCTGTAAATAGGGCAACTTGGCTCCTGGCTTGACCTTGATCTCAATGGGCGTGGTTGTAACCAATCCTACGTCAGCTTTATGAGTAGCCCAAAGGCCAGAGGGCACCTCACTTAGAAGCTGCTCCTCCTGGTCGCTGAGAACCATCTGTCTGTCCTGGTTCGTCAGCTCGACGCTCAGTGCCAAGGCAAAGTCTCGGGAGATCTGTGAAATCCTAGCGTAGACTCCATCTGATGAAACATGCAGGTATTTGTTCGGCGTTGGTATCCATTCCACCTCAAGGGAGTCTTTGACCATTGCTCCCAGGTCACGGGCGTGATGGCCTTTAGATGTCATCAGTGATATGTGGGGAAAGGCGTTTTCCACCTGGTACCAGGGTTGGTCAGTAGAGTCCAAAATGACCTTGGCGGCCACGCCTTGTGGCCCCAGAATTATATCGGTAATTTTCAGAGCACTAGCACAGCGGTTTTTTAGCTCCGCCCACATCTGGGCATACTCGACATGGGAGTTGTTTTGATCATATAGCATCGTGCAGTGGAGTGGGGCCTGCACTTCCTGATAAGTGCAGTTTTGGATCATGACCCATGGCCTCCATCTGTAAAATTGTTCAATCAGGGCAGAGGAGGCGGGATTTTCCAGCTGCAACCAATAAACAGTTGAACCCATCTCACTGCACGACAACTGCTGGGCATATGTTTCTTCAACGTCGTAGTAGGGCATGTTTAGAGCCATCAAATTTGCTTGGCTCTCTGCCAATGCATGTGCTCTATCTTCTGCCCCGGGAATGTTTACGGTCAGTCCATCGGCATGACAAAGTATTTTTGCATTAAATTTGCACAAGAGATCGCGGCCGATTAAATTTAGCGGACAGGCTTCGGAAAACAGCAGTGGGGCGTTTACTGTTACCCCATCAAATGTCACATTCAGTGATTCAGTAAATGGCAACACCTGTCTCCGTCCTGAGAATCCAGTTGTCATCATAGATCTTTCAGATAAGGGCAATTTGGCTCCAACTCCACCTATACAGGAGTAAGTAGCTCCTGTGTCGACTAAAAATGGTATCGGTTTGTCATTGTTTACTGACAACAAAGCGTGAGGTTCCTGTCGTGGGCTATTGGTTTGGGAGGCCAGGAGTCCTTGCTGTGTCGCTGTAATATCAGTCAGTCATTGCTGGTTGCCCCTGGCATAACTTCCACCTCCCTGATCGTTCCTTGGTGGGGGTGCAGCCACATTTGGGCACTCCCAGGCACTGTGACCCATGGCTTGGCATCGCAGGCATGGCAGAGACGGGCAGTCGCGCCGGAAATGTCCTGGCTGATGGCATTCGAAGCAGACCACACCGGGGCCCCGAGTTGCTTGCCGAGTAGCATACGGCCTCCTTGGGCCCTCCTTGCCTGGCTGTGGAGGGGGGTGGTTTCGTTGTGGCCACGGCCTTCGGAAGGGTGCGTCAAGGGGTGGGCATGGCGCAATTACTGCTTGAAGCTTGGCGGCTTTACTTTGAGTTTGTAGCAGGCCAAGCTGAGTTTTGGCCAGCTTCTGTGCGAGCGAGGCCGCATCTTTTATCTCACCTTCCTCTTGCTTCCTGTACTGAAAAACTTCATGAATGATGTGTTTGTTGAACAGTGCCCATGGGAAGGTGCTCAGACCCACAACCTTGGCCAAACTCTCCTTCACGGCTTCGGGCAGGGTGTCAATCAGCAGCATACGAAACAGACTCTCATTGGTTGGGTCACGGTTCCAAGCTGATCCCGTTTCGTCGAGCCATAATCGCTGGAAATCTGCGACGTGCTTGGAGATCTCATGGTCTGGAGCCAGCCGAATAGCCGCAAGACGGTTCGGGTCCATCTGTGTGGGAAACATTTCTCTCATCGCGTCCCACAGCCTGGTTCGATATGGGTTGAAGGCATTAGCATCATAGCGATTGCTGCCGATCACCGCACTCATCTGTAGGGTGTCAAACAGCTGTCGTGACCGGTCTTGGCCAATGGCCTGAAATAGCACAGCCTTAATGTCTCCCATGGCCAAATGTTGGCCCGCTGTGCGTTCCTCAAATGCTGTGATAAACTTTTGTGCACCCCGCCCAATGTCAGGTAAGGCAGTAAGCAATCCTTTTAGATCCATGAAATTCCATGCGTGATATTGTGCATTGTTTTGGACGGTTACCAACGGCATATTGTAGTCCTGGTACCGGTCAGGGGGTTTGGACGTGCGCTTAGGCCTCCCTGGGCCTGGGTCATCTTCCATCTGTCCACTTGGTGGGTCAATGACAGGCTCGTCCCCATCCCAGGTAACCAGCTGGTCACCCTGACGTCGCTTCTTGGCCTGAGCAGTCGTCTCAATGAAGAGTTGTCCACTAATCCGTCGTGGCGGGCTAGCGGGATCCTCAGGTACTGGCTCAAGTCCAGCGGGGCAGGAGGCAGTCATCTTGGTACCGTGAGAGATGATCGGTTCAGGCGGGACCTTTCTCATACTTAGTCTGTAGTCTTGTTCAATTTCGCTAAAGAAGTCCTCTGGAGTGGCCTTTCTGCCGCTGGCCTGCTGCTCCGTTGGCTGGACCACTGACGCCAAAATCTGCTTTGTCAGGTCAGAGGTTGACGGATCCTGTTCACTCCTCGGTTCCCGTAATACGTGGTATACCATCGGCCTCTTCAGGACGGGCGGCGGCCTTTGTACAGGAGCCGGTGTAGGCGGGCCAATGGGAGTGACCACAGATCTATATGTAGTTGAGAACGGGCTAAGGTCCTCCACTACGGCCATTGGCTGCTGTTTACATATTCTGGCTGAAAACATGTCTGGCACGTGTACCTGTATCTTGTGCCACTCCTCGGTCTCCATTCCCGCTAGAGAGGGGTACATCGTAGAGTGGGGTGCGGCCTTATGATAAGGCGGTGGGTTTGTCTCGTCATCCTGTTTCTGTTCTTTGGTCTCGTCACAAGCTCTTGTCAACGCACTGACACGTCTAACCCCTTCATGCTTGAACCAGGAGATCACCTCATGGCGTTTATCTCTAATCTCATCTACCTGTGGCTTCTTTTTATTTTTCTTCCATGTAGCAGTGAGCTCGATGATCTGGTTACATGCCTTGAGGTCAAATGTCCCAGTCAGGGGCCATGTAGCAGGGGAGAGGCGATGCCACTTTTTCATCAAGTTAGCAATCAAGGTGTGGTCCCCGCGGTGTAACTGTTGAATAACCTTCGATGGAGTGAGGTCTGCCATTTTCCTGACAAGCGGAGCGAAATACCAGGGGAGAAAACAGGAAAACGGAAAGCAGGGAAAGAAAGGCCACACTTCAGCGGGCAGGTGTATTGGTTTTAATGGGGTCAAATAAATGGAAATAAGATGCCAAGAACAACCTCAAAAAAATAAAATTATATAGTTTAATAAAAGCAACAAACCAAACTAAAAGGCAAAAAATAAAAATAGAAATTAATAAAATAAAAGGATGAAAACGAACTTTAACCACACATGGGACCCCCTGCTGTCTTAATTGACACTAAGAGTTCAATTTGAGGTGTGCCCATAGGTTCAGTGGCTGTCAGGTGTTAATCGGGGGGGGGGGGGGGGGGGGTGTAGGTATATGTGTGTATGGATGGCTCTCGTACAATTTTAAGCTATGTGTGTGTCAATGTATGTATGGCCATGTGTGTGTGTGTGTGGCACCGTTGGTGCGTGTGTGGCTAGTCTGTGTGTGCGTGATGTGTGGGTGGTGGTGTGCGTGTGTGTGTGTGTGTATGAGGGAGGTGTGTGTGTGACGGGGCTGGTGTGTGTGTGTGTGTTTGTGGTGTATGTGTGTGTGTGTGTGTATGAAAGGTGTGTGTGTACGTGTGTGTCTGAGGTGGGAGTGTGTATGTGTGTGTGTGTGTGTGTGGTGTCTGAACTGGGATTCTGTATGTGTGTGTGTGTGTGTGAGAGACTGTGTGTGTGTACTGTATGTGTGTGTGGAGGGCGGGACTGTGTGTGTGCATACGTGTGAGTACGTGTGTGTTTATGTGGGTGTGTGTGTGTGTATAGAGGCCTGGTAGAGGGCCTCCGATGTGCTTTATAAGTGAGTGTGTGTGTGTGTGTGGGGTGTGTGCACGTGTGTGTGCGTGAGAGACGTCTGTGAAGGGAGTGTGTGTGTGTGTGTGTGTGTCGGGAGGGGGTGTGTGTGTGTGTGGGCCTACTGCCTGTCAAAGTGAGTGTGTGTGTGTGGTTCCTCTCTGTACACGTGTGTGTGTGCAAGAGGCGTCTGTGAAGGGAATGCGTATGTGTGTGTGTGTGAGCGACGTCTGTGAAGGGAGTGTGTGTGTGTGTGTGTGGGCCTACTGCCTGTCAAAGTGAGTGTGTGTGTGTGGTTCCTCTCTCTCACACTAATGTGGAGGAACTGTGGGTAGTGTGGGAATGGGTGTGTGTGTGTGTATGATTGAATGTGTGTGTATGTGTGTGTGTTCTGTGTTGCAATGTGTATGTGTGTGTGTCTGAACCACGAAAGCCTCGCTCAGCACTCTCCCGGGAACAGAATATGTACTTCAAACAAATTCTCCAGCAATCCTCTCTACAACTTCCTGGCCTGGCTATCGTAGATAACCCCGCCAGCTGCAACCGGGGGGGTGTTTTGGCTAAAGGCTGTTTTTCTTGGTTGTTTCCTCCAGCGGGCCAAGCCAAGGTTGGACAGTGGAGGGAGGGGGGGGGGGGGGGGGGGTGTTGGAAGAAAAGAGTGAAGACGATACACCGAGAAACTGGGGAGAGGCGATGGCCTGAGGTTGATTTCATCAACATGAAAACATCAGCGCAGAAGGATATCGGTCGGCTCGTGCAGGCCTTTTGGCTGGCTGTCGCACCGACAGGCACAGAAATTGATCCGAAAGTTTTGATCAGCAAGCCCGCAGCCAGATTTCTAAAAGACGGTGTGTGTGCGTGCAGTTTCTTTTCACAAACACAGGATAATCAACACCAAAACAAGCATCAGGCCCCCGATGGTTATGCTTATTAGCCCGTTAAAACAAACCTGCTCTGTTGGCATATTTACCGATTTTTCTTTTATGTGCAAAACACACACAAAAAACACAATCGTTCTCACTTATCTTATTTCTTTTCTTTCACGGCTTTTTCGTTTTAACCAGACCGGGTCGGACAGCGCAAGCTTTTTAGCTTTTAATCACAATTTCTTTTTGGCATGCAGCCAAAATTAATAAAAATTCATGCGGGCGGTTATGTGACACATAGTTTAAACCAAATTTTTACCATATCACTGCCATATTTTTGCAGCCAATTTAATCTTTTCACATTGGAAACATTTACAGCAGTATTTGGTCAACAGCAGCTTTTAACACATAGCACTTTTCCTAAACCAAACAGCATACAATCAGCATTGGCAATCCACACAGCTTATTGATTTTCCACACAGCTAAGCACTGCCTTTTGCAATCAGTTTCTTTCAAGCAATATTTGGGGAAAAAATGCAGACTGTAAAGCAGTACAAGTCAAATCAGTTTTGCACCTTCAAGCAACAACATAGGAAAAAATGCAAACTGTAAAGCAGTACAAGTCAAATCAGTTTTGCACCTTCAAGCAACAACATAGGAAAAAATGCAAACTGTAAAGCAGTACAAGTCAAATCAGTTTTGCACCTTCAAGCAACAACATAGGAAAAAATGCAAACTGTAAAGCAGTACATAAAGAAAACAGCCCATGCGTTTTTCAGTCAATCAGTTAGCAGCCAGTTTAAGGTGGCCGGTCAACTTTTATTGGCCAAAATATATGATGGGTGTATGCGTATGGTTATATTTACATATAGGCCTACATAGTCTCACTCCCCTGCAGTCTATCCTATCTGAGGCTCGGGGTGAGAGTATTGATTCAAGGCAATAGCCTACCTCTTGAATCACTTTCTTTATCTTAAGGAATCTTACCTCTTAAGATTTTCTTACCTCGGCAGGTAGGCTTTACCTGATCAGGGTAAGCTTTTGTGCCGGAAATGGCCTATTCAAGGAAACACCCCTCTTGAATAGCACTAAACTTCACAACATTTAACATGGTCATCACCTGTTTACTGGTGATGCAGCGTATCCTAGTCTTATTCTAAATCTTTATCTAAATCTTTTAACAAAATAGGCCATAGGTTCTTTTTAGTGAATGGGAATAACTTGAGTCAGTTTACCTGTGGTTTGTGGTGGTTGGTTTTTGCAAGCAGAGATGAAGAAGTCAGGTGGGTGTTTTATTAATTGGAATAATCTTACCAGTTTGCAGTTTGGTTTAATGGGTGGGGGCTGGGGTGGCCCGGAGGATTTGGACCGTAAGAGCCGGACCGTAGTGGGAGCCTCTGGCTCCTCGATGTTTCTGCTCGACAGCTGGGCTCAAAAACCTGTTGTTGGCTAACAGGTAAGAGCCGTGTGGTTCTCTGGATAGGCAAGCTGGACCTCTTCAGCCGGACTGACTGCAAAAAGGTCTTTCCTCAGGATGGTCTTAGCTGGACCTCTTCAGTCGGACTGACTGCAAAAAAGGTCTTTCCTCTGCTGGCTGCTGGACTCAAAACTTCTGTTTTTTTTTTGGTTTTACCAGAAGGAGCCGGTGTTCCCTGGATCTTGGTAAAAACTGGACTCTGTGATTCCCGTCTCACTCCTGGGCTGGCTCGCCAAAAATGTAGGGTAATTTGTGATTCCCCACAACGGCCTATTTCAAAGTTTTCTCATCAAATAGACTATTGCAAAACAAAGTTGAATGCGAAGTCGTCAAAGGTTGGTTGTATATTTATTTGGTCTCATCGGCTTGACAGTTCATCATGGAATTGGTGAGAGAAGACACATTGGAAAGTTTGGGGCATATATTTATAGACACAATACCATGGAATGCATGTAGATTGCAACCAAGCACCACCTCTTATTTGGTTGTAAGCCAAGGTCACTCCGACTTTTGGCCAGACAATTTAGTTAAATATATCTGAGAACATTTAGAAACTAGAACATTCATTAAGCATATCTTGATTAATGGGGTCATGCCGATTGCTAAGATCATTTTCTTATTTTCCAAAACAACTGGTTGCACAATATGGTTTCTAGTTCCAATATTCCCCATTTTCGGCCTCCAGGCCTTACACAATCATTTTGCTTCTGGGGCCTTATCCTTGGATGAGGAAAACCATTTTCCCATTCACCATCAGTGTTGAGACCAGAGAGGCTGAGACCACATTGACTCAGTGCGGTATTCAGCCTCTCTGGTGTCAAGTCTGATTTTGGAAAAAAAAAAAAGAAAATCCAAAATCAGACAGAGTGTTGAGACCAGAGAGGCTAAGACCGCATTGACTCAGTGCGGTATTCAGCCTCTCTGGTGTCAAGTCTGATTTTGGAAAAAGAAAAAGAAAATCCAAAATCAGACAGAGTGTTGACACCAGAGAGGCTAAGACCGCATTGACTCAGTGCGGTATTCAGCCTCTCTGGTGTCAAGTCTGATTTTGGAAAAAAAAAAAAAAAAAAATCCAAAATCAGACAGAGTGTTGAGACCAGAGAGGCTAAGACCGCATTGACTCAGTGCGGTATTCAGCCTCTCTGGTGTCAAGTCTGATTTTGGGGGAAAAAAAAAAAAAAAAATCCAAAATCAGACAGAGTGTTCACACCAGAGAGGCTAAGACCGCATTGACTCAGTGCGGTATTCAGCCTCTCTGGTGTCAAGTCTGATTTTGGAAAAAAAAAAAAAAAATCCAAAATCAGACAGAGTGTTGACACCAGAGAGGCTAAGACCGCATTGACTCAGTGCGGTATTCAGCCTCTCTGGTGTCAAGTCTGATTTTGGAAAGAAAAAAAAAATCCAAAATCAGACAGAGTGTTGAGACCAGAGAGGCTAAGACTGCATTGACTCAGTGCGGTATTCAGCCTCTCTGGTGTCAAGTCTGATTTTGGAAAAAAAAAAAAAAATCCAAAATCAGACAGAGTGTTGACACCAGAGAGGCTAAGACCGCATTGACTCAGTGCGGTATTCAGCCTCTCTGGTGTCAAGTCTGATTTTGGAAAAAAAAAAAAAATCCAAAATCAGACAGAGTGTTGAGACCAGAGAGGCTAAGACCGCATTGACTCAGTGCGGTATTCAGCCTCTCTGGTGTCAAGTCTGATTTTGGAAAAAAAAAAAAAAAATCCAAAATCAGACAGAGTGTTGACACCAGAGAGGCTAAGACCGCATTGACTCAGTGCGGTATTCAGCCTCTCTGGTGTCAAGTCTGATTTTGGAAAAAAAAAAAAAAAAATCCAAAATCAGACAGAGTTTTGAGTCCAGAGAGGCTAAGACCGCATTGACTCAGTGCGGTATTCAGCCTCTCTAGTGTCAAGTCTGATTTTGGAAAAAAAAAAAAAATCCAAAATCAGACAGAGTGTTGACACCAGAGAGGCTAAGACCGCATTGACTCAGTGCGGTATTCAACCTCTCTGGTGTCAAGTCTGATTTTGGAAAAAAAAAAAAAAAATCCAAAATCAGACAGAGTGTTGACACCAGAGAGGCTAAGACCGCATTGATTCAGTGCGGTATTCAGCCACTCTGGTGTCAAGTCTGATTTTGGAAAAAAAAAAAAAAAAAAATCCAAAATCAGACAGAGTGTTGAGACCAGAGAGGCTAAGACCGCATTGACTCAGTGCGGTATTCAGCCTCTCTGGTGTCAAGTCTGATTTTGGAAAAAAAAAAAAAAATCCAAAATCAGACAGAGTGTTGACACCAGAGAGGCTAAGACCGCATTGACTCAGTGCGGTATTCAGCCTCTCTGGTGTCAAGTCTGATTTTGGAAAAAAAAAAAAAAAAATCCAAAATCAGACAGAGTGTTGAGACCAGAGAGGCTAAGACCGCATTGACTCAGTGCGGTATTCAGCCTCTCTGGTGTCAAGTCTGATTTTGGAAAAAAAAAAAAAAATCCAAAATCAGACAGAGTGTTGACACCAGAGAGGCTAAGACCGCATTGACTCAGTGCGGTATTCAGCCTCTCTGGTGTCAAGTCTGATTTTGGAAAAAAAAAAAATAATCCAAAATCAGACAGAGTGTTGAGACCAGAGAGGCTAAGACCGCATTGACTCAGTGCGGTATTTAGCCTCTCTGGTGTCAAGTCTGATTTTGGAAAAAAAAAAAAAATCCAAAATCAGACAGAGTGTTGACACCAGAGAGGCTAAGACCGCATTGACTCAGTGCGGTATTCAGCCTCTCTGGTGTCAAGTCTGATTTTGGAAAAAAAAAAAAAAAATCCAAAATCAGACAGAGTGTTGACACCAGAGAGGCTAAGACCGCATTGACTCAGTGCGGTATTCAGCCTCTCTGGTGTCAAGTCTGATTTTGGAAAAAAAAAAAAAAAAATCCAAAATCAGACAGAGTGTTGAGACCAGAGAGGCTAAGACCGCATTGACTCAGTGCGGTATTCAGCCTCTCTGGTGTCAACTCTGATTTTGGAAAAAAAAAAAAAAAATCAAAAATCAGACAGTGTTGACACCAGCGAGGCTAAGACCGCATTGACTCAGTGCGGTATTCAGCCTCTCTGGTGTCAAGTCTGATTTTGGAAAAAAAAAAAAAATCCAAAATCAGACAGAGTGTTGAGACCAGAGAGGCTAAGACCACATTGACTCAGTGCGGTATTCAGCCTCTCTGGTGTCAAGTCTGATTTTGAAAAAAAAAAAAAAAAAATCCAAAATCAGACAGAGTGTTGACACCAGAGAGGCTAAGACCGCATTGACTCAGTGCGGTATTCAGCCTCTCTGGTGTCAAGTCTGATTTTGGAAAAAAAAAAAAAAAATCCAAAATCAGACAGAGTGTTGAGACCAGAGAGGCTAAGACCGCATTGACTCAGTGCGGTATTCAGCCTCTCTGGTGTCAAGTCTGATTTTGGAAAAAAAAAAAAAAAAAAATCCAAAATCAGACAGAGTGTTGAGACCAGAGAGGCTAAGACCGCATTGACTCAGTGCGGTATTCAGCCTCTCTGGTGTCAAGTCTGATTTTGGAGAAAAAAAAAAAAAAAATCCAAAATCAGACAGAGTGTTGAGACCAGAGAGGCTAAGACCGCATTGACTCAGTGCGGTATTCAGCCTCTCTGGTGTCAAGTCTGATTTTGGGGGAAAAAAATAAAAATAAATCCAAAATCAGACAGAGTGTTCACACCAGAGAGGCTAAGACCGCATTGACTCAGTGCGGTATTCAGCCTCTCTGGTGTCAAGTCTGATTTTGGAAAAAAAAAAAAAAAAATCCAAAATCAGACAGAGTGTTGACACCAGAGAGGCTAAGACTGCATTGACTCAGTGCGGTATTCAGCCTCTCTGGTGTCAAGTCTGATTTTGGAAAGAAAAAAAAAATCCAAAATCAGACAGAGTGTTGAGACCAGAGAGGCTAAGACCGCATTGACTCAGTGCGGTATTCAGCCTCTCTGGTGTCAAGTCTGATTTTGGAAAAAAAAAAAAAAATCCAAAATCAGACAGAGTGTTGACACCAGAGAGGCTAAGACCGCATTGACTCAGTGCGGTATTCAGCCTCTCTGGTGTCAAGTCTGATTTTGGAAAAAAAAAAAAAATCCAAAATCAGACAGAGTGTTGAGACCAGAGAGGCTAAGACCGCATTGACTCAGTGCGGTATTCAGCCTCTCTGGTGTCAAGTCTGATTTTGGAAAAAAAAAAAAAAATCCAAAATCAGACAGAGTGTTGACACCAGAGAGGCTAAGACCGCATTGACTCAGTGCGGTATTCAGCCTCTCTGGTGTCAAGTCTGATTTTGGAAAAAAAAAAAAAAAAATCCAAAATCAGACAGAGTGTTGAGTCCAGAGAGGCTAAGACCGCATTGACTCAGTGCGGTATTCAGCCTCTCTAGTGTCAAGTCTGATTTTGGAAAAAAAAAAAAAATCCAAAATCAGACAGAGTGTTGACACCAGAGAGGCTAAGACCGCATTGACTCAGTGCGGTATTCAACCTCTCTGGTGTCAAGTCTGATTTTGGAAAAAAAAAAAAAAAATCCAAAATCAGACAGAGTGTTGACACCAGAGAGGCTAAGACCGCATTGACTCAGTGCGGTATTCAGCCACTCTGGTGTCAAGTCTGATTTTGGAAAAAAAAAAAAAAAAAAATCCAAAATCAGACAGAGTGTTGAGACCAGAGAGGCTAAGACCGCATTGACTCAGTGCGGTATTCAGCCTCTCTGGTGTCAAGTCTGATTTTGGAAAAAAAAAAAAAAATCCAAAATCAGACAGAGTGTTGACACCAGAGAGGCTAAGACCGCATTGACTCAGTGCGGTATTCAGCCTCTCTGGTGTCAAGTCTGATTTTGGAAAAAAAAAAAAAAAAATCCAAAATCAGACAGAGTGTTGAGACCAGAGAGGCTAAGACCGCATTGACTCAGTGCGGTATTCAGCCTCTCTGGTGTCAAGTCTGATTTTGGAAAAAAAAAAAAAAATCCAAAATCAGACAGAGTGTTGACACCAGAGAGGCTAAGACCGCATTGACTCAGTGCGGTATTCAGCCTCTCTGGTGTCAAGTCTGATTTTGGGAAAAAAAAAAAAATCCAAAATCAGACAGAGTGTTGAGACCAGAGAGGCTAAGACCGCATTGACTCAGTGCGGTATTTAGCCTCTCTGGTGTCAAGTCTGATTTTGGAAAAAAAAAAAAAATCCAAAATCAGACAGAGTGTTGACACCAGAGAGGCTAAGACCGCATTGACTCAGTGCGGTATTCAGCCTCTCTGGTGTCAAGTCTGATTTTGGAAAAAAAAAAAAAAAAATCCAAAATCAGACAGAGTGTTGAGACCAGAGAGGCTAAGACCGCATTGACTCAGTGCGGTATTCAGCCTCTCTGGTGTCAACTCTGATTTTGGAAAAAAAAAAAAAAAATCAAAAATCAGACAGTGTTGACACCAGCGAGGCTAAGACCGCATTGACTCAGTGCGGTATTCAGCCTCTCTGGTGTCAAGTCTGATTTTGGAAAAAAAAAAAAAAATCCAAAATCAGACAGAGTGTTGAGACCAGAGAGGCTAAGACCACATTGACTCAGTGCGGTATTCAGCCTCTCTGGTGTCAAGTCTGATTTTGGAAAAAAAAAAAAAAAATCCAAAATCAGACAGAGTGTTGACACCAGAGAGGCTAAGACCGCATTGACTCAGTGCGGTATTCAGCCTCTCTGGTGTCAAGTCTGATTTTGGAAAAAAAAAAAAAAAAATCCAAAATCAGACAGAGTGTTGAGACCAGAGAGGCTAAGACCGCATTGACTCAGTGCGGTATTCAGCCTCTCTGGTGTCAAGTCTGATTTTGGAAAAAAAAAAAAAAATCCAAAATCAGACAGAGTGTTGACACCAGAGAGGCTAAGACCGCATTGACTCAGTGCGGTATTCAGCCTCTCTGGTGTCAAGTCTGATTTTGGAAAAAAAAAAAAAAAAATCCAAAATCAGACAGAGTGTTGAGACCAGAGAGGCTAAGACCGCATTGACTCAGTGCGGTATTCAGCCTCTCTGGTGTCAAGTCTGATTTTGGAAAAAAAAAAAAAAATCCAAAATCAGACAGAGTGTTGACACCAGAGAGGCTAAGACCGCATTGACTCAGTGCGGTATTCAGCCTCTCTGGTGTCAAGTCTGATTTTGGAAAAAAAAAAAAAATCCAAAATCAGACAGAGTGTTGAGACCAGAGAGGCTAAGACCGCATTGACTCAGTGCGGTATTTAGCCTCTCTGGTGTCAAGTCTGATTTTGGAAAAAAAAAAAAAATCCAAAATCAGACAGAGTGTTGACACCAGAGAGGCTAAGACCGCATTGACTCAGTGCGGTATTCAGCCTCTCTGGTGTCAAGTCTGATTTTGGAAAAAAAAAAAAAAAATCCAAAATCAGACAGAGTGTTGACACCAGAGAGGCTAAGACCGCATTGACTCAGTGCGGTATTCAGCCTCTCTGGTGTCAAGTCTGATTTTGGAAAAAAAAAAAAAAAAATCCAAAATCAGACAGAGTGTTGAGACCAGAGAGGCTAAGACCGCATTGACTCAGTGCGGTATTCAGCCTCTCTGGTGTCAACTCTGATTTTGGAAAAAAAAAAAAAAAATCAAAAATCAGACAGTGTTGACACCAGCGAGGCTAAGACCGCATTGACTCAGTGCGGTATTCAGCCTCTCTGGTGTCAAGTCTGATTTTGGAAAAAAAAAAAAAATCCAAAATCAGACAGAGTGTTGAGACCAGAGAGGCTAAGACCACATTGACTCAGTGCGGTATTCAGCCTCTCTGGTGTCAAGTCTGATTTTGAAAAAAAAAAAAAAAAAATCCAAAATCAGACAGAGTGTTGACACCAGAGAGGCTAAGACCGCATTGACTCAGTGCGGTATTCAGCCTCTCTGGTGTCAAGTCTGATTTTGGAAAAAAAAAAAAAAATCCAAAATCAGACAGAGTGTTGAGACCAGAGAGGCTGAGACCACATTGACTCAGTGCGGTATTCAGCCTCTCTGGTGTCAAGTCTGATTTTGGAAAAAAAAAAAAGAAAATCCAAAATCAGACAGAGTGTTGAGACCAGAGAGGCTAAGACCGCATTGACTCAGTGCGGTATTCAGCCTCTCTGGTGTCAAGTCTGATTTTTGAAAAAAAAAAAAAAATCCAAAATCAGACAGAGTGTTGACACCAGAGAGGCTAAGACCGCATTGACTCAGTGCGCTATTCAGCCTCTCTGGTGTCAAGTCTGATTTTGGAAAAAAAATAAAAAAAAAATCCAAAATCAGACAGAGTGTTGAGACCAGAGAGGCTAAGACCGCATTGACTCAGTGCGGTATTCAGCCTCTCTGGTGTCAAGTCTGATTTTGAAAAAAAAAAAAAAAAATCCAAAATCAGACAGAGTGTTGACACCAGAGAGGCTAAGACCGCATTGACTCAGTGCGGTATTCAGCCTCTCTGGTGTCAAGTCTGATTTTGGAAAAAAAAAAAAAAAAATCCAAAATAAGACAGAGTGTTGACACCAGAGAGGCTAAGACCGCATTGACTCAGTGCGGTATTCAGCCTCTCTGGTGTCAAGTCTGATTTTGGAAAAAAAAAAAAAAAAATCCAAAATAAGACAGAGTGTTGACACCAGAGAGGCTAAGACCGCATTGACTCAGTGCGGTATTCAGCCTCTCTGGTGTCAAGTCTGATTTTGGAAAAAAAAAAAAAAAAAAATCCAAAATCAGACAGAGTGTTGACACCAGAGAGGCTAAGACCGCATTGACTCAGTGCGGTATTCAGCCTCTCTGGTGTCAAGTCTGATTTTGGAAAAAAAAAAAAAAATCCAAAATCAGACAGAGTGTTGAGACCAGAGAGGCTAAGACCGCATTGACTCAGTGCGGTATTTAGCCTCTCTGGTGTCAAGTCTGATTTTGGAAAAAAAAAAAAAAATCCAAAATCAGACAGAGTGTTGACACCAGAGAGGCTAAGACCGCATTGACTCAGTGCGGTATTCAGCCTCTCTGGTGTCAAGTCTGATTTTGGAAAAAAAAAAAAAAAATCCAAAATCAGACAGAGTGTTGACACCAGAGAGGCTAAGACCGCATTGACTCAGTGCGGTATTCAGCCTCTCTGGTGTCAAGTCTGATTTTGGAAAAAAAAAAAAAAAAATCCAAAATCAGACAGAGTGTTGAGACCAGAGAGGCTAAGACCGCATTGACTCAGTGCGGTATTCAGCCTCTCTGGTGTCAACTCTGATTTTGGAAAAAAAAAAAAAAAAATCAAAAATCAGACAGTGTTGACACCAGCGAGGCTAAGACCGCATTGACTCAGTGCGGTATTCAGCCTCTCTGGTGTCAAGTCTGATTTTGGAAAAAAAAAAAAAATCCAAAATCAGACAGAGTGTTGAGACCAGAGAGGCTGAGACCACATTGACTCAGTGCGGTATTCAGCCTCTCTGGTGTCAAGTCTGATTTTGGAAAAAAGAAAAAGAAAATCCAAAATCAGACAGAGTGTTGAGACCAGAGAGGCTAAGACCGCATTGACTCAGTGCGGTATTCAGCCTCTCTGGTGTCAACTCTGATTTTGGAAAAAAAAAAAAAAAAAATCAAAAATCAGACAGTGTTGACACCAGCGAGGCTAAGACCGCATTGACTCAGTGCGGTATTCAGCCTCTCTGGTGTCAAGTCTGATTTTGGAAAAAAAAAAAAAAATCCAAAATCAGACAGAGTGTTGAGACCAGAGAGGCTGAGACCACATTGACTCAGTGCGGTATTCAGCCTCTCTGGTGTCAAGTCTGATTTTGGAAAAAAGAAAAAGAAAATCCAAAATCAGACAGAGTGTTGAGACCAGAGAGGCTAAGACCGCATTGACTCAGTGCGGTATTCAGCCTCTCTGGTGTCAAGTCTGATTTTGGAAAAAAAAAAAGAAAATCCAAAATCAGACAGAGTGTTGACACCAGAGAGGCTAAGACCGCATTGACTCAGTGCGGTATTCAGCCTCTCTGGTGTCAAGTCTGATTTTGGAAAAAAAAAAAAAAAAAAATCCAAAATCAGACAGAGTGTTGAGACCAGAGAGGCTAAGACCGCATTGACTCAGTGCGGTATTCAGCCTCTCTGGTGTCAAGTCTGATTTTGGAAAAAAAAAAAAAAAAATCCAAAATCAGACAGAGTGTTGAGACCAGAGAGGCTAAGACCGCATTGACACAGTGCGGTATTCAGCCTCTCTGGTGTCAAGTCTGATTTTGGGGAAAAAAAAAAAAAAAAAATCCAAAATCAGACAGAGTGTTCACACCAGAGAGGCTAAGACCGCATTGACTCAGTGCGGTATTCAGCCTCTCTGGTGTCAAGTCTGATTTTGGAAAAAAAAAAAAAAAAATCCAAAATCAGACAGAGTGTTGACACCAGAGAGGCTAAGACCGCATTGACTCAGTGCGGTATTCAGCCTCTCTGGTGTCAAGTCTGATTTTGGAAAGAAAAAAAAAATCCAAAATCAGACAGAGTGTTGAGACCAGAGAGGCTAAGACCGCATTGACTCAGTGCGGTATTCAGCCTCTCTGGTGTCAAGTCTGATTTTGGAAAAAAAAAAAAAAATCCAAAAGCAGACAGAGTGTTGACACCAGAGAGGCTAAGACCGCATTGACTCAGTGCGGTATTCAGCCTCTCTGGTGTCAAGTCTGATTTTGGAAAAAAAAAAAAAATCCAAAATCAGACAGAGTGTTGAGACCAGAGAGGCTAAGACCGCATTGACTCAGTGCGGTATTCAGCCTCTCTGGTGTCAAGTCTGATTTTGGAAAAAAAAAAAAAAATCCAAAATCAGACAGAGTGTTGACACCAGAGAGGCTAAGACCGCATTGACTCAGTGCGGTATTCAGCCTCTCTGGTGTCAAGTCTGATTTTGGAAAAAAAAAAAAAAAAATCCAAAATCAGACAGAGTGTTGAGTCCAGAGAGGCTAAGACCGCATTGACTCAGTGCGGTATTCAGCCTCTCTAGTGTCAAGTCTGATTTTGGAAAAAAAAAAAAAATCCAAAATCAGACAGAGTGTTGACACCAGAGAGGCTAAGACCGCATTGACTCAGTGCGGTATTCAACCTCTCTGGTGTCAAGTCTGATTTTGGAAAAAAAAAAAAAAAATCCAAAATCAGACAGAGTGTTGACACCAGAGAGGCTAAGACCGCATTGACTCAGTGCGGTATTCAGCCACTCTGGTGTCAAGTCTGATTTTGGAAAAAAAAAAAAAAAAAAAATCCAAAATCAGACAGAGTGTTGAGACCAGAGAGGCTAAGACCGCATTGACTCAGTGCGGTATTCAGCCTCTCTGGTGTCAAGTCTGATTTTGGAAAAAAAAAAAAAAATCCAAAATCAGACAGAGTGTTGACACCAGAGAGGCTAAGACCGCATTGACTCAGTGCGGTATTCAGCCTCTCTGGTGTCAAGTCTGATTTTGGAAAAAAAAAAAAAAAATCCAAAATCAGACAGAGTGTTGAGACCAGAGAGGCTAAGACCGCATTGACTCAGTGCGGTATTCAGCCTCTCTGGTGTCAAGTCTGATTTTGGAAAAAAAAAAAAAAATCCAAAATCAGACAGAGTGTTGACACCAGAGAGGCTAAGACCGCATTGACTCAGTGCGGTATTCAGCCTCTCTGGTGTCAACTCTGATTTTGGAAAAAAAAAAAAAAAATCAAAAATCAGACAGTGTTGACACCAGCGAGGCTAAGACCGCATTGACTCAGTGCGGTATTCAGCCTCTCTGGTGTCAAGTCTGATTTTGGAAAAAAAAAAAAAATCCAAAATCAGACAGAGTGTTGAGACCAGAGAGGCTAAGACCACATTGACTCAGTGCGGTATTCAGCCTCTCTGGTGTCAAGTCTGATTTTGAAAAAAAAAAAAAAAAAAATCCAAAATCAGACAGAGTGTTGACACCAGAGAGGCTAAGACCGCATTGACTCAGTGCGGTATTCAGCCTCTCTGGTGTCAAGTCTGATTTTGGAAAAAAAAAAAAAAAATCCAAAATAAGACAGAGTGTTGACACCAGAGAGGCTAAGACCGCATTGACTCAGTGCGGTATTCAGCCTCTCTGGTGTCAAGTCTGATTTTGGAAAAAAAAAAAAAAAAATCCAAAATAAGACAGAGTGTTGACACCAGAGAGGCTAAGACCGCATTGACTCAGTGTGGTATTCAGCCTCTCTGGTGTCAAGTCTGATTTTGGAAAAAAAAAAAAAAAAAAATCCAAAATCAGACAGAGTGTTGACACCAGAGAGGCTAAGACCGCATTGACTCAGTGCGGTATTCAGCCTCTCTGGTGTCAAGTCTGATTTTGGAAAAAAAAAAAAAATCCAAAATCAGACAGAGTGTTGAGACCAGAGAGGCTAAGACCGCATTGACTCAGTGCGGTATTTAGCCTCTCTGGTGTCAAGTCTGATTTTGGAAAAAAAAAAAAAATCCAAAATCAGACAGAGTGTTGACACCAGAGAGGCTAAGACCGCATTGACTCAGTGCGGTATTCAGCCTCTCTGGTGTCAAGTCTGATTTTGGAAAAAAAAAAAAAAAATCCAAAATCAGACAGAGTGTTGACACCAGAGAGGCTAAGACCGCATTGACTCAGTGCGGTATTCAGCCTCTCTGGTGTCAACTCTGATTTTGGAAAAAAAAAAAAAAAATCAAAAATCAGACAGTGTTGACACCAGCGAGGCTAAGACCGCATTGACTCAGTGCGGTATTCAGCCTCTCTGGTGTCAAGTCTGATTTTGGAAAAAAAAAAAAAATCCAAAATCAGACAGAGTGTTGAGACCAGAGAGGCTAAGACCACATTGACTCAGTGCGTTATTCAGCCTCTCTGGTGTCAAGTCTGATTTTGAAAAAAAAAAAAAAAAAATCCAAAATCAGACAGAGTGTTGACACCAGAGAGGCTAAGACCGCATTGACTCAGTGCGGTATTCAGCCTCTCTGGTGTCAAGTCTGATTTTGGAAAAAAAAAAAAAAATCCAAAATCAGACAGAGTGTTGAGACCAGAGAGGCTGAGACCACATTGACTCAGTGCGGTATTCAGCCTCTCTGGTGTCAAGTCTGATTTTGGAAAAAAAAAAAAGAAAATCCAAAATCAGACAGAGTGTTGAGACCAGAGAGGCTAAGACCGCATTGACTCAGTGCGGTATTCAGCCTCTCTGGTGTCAAGTCTGATTTTGGAAAAAAAAAAAAAAAATCCAAAATCAGACAGAGTGTTGACACCAGAGAGGCTAAGACCGCATTGACTCAGTGCGGTATTCAGCCTCTCTGGTGTCAAGTCTGATTTTGGAAAAAAAAAAAAAAAAAAATCCAAAATCAGACAGAGTGTTGAGACCAGAGAGGCTAAGACCGCATTGACTCAGTGCGGTATTCAGCCTCTCTGGTGTCAAGTCTGATTTTGGAAAAAAAAAAAAAAAAAATCCAAAATCAGACAGAGTGTTGAGACCAGAGAGGCTAAGACCGCATTGACTCAGTGCGGTATTCAGCCTCTCTGGTGTCAAGTCTGATTTTGGGGGAAAAAAAAAAAAAAAAATCCAAAATCAGACAGAGTGTTCACACCAGAGAGGCTAAGACCGCATTGACTCAGTGCGGTATTCAGCCTCTCTGGTGTCAAGTCTGATTTTGGAAAAAAAAAAAAAAAAATCCAAAATCAGACAGAGTGTTGACACCAGAGAGGCTAAGACCGCATTGACTCAGTGCGGTATTCAGCCTCTCTGGTGTCAAGTCTGATTTTGGAAAAAAAAAAAAAAAAAAATCCAAAATCAGACAGAGTGTTGAGACCAGAGAGGCTAAGACCACATTGACTCAGTGCGGTATTCAGCCTCTCTGGTGTCAAGTCTGATTTTGGAAAAAAAAAAAAAAAAAATCCAAAATCAGACAGAGTGTTGAGACCAGAGAGGCTAAGACCGCATTGACTCAGTGCGGTATTCAGCCTCTCTGCTGTCAAGTCTGATTTTGGGGGTAAAAAAAAAAAAAAATCCAAAATCAGACAGAGTGTTCACACCAGAGAGGCTAAGACCGCATTGACTCAGTGCGGTATTCAGCCTCTCTGGTGTCAAGTCTGATTTTGGAAAAAAAAAAAAAAAAATCCAAAATCAGACAGAGTGTTGACACCAGAGAGGCTAAGACCGCATTGACTCAGTGCGGTATTCAGCCTCTCTGGTGTCAAGTCTGATTTTGGAAAGAAAAAAAAAATCCAAAATCAGACAGAGTGTTGAGACCAGAGAGGCTAAGACCGCATTGACTCAGTGCGGTATTCAGCCTCTCTGGTGTCAAGTCTGATTTTGGAAAAAAAAAAAAAAATCCAAAATCAGACAGAGTGTTGACACCAGAGAGGCTAAGACCGCATTGACTCAGTGCGGTATTCAGCCTCTCTGGTGTCAAGTCTGATTTTGGAAAAAAAAAAAAAATCCAAAATCAGTCAGAGTGTTGAGACCAGAGAGGCTAAGACCGCATTGACTCAGTGCGGTATTCAGCCTCTCTGGTGTCAAGTCTGATTTTGGAAAAAAAAAAAAAAATCCAAAATCAGACAGAGTGTTGACACCAGAGAGGCTAAGACCGCATTGACTCAGTGCGGTATTCAGCCACTCTGGTGTCAAGTCTGATTTTGGAAAAAAAAAAAAAAAAAATCCAAAATCAGACAGAGTGTTGAGACCAGAGAGGCTAAGACCGCATTGACTCAGTGCGGTATTCAGCCTCTCTGGTGTCAAGTCTGATTTTGGAAAAAAAAAAAAAAATCCAAAATCAGACAGAGTGTTGACACCAGAGAGGCTAAGACCGCATTGACTCAGTGCGGTATTCAGCCTCTCTGGTGTCAAGTCTGATTTTGGAAAAAAAAAAAAAAAAATCCAAAATCAGACAGAGTGTTGAGACCAGAGAGGCTAAGACCGCATTGACTCAGTGCGGGATTCAGCCTCTCTGGTGTCAAGTCTGATTTTGGAAGAAAAAAAAAAAATCCAAAATCAGACAGAGTGTTGACACCAGAGAGGCTAAGACCGCATTGACTCAGTGCGGTATTCAGCCTCTCTGGTGTCAAGTCTGATTTTGGAAAAAAAAAAAAAAAAATCCAAAATCAGACAGAGTGTTGACACCAGAGAGGCTAAGACCGCATTGACTCAGTGCGGTATTCAGCCTCTCTGGTGTCAAGTCTGATTTTGGAAAAAAAAAAAAAAAAATCCAAAATAAGACAGAGTGTTGACACCAGAGAGGCTAAGACCGCATTGACTCAGTGCGGTATTCAGCCTCTCTGGTGTCAAGTCTGATTTTGGAAAAAAAAAAAAAAAAAAATCCAAAATCAGACAGAGTGTTGACACCAGAGAGGCTAAGACCGCATTGACTCAGTGCGGTATTCAGCCTCTCTGGTGTCAAGTCTGATTTTGGAAAAAAAAAAAAAATCCAAAATCAGACAGAGTGTTGAGACCAGAGAGGCTAAGACTGCATTGACTCAGTGCGGTATTTAGCCTCTCTGGTGTCAAGTCTGATTTTGGAAAAAAAAAAAAAATCCAAAATCAGACAGAGTGTTGACACCAGAGAGGCTAAGACCGCATTGACTCAGTGCGGTATTCAGCCTCTCTGGTGTCAAGTCTGATTTTGAAAAAAAAAAAAAAAAATCCAAAATCAGACAGAGTGTTGACACCAGAGAGGCTAAGACCGCATTGACTCAGTGCGGTATTCAGCCTCTCTGGTGTCAAGTCTGATTTTGGAAAAAAAAAAAAAAAAAATCCAAAATCAGACAGAGTGTTGAGACCAGAGAGGCTAAGACCGCATTGACTCAGTGCGGTATTCAGCCTCTCTGGTGTCAACTCTGATTTTGGAAAAAAAAAAAAAAAATCAAAAATCAGACAGTGTTGACACCAGCGAGGCTAAGACCGCATTGACTCAGTGCGGTATTCAGCCTCTCTGGTGTCAAGTCTGATTTTGGAAAAAAAAAAAAAATCCAAAATCAGACAGAGTGTTGAGACCAGAGAGGCTAAGACCACATTGACTCAGTGCGGTATTCAGCCTCTCTGGTGTCAAGTCTGATTTTGAAAAAAAAAAAAAAAAAATCCAAAATCAGACAGAGTGTTGACACCAGAGAGGCTAAGACCGCATTGACTCAGTGCGGTATTCAGCCTCTCTGGTGTCAAGTCTGATTTTGGAAAAAAAAAAAAAAAATCCAAAATCAGACAGAGTGTTGACACCAGAGAGGCTAAGACCGCATTGACTCAGTGCGGTATTCAGCCTCTCTGGTGTCAAGTCTGATTTTGGAAAAAAAAAAAAAAAAATCCAAAATCAGACAGAGTGTTGAGACCAGAGAGGCTAAGACCGCATTGACTCAGTGCGGTATTCAGCCTCTCTGGTGTCAAGTCTGATTTTGGAAAAAAAAAAAAAAATCCAAAATCAGACAGAGTGTTGACACCAGAGAGGCTAAGACCGCATTGACTCAGTGCGGTATTCAGCCTCTCTGGTGTCAAGTCTGATTTTGGAAAAAAAAAAAAAAAAATCCAAAATAAGACAGAGTGTTGACACCAGAGAGGCTAAGACCGCATTGACTCAGTGCGGTATTCAGCCTCTCTGGTGTCAAGTCTGATTTTTGAAAAAAAAAAAAAAAAATCCAAAATAAGACAGAGTGTTGACACCAGAGAGGCTAAGACCGCATTGACTCAGTGCGGTATTCAGCCTCTCTGGTGTCAAGTCTGATTTTGGAAAAAAAAAAAAAAAAAAAATCCAAAATCAGACAGAGTGTTGACACCAGAGAGGCTAAGACCGCATTGACTCAGTGCGGTATTCAGCCTCTCTGGTGTCAAGTCTGATTTTGGAAAAAAAAAAAAAATCCAAAATCAGACAGAGTGTTGAGACCAGAGAGGCTAAGACCGCATTGACTCACTGCGGTATTTAGCCTCTCTGGTGTCAAGTCTGATTTTGGAAAAAAAAAAAAAATCCAAAATCAGACAGAGTGTTGACACCAGAGAGGCTAAGACCGCATTGACTCAGTGCGGTATTCAGCCTCTCTGGTGTCAAGTCTGATTTTGGAAAAAAAAAAAAAAAATCCAAAATCAGACAGAGTGTTGACACCAGAGAGGCTAAGACCGCATTGACTCAGTGCGGTATTCAGCCTCTCTGGTGTCAAGTCTGATTTTGGAAAAAAAAAAAAAAAAATCCAAAATCAGACAGAGTGTTGAGACCAGAGAGGCTAAGACCGCATTGACTCAGTGCGGTATTCAGCCTCTCTGGTGTCAACTCTGATTTTGGAAAAAAAAAAAAAAAAATCAAAAATCAGACAGTGTTGACACCAGCGAGGCTAAGACCGCATTGACTCAGTGCGGTATTCAGCCTCTCTGGTGTCAAGTCTGATTTTGGAAAAAAAAAAAAAAATCCAAAATCAGACAGAGTGTTGAGACCAGAGAGGCTAAGACCACATTGACTCAGTGCGGTATTCAGCCTCTCTGGTGTCAAGTCTGATTTTGAAAAAAAAAAAAAAAAAATCCAAAATCAGACAGAGTGTTGACACCAGAGAGGCTAAGACCGCATTGACTCAGTGCGGTATTCAGCCTCTCTGGTGTCAAGTCTGATTTTGGAAAAAAAAAAAAAAATCCAAAATCAGACAGAGTGTTGAGACCAGAGAGGCTGAGACCACATTGACTCAGTGCGGTATTCAGCCTCTCTGGTGTCAAGTCTGATTTTGGAAAAAAAAAAAAAAATCCAAAATCAGACAGAGTGTTGAGACCAGAGAGGCTAAGACCGCATTGACTCAGTGCGGTATTCAGCCTCTCTGGTGTCAAGTCTGATTTTGGAAAAAAAAAAAGAAAATCCAAAATCAGACAGAGTGTTGACACCAGAGAGGCTAAGACCGCATTGACTCAGTGCGGTATTCAGCCTCTCTGGTGTCAAGTCTGATTTTGGAAAAAAAAAAAAAAAAAAATCCAAAATCAGACAGAGTGTTGAGACCAGAGAGGCTAAGACCGCATTGACTCAGTGCGGTATTCAGCCTCTCTGGTGTCAAGTCTGATTTTGGAAAAAAAAAAAAAAAAAAATCCAAAATCAGACAGAGTGTTGACACCAGAGAGGCTAAGACCGCATTGACTCAGTGCGGTATTCAGCCTCTCTGGTGTCAAGTCTGATTTTGGAAAAAAAAAAAAAATCCAAAATCAGACAGAGTGTTGAGACCAGAGAGGCTAAGACCGCATTGACTCAGTGCGGTATTTAGCCTCTCTGGTGTCAAGTCTGATTTTGGAAAAAAAAAAAAAAATCCAAAATCAGACAGAGTGTTGACACCAGAGAGGCTAAGACCGCATTGACTCAGTGCGGTATTCAGCCTCTCTGGTGTCAAGTCTGATTTTGGAAAAAAAAAAAAAAAATCCAAAATCAGACAGAGTGTTGACACCAGAGAGGCTAAGACCGCATTGACTCAGTGCGGTATTCAGCCTCTCTGGTGTCAAGTCTGATTTTGGAAAAAAAGAAAAAGAAAATCCAAAATCAGACAGAGTGTTGACACCAGAGAGGCTAAGACCGCATTGACTCAGTGCGGTATTCAGCCTCTCTGGTGTCAAGTCTGATTTTGGAAAAAAAAAAAAAAAAAATCCAAAATCAGACAGAGTGTTGAGACCAGAGAGGCTAAGACCGCATTGACTCAGTGCGGTATTCAGCCTCTCTGGTGTCAAGTCTGATTTTGAAAAAAAAAAAAAAAAAATCCAAAATCAGACAGAGTGTTGACACCAGAGAGGCTAAGACCGCATTGACTCAGTGCGGTATTCAGCCTCTCTGGTGTCAAGTCTGATTTTGGAAAAAAAAAAAAAAAAATCCAAAATAAGACAGAGTGTTGACACCAGAGAGGCTAAGACCGCATTGACTCAGTGCGGTATTCAGCCTCTCTGGTGTCAAGTCTGATTTTGGAAAAAAAAAAAAAAAATCCAAAATAAGACAGAGTGTTGACACCAGAGAGGCTAAGACCGCATTGACTCAGTGTGGTATTCAGCCTCTCTGGTGTCAAGTCTGATTTTGGAAAAAAAAAAAAAAAAAAAATCCAAAATCAGACAGAGTGTTGACACCAGAGAGGCTAAGACTGCATTGACTCAGTGCGGTATTCAGCCTCTCTGGTGTCAAGTCTGATTTTGGAAAAAAAAAAAAATCCAAAATCAGACAGAGTGTTGAGACCAGAGAGGCTAAGACCGCATTGACTCAGTGCGGTATTTAGCCTCTCTGGTGTCAAGTCTGATTTTGGAAAAAAAAAAAAAATCCAAAATCAGACAGAGTGTTGACACCAGAGAGGCTAAGACCGCATTGACTCAGTGCCGTATTCAGCCTCTCTGGTGTCAAGTCTGATTTTGGAAAAAAAAAAAAAAAATCCAAAATCAGACAGAGTGTTGACACCAGAGAGGCTAAGACCGCATTGACTCAGTGCGGTATTCAGCCTCTCTGGTGTCAAGTCTGATTTTGGAAAAAAAAAAAAAAAAATCCAAAATCAGACAGAGTGTTGAGACCAGAGAGGCTAAGACCGCATTGACTCAGTGCGGTATTCAGCCTCTCTGGTGTCAACTCTGATTTTGGAAAAAAAAAAAAAAAAATCAAAAATCAGACAGTGTTGACACCAGCGAGGCTAAGACCGCATTGACTCAGTGCGGTATTCAGCCTCTCTGGTGTCAAGTCTGATTTTGGAAAAAAAAAAAAAATCCAAAATCAGACAGAGTGTTGAGACCAGAGAGGCTAAGACCACATTGACTCAGTGCGGTATTCAGCCTCTCTGGTGTCAAGTCTGATTTTGAAAAAAAAAAAAAAAAAATCCAAAATCAGACAGAGTGTTGACACCAGAGAGGCTAAGACCGCATTGACTCAGTGCGGTATTCAGCCTCTCTGGTGTCAAGTCTGATTTTGGAAAAAAAAAAAAAAATCCAAAATCAGACAGAGTGTTGAGACCAGAGAGGCTGAGACCACATTGACTCAGTGCGGTATTCAGCCTCTCTGGTGTCAAGTCTGATTTTGGAAAAAAAAAAAAAAAAATCCAAAATCAGACAGAGTGTTGAGACCAGAGAGGCTAAGACCGCATTGACTCAGTGCGGTATTCAGCCTCTCTGGTGTCAAGTCTGATTTTGGAAAAAAAAAAAGAAAATCCAAAATCAGACAGAGTGTTGACACCAGAGAGGCTAAGACCGCATTGACTCAGTGCGGTATTCAGCCTCTCTGGTGTCAAGTCTGATTTTGGAAAAAAAAAAAAAAAAAAATCCAAAATCAGACAGAGTGTTGAGACCAGAGAGGCTAAGACCGCATTGACTCAGTGCGGTATTCAGCCTCTCTGGTGTCAAGTCTGATTTTGGAAAAAAAAAAAAAAAAATCCAAAATCAGACAGAGTGTTGAGACCAGAGAGGCTAAGACCGCATTGACTCAGTGCGGTATTCAGCCTCTCTGGTGTCAAGTCTGATTTTGGGGAAAAAAAAAAAAAAAAAATCCAAAATCAGACAGAGTGTTCACACCAGAGAGGCTAAGACCGCATTGACTCAGTGCGGTATTCAGCCTCTCTGGTGTCAAGTCTGATTTTGGAAAAAAAAAAAAAAAAATCCAAAATCAGACAGAGTGTTGACACCAGAGAGGCTAAGACCGCATTGACTCAGTGCGGTATTCAGCCTCTCTGGTGTCAAGTCTGATTTTGGAAAAAAAAAAAAAAAAAAATCCAAAATCAGACAGAGTGTTGAGACCAGAGAGGCTAAGACCGCATTGACTCAGTGCGGTATTCAGCCTCTCTGGTGTCAAGTCTGATTTTGGAAAAAAAAAAAAAAAAAATCCAAAATCAGACAGAGTGTTGAGACCAGAGAGGCTAAGACCGCATTGACTCAGTGCGGTATTCAGCCTCTCTGCTGTCAAGTCTGATTTTGGGGGGAAAAAAAAAAAAAAAATCCAAAATCAGACAGAGTGTTCACACCAGAGAGGCTAAGACCGCATTGACTCAGTGCGGTATTCAGCCTCTCTGGTGTCAAGTCTGATTTTGGAAAAAAAAAAAAAAAAATCCAAAATCAGACAGAGTGTTGACACCAGAGAGGCTAAGACCGCATTGACTCAGTGCGGTATTCAGCCTCTCTGGTGTCAAGTCTGATTTTGGAAAGAAAAAAAAAATCCAAAATCAGACAGAGTGTTGAGACCAGAGAGGCTAAGACCGCATTGACTCAGTGCGGTATTCAGCCTCTCTGGTGTCAAGTCTGATTTTGGAAAAAAAAAAAAAAAATCCAAAATCAGACAGAGTGTTGACACCAGAGAGGCTAAGACCGCATTGACTCAGTGCGGTATTCAGCCTCTCTGGTGTCAAGTCTGATTTTGGAAAAAAAAAAAAAATCCAAAATCAGACAGAGTGTTGAGACCAGAGAGGCTAAGACCGCATTGACTCAGTGCGGTATTCAGCCTCTCTGGTGTCAACTCTGATTTTGGAAAAAAAAAAAAAAAATCAAAAATCAGACAGTGTTGACACCAGCGAGGCTAAGACCGCATTGACTCAGTGCGGTATTCAGCCTCTCTGGTGTCAAGTCTGATTTTGGAAAAAAAAAAAAAATCCAAAATCAGACAGAGTGTTGAGACCAGAGAGGCTAAGACCACATTGACTCAGTGCGGTATTCAGCCTCTCTGGTGTCAAGTCTGATTTTGAAAAAAAAAAAAAAAAAATCCAAAATCAGACAGAGTGTTGACACCAGAGAGGCTAAGACCGCATTGACTCAGTGCGGTATTCAGCCTCTCTGGTGTCAAGTCTGATTTTGGAAAAAAAAAAAAAAATCCAAAATCAGACAGAGTGTTGAGACCAGAGAGGCTGAGACCACATTGACTCAGTGCGGTATTCAGCCTCTCTGGTGTCAAGTCTGATTTTGGAAAAAAAAAAAAAAAAATCCAAAATCAGACAGAGTGTTGAGACCAGAGAGGCTAAGACCGCATTGACTCAGTGCGGTATTCAGCCTCTCTGGTGTCAAGTCTGATTTTGGAAAAAAAAAAAGAAAATCCAAAATCAGACAGAGTGTTGACACCAGAGAGGCTAAGACCGCATTGACTCAGTGCGGTATTCAGCCTCTCTGGTGTCAAGTCTGATTTTGGAAAAAAAAAAAAAATAAAAATCCAAAATCAGACAGAGTGTTGAGACCAGAGAGGCTAAGACCGCATTGACTCAGTGCGGTATTCAGCCTCTCTGGTGTCAAGTCTGATTTTGGAAAAAAAAAAAAAAAAATCCAAAATCAGACAGAGTGTTGAGACCAGAGAGGCTAAGACCGCATTGACTCAGTGCGGTATTCAGCCTCTCTGGTGTCAAGTCTGATTTTGGGGGAAAAAAAAAAAAAAAAAATCCAAAATCAGACAGAGTGTTCACACCAGAGAGGCTAAGACCGCATTGACTCAGTGCGGTATTCAGCCTCTCTGGTGTCAAGTCTGATTTTGGAAAAAAAAAAAAAAAAATCCAAAATCAGACAGAGTGTTGACACCAGAGAGGCTAAGACCGCATTGACTCAGTGCGGTATTCAGCCTCTCTGGTGTCAAGTCTGATTTTGGAAAAAAAAAAAAAAAAAAATCCAAAATCAGACAGAGTGTTGAGACCAGAGAGGCTAAGACCGCATTGACTCAGTGCGGTATTCAGCCTCTCTGGTGTCAAGTCTGATTTTGGAAAAAAAAAAAAAAAAAATCCAAAATCAGACAGAGTGTTGAGACCAGAGAGGCTAAGACCGCATTGACTCAGTGCGGTATTCAGCCTCTCTGCTGTCAAGTCTGATTTTGGGGGGGAAAAAAAAAAAAAAATCCAAAATCAGACAGAGTGTTCACACCAGAGAGGCTAAGACCGCATTGACTCAGTGCGGTATTCAGCCTCTCTGGTGTCAAGTCTGATTTTGGAAAAAAAAAAAAAAAAATCCAAAATCAGACAGAGTGTTGACACCAGAGAGGCTAAGACCGCATTGACTCAGTGCGGTATTCAGCCTCTCTGGTGTCAAGTCTGATTTTGGAAAGAAAAAAAAAATCCAAAATCAGACAGAGTGTTGAGACCAGAGAGGCTAAGACCGCATTGACTCAGTGCGGTATTCAGCCTCTCTGGTGTCAAGTCTGATTTTGGAAAAAAAATCCAAAATCCAAAATCAGACAGAGTGTTGACACCAGAGAGGCTAAGACCGCATTGACTCAGTGCGGTATTCAGCCTCTCTGGTGTCAAGTCTGATTTTGGAAAAAAAAAAAAAATCCAAAATCAGACAGAGTGTTGAGACCAGAGAGGCTAAGACCGCATTGACTCAGTGCGGTATTCAGCCTCTCTGGTGTCAAGTCTGATTTTGGAAAAAAAAAAAAAAATCCAAAATCAGACAGAGTGTTGACACCAGAGAGGCTAAGACCGCATTGACTCAGTGCGGTATTCAGCCTCTCTGGTGTCAAGTCTGATTTTGGAAAAAAAAAAAAAAAAATCCAAAATCAGACAGAGTGTTGAGTCCAGAGAGGCTAAGACCGCATTGACTCAGTGCGGTATTCAGCCTCTCTAGTGTCAAGTCTGATTTTGGAAAAAAAAAAAAAATCCAAAATCAGACAGAGTGTTGACACCAGAGAGGCTAAGACCGCATTGACTCAGTGCGGTATTCAACCTCTCTGGTGTCAAGTCTGATTTTGGAAAAAAAAAAAAAAAAATCCAAAATCAGACAGAGTGTTGACACCAGAGAGGCTAAGACCGCATTGACTCAGTGCGGTATTCAGCCACTCTGGTGTCAAGTCTGATTTTGGAAAAAAAAAAAAAAAAAAATCCAAAATCAGACAGAGTGTTGAGACCAGAGAGGCTAAGACCGCATTGACTCAGTGCGGTATTCAGCCTCTCTGGTGTCAAGTCTGATTTTGGAAAAAAAAAAAAAAATCCAAAATCAGACAGAGTGTTGACACCAGAGAGGCTAAGACCGCATTGACTCAGTGCGGTATTCAGCCTCTCTGGTGTCAAGTCTGATTTTGGAAAAAAAAAAAAAAAAAATCCAAAATCAGACAGAGTGTTGAGACCAGAGAGGCTAAGACCGCATTGACTCAGTGCGGTATTCAGCCTCTCTGGTGTCAAGTCTGATTTTGGAAAAAAAAAAAAAAAATCCAAAATCAGACAGAGTGTTGACACCAGAGAGGCTAAGACCGCATTGACTCAGTGCGGTATTCAGCCTCTCTGGTGTCAAGTCTGATTTTGGAAAAAAAAAAAAAAAAATCCAAAATCAGACAGAGTGTTGACACCAGAGAGGCTAAGACCGCATTGACTCAGTGCGGTATTCAGCCTCTCTGGTGTCAAGTCTGATTTTGGAAAAAAAAAAAAAAAAATCCAAAATAAGACAGAGTGTTGACACCAGAGAGGCTAAGACCGCATTGACTCAGTGCGGTATTCAGCCTCTCTGGTGTCAAGTCTGATTTTGGAAAAAAAATAAAATAAATCCAAAATAAGACAGAGTGTTGACACCAGAGAGGCTAAGACCGCATTGACTCAGTGCGGTATTCAGCCTCTCTGGTGTCAAGTCTGATTTTGGAAAAAAAAAAAAAAAAAAATCCAAAATCAGACAGAGTGTTGACACCAGAGAGGCTAAGACCGCATTGACTCAGTGCGGTATTCAGCCTCTCTGGTGTCAAGTCTGATTTTGGAAAAAAAAAAAAAAATCCAAAATCAGACAGAGTGTTGAGACCAGAGAGGCTAAGACCGCATTGACTCAGTGCGGTATTTAGCCTCTCTGGTGTCAAGTCTGATTTTGGAAAAAAAAAAAAAATCCAAAATCAGACAGAGTGTTGACACCAGAGAGGCTAAGACCGCATTGACTCAGTGCGGTATTCAGCCTCTCTGGTGTCAAGTCTGATTTTGGAAAAAAAAAAAAAAAAATCCAAAATCAGACAGAGTGTTGACACCAGAGAGGCTAAGACCGCATTGACTCAGTGCGGTATTCAGCCTCTCTGGTGTCAAGTCTGATTTTGGAAAAAAAAAAAAAAAAATCCAAAATCAGACAGAGTGTTGAGACCAGAGAGGCTAAGACCGCATTGACTCAGTGCGGTATTCAGCCTCTCTGGTGTCAACTCTGATTTTGGAAAAAAAAAAAAAAATCAAAAATCAGACAGTGTTGACACCAGCGAGGCTAAGACCGCATTGACTCAGTGCGGTATTCAGCCTCTCTGGTGTCAAGTCTGATTTTGGAAAAAAAAAAAAAATCCAAAATCAGACAGAGTGTTGAGACCAGAGAGGCTAAGACCACATTGACTCAGTGCGGTATTCAGCCTCTCTGGTGTCAAGTCTGATTTTGAAAAAAAAAAAAAAAAAATCCAAAATCAGACAGAGTGTTGACACCAGAGAGGCTAAGACCGCATTGACTCAGTGCGGTATTCAGCCTCTCTGGTGTCAAGTCTGATTTTGGAAAAAAAAAAAAAAATCCAAAATCAGACAGAGTGTTGAGACCAGAGAGGCTGAGACCACATTGACTCAGTGCGGTATTCAGCCTCTCTGGTGTCAAGTCTGATTTTGGAAAAAAAAAAAAAAAATCCAAAATCAGACAGAGTGTTGACACCAGAGAGGCTAAGACCGCATTGACTCAGTGCGGTATTCAGCCTCTCTGGTGTCAAGTCTGATTTTGGAAAAAAAAAAAAAAAAATCCAAAATCAGACAGAGTGTTGAGACCAGAGAGGCTAAGACCGCATTGACTCAGTGCAGTATTCAGCCTCTCTGGTGTCAAGTCTGATTTTGGAAAAAAAAAAAAAAATCCAAAATCAGACAGAGTGTGACACCAGAGAGGCTAAGACCGCATTGACTCAGTGCGGTATTCAGCCTCTCTGGTGTCAAGTCTGATTTTGGAAAAAAAAAAAAAAAAAAATCCAAAATCAGACAGAGTGTTGACACCAGAGAGGCTAAGACCGCATTGACTCAGTGCGGTATTCAGCCTCTCTGGTGTCAAGTCTGATTTTGGAAAAAAAAAAAAAAAAATCCAAAATAAGACAGAGTGTTGACACCAGAGAGGCTAAGACCGCATTGACTCAGTGCGGTATTCAGCCTCTCTGGTGTCAAGTCTGATTTTGGAAAAAAAAAAAAAAAAATCCAAAATCAGACAGAGTGTTGACACCAGAGAGGCTAAGACCGCATTGACTCAGTGCGGTATTCAGCCTCTCTGGTGTCAAGTCTGATTTTGGAAAAAAAAAAAAAAAAAAATCCAAAATCAGACAGAGTGTTGAGACCAGAGAGGCTAAGACCGCATTGACTCAGTGCGGTATTCAGCCTCTCTGGTGTCAAGTCTGATTTTGGAAAAAAAAAAAAAAAAAATCCAAAATCAGACAGAGTGTTGAGACCAGAGAGGCTAAGACCGCATTGACTCAGTGCGGTATTCAGCCTCTCTGCTGTCAAGTCTGATTTTGGGGGGGGAAAAAAAAAAAAAAATCCAAAATCAGACAGAGTGTTCACACCAGAGAGGCTAAGACCGCATTGACTCAGTGCGGTATTCAGCCTCTCTGGTGTCAAGTCTGATTTTGGAAAAAAAAAAAAAAAAATCCAAAATCAGACAGAGTGTTGACACCAGAGAGGCTAAGACCGCATTGACTCAGTGCGGTATTCAGCCTCTCTGGTGTCAAGTCTGATTTTGGAAAGAAAAAAAAAATCCAAAATCAGACAGAGTGTTGAGACCAGAGAGGCTAAGACCGCATTGACTCAGTGCGGTATTCAGCCTCTCTGGTGTCAAGTCTGATTTTGGAAAAAAAATCCAAAATCCAAAATCAGACAGAGTGTTGACACCAGAGAGGCTAAGACCGCATTGACTCAGTGCGGTATTCAGCCTCTCTGGTGTCAAGTCTGATTTTGGAAAAAAAAAAAAAATCCAAAATCAGACAGAGTGTTGAGACCAGAGAGGCTAAGACCGCATTGACTCAGTGCGGTATTCAGCCTCTCTGGTGTCAAGTCTGATTTTGGAAAAAAAAAAAAAAAATCCAAAATCAGACAGAGTGTTGACACCAGAGAGGCTAAGACCGCATTGACTCAGTGCGGTATTCAGCCTCTCTGGTGTCAAGTCTGATTTTGGAAAAAAAAAAAAAAAAATCCAAAATCAGACAGAGTGTTGAGTCCAGAGAGGCTAAGACCGCATTGACTCAGTGCGGTATTCAGCCTCTCTAGTGTCAAGTCTGATTTTGGAAAAAAAAAAAAAATCCAAAATCAGACAGAGTGTTGACACCAGAGAGGCTAAGACCGCATTGACTCAGTGCGGTATTCAACCTCTCTGGTGTCAAGTCTGATTTTGGAAAAAAAAAAAAAAAATCCAAAATCAGACAGAGTGTTGACACCAGAGAGGCTAAGACCGCATTGACTCAGTGCGGTATTCAGCCACTCTGGTGTCAAGTCTGATTTTGGAAAAAAAAAAAAAAAAAATCCAAAATCAGACAGAGTGTTGAGACCAGAGAGGCTAAGACCGCATTGACTCAGTGCGGTATTCAGCCTCTCTGGTGTCAAGTCTGATTTTGGAAAAAAAAAAAAAAATCCAAAATCAGACAGAGTGTTGACACCAGAGAGGCTAAGACCGCATTGACTCAGTGCGGTATTCAGCCTCTCTGGTGTCAAGTCTGATTTTGGAAAAAAAAAAAAAAAAATCCAAAATCAGACAGAGTGTTGAGACCAGAGAGGCTAAGACCGCATTGACTCAGTGCGGTATTCAGCCTCTCTGGTGTCAAGTCTGATTTTGGAAAAAAAAAAAAAAATCCAAAATCAGACAGAGTGTTGACACCAGAGAGGCTAAGACCGCATTGACTCAGTGCGGTATTCAGCCTCTCTGGTGTCAAGTCTGATTTTGGAAAAAAAAAAAAAAAAATCCAAAATCAGACAGAGTGTTGACACCAGAGAGGCTAAGACCGCATTGACTCAGTGCGGTATTCAGCCTCTCTGGTGTCAAGTCTGATTTTGGAAAAAAAAAAAAAAAAATCCAAAATAAGACAGAGTGTTGACACCAGAGAGGCTAAGACCGCATTGACTCAGTGCGGTATTCAGCCTCTCTGGTGTCAAGTCTGATTTTGGAAAAAAAATAAAATAAATCCAAAATAAGACAGAGTGTTGACACCAGAGAGGCTAAGACCGCATTGACTCAGTGCGGTATTCAGCCTCTCTGGTGTCAAGTCTGATTTTGGAAAAAAAAAAAAAAAAAAATCCAAAATCAGACAGAGTGTTGACACCAGAGAGGCTAAGACCGCATTGACTCAGTGCGGTATTCAGCCTCTCTGGTGTCAAGTCTGATTTTGGAAAAAAAAAAAAAATCCAAAATCAGACAGAGTGTTGAGACCAGAGAGGCTAAGACCGCATTGACTCAGTGCGGTATTTAGCCTCTCTGGTGTCAAGTCTGATTTTGGAAAAAAAAAAAAAATCCAAAATCAGACAGAGTGTTGACACCAGAGAGGCTAAGACCGCATTGACTCAGTGCGGTATTCAGCCTCTCTGGTGTCAAGTCTGATTTTGGAAAAAAAAAAAAAAAATCCAAAATCAGACAGAGTGTTGACACCAGAGAGGCTAAGACCGCATTGACTCAGTGCGGTATTCAGCCTCTCTGGTGTCAAGTCTGATTTTGGAAAAAAAAAAAAAAAAATCCAAAATCAGACAGAGTGTTGAGACCAGAGAGGCTAAGACCGCATTGACTCAGTGCGGTATTCAGCCTCTCTGGTGTCAACTCTGATTTTGGAAAAAAAAAAAAAATCAAAAATCAGACAGTGTTGACACCAGCGAGGCTAAGACCGCATTGACTCAGTGCGGTATTCAGCCTCTCTGGTGTCAAGTCTGATTTTGGAAAAAAAAAAAAAATCCAAAATCAGACAGAGTGTTGAGACCAGAGAGGCTAAGACCACATTGACTCAGTGCGGTATTCAGCCTCTCTGGTGTCAAGTCTGATTTTGAAAAAAAAAAAAAAAAAATCCAAAATCAGACAGAGTGTTGACACCAGAGAGGCTAAGACCGCATTGACTCAGTGCGGTATTCAGCCTCTCTGGTGTCAAGTCTGATTTTGGAAAAAAAAAAAAAAATCCAAAATCAGACAGAGTGTTGAGACCAGAGAGGCTGAGACCACATTGACTCAGTGCGGTATTCAGCCTCTCTGGTGTCAAGTCTGATTTTGGAAAAAAAAAAAAAAATCCAAAATCAGACAGAGTGTTGACACCAGAGAGGCTAAGACCGCATTGACTCAGTGCGGTATTCAGCCTCTCTGGTGTCAAGTCTGATTTTGGAAAAAAAAAAAAAAAAATCCAAAATCAGACAGAGTGTTGAGACCAGAGAGGCTAAGACCGCATTGACTCAGTGCAGTATTCAGCCTCTCTGGTGTCAAGTCTGATTTTGGAAAAAAAAAAAAAAATCCAAAATCAGACAGAGTGTTGACACCAGAGAGGCTAAGACCGCATTGACTCAGTGCGGTATTCAGCCTCTCTGGTGTCAAGTCTGATTTTGGAAAAAAAAAAAAAAAAAATCCAAAATCAGACAGAGTGTTGACACCAGAGAGGCTAAGACCGCATTGACTCAGTGCGGTATTCAGCCTCTCTGGTGTCAAGTCTGATTTTGGAAAAAAAAAAAAAAAAATCCAAAATAAGACAGAGTGTTGACACCAGAGAGGCTAAGACCGCATTGACTCAGTGCGGTATTCAGCCTCTCTGGTGTCAAGTCTGATTTTGGAAAAAAAAAAAAAAAAATCCAAAATAAGACAGAGTGTTGACACCAGAGAGGCTAAGACCGCATTGACTCAGTGCGGTATTCAGCCTCTCTGGTGTCAAGTCTGATTTTGGAAAAAAAAAAAAAAAAAAATCCAAAATCAGACAGAGTGTTGACACCAGAGAGGCTAAGACCGCATTGACTCAGTGCGGTATTCAGCCTCTCTGGTGTCAAGTCTGATTTTGGAAAAAAAAAAAAATTCCAAAATCAGACAGAGTGTTGAGACCAGAGAGGCTAAGACCGCATTGACTCAGTGCGGTATTTAGCCTCTCTGGTGTCAAGTCTGATTTTGGAAAAAAAAAAAAAATCCAAAATCAGACAGAGTGTTGACACCAGAGAGGCTAAGACCGCATTGACTCAGTGCGGTATTCAGCCTCTCTGGTGTCAAGTCTGATTTTGGAAAAAAAAAAAAAAAATCCAAAATCAGACAGAGTGTTGACACCAGAGAGGCTAAGACCGCATTGACTCAGTGCGGTATTCAGCCTCTCTGGTGTCAAGTCTGATTTTGGAAAAAAAAAAAAAAAAATCCAAAATCAGACAGAGTGTTGAGACCAGAGAGGCTAAGACCGCATTGACTCAGTGCGGTATTCAGCCTCTCTGGTGTCAACTCTGATTTTGGAAAAAAAAAAAAAAAATCAAAAATCAGACAGTGTTGACACCAGCGAGGCTAAGACCGCATTGACTCAGTGCGGTATTCAGCCTCTCTGGTGTCAAGTCTGATTTTGGAAAAAAAAAAAAAATCCAAAATCAGACAGAGTGTTGAGACCAGAGAGGCTAAGACCACATTGACTCAGTGCGGTATTCAGCCTCTCTGGTGTCAAGTCTGATTTTGAAAAAAAAAAAAAAAAAATCCAAAATCAGACAGAGTGTTGACACCAGAGAGCCTAAGACCGCATTGACTCAGTGCGGTATTCAGCCTCTCTGGTGTCAAGTCTGATTTTGGAAAAAAAAAAAAAAATCCAAAATCAGACAGAGTGTTGAGACCAGAGAGGCTGAGACCACATTGACTCAGTGCGGTATTCAGCCTCTCTGGTGTCAAGTCTGATTTTGGAAAAAAAAAAAAGAAAATCCAAAATCAGACAGAGTGTTGAGACCAGAGAGGCTAAGACCGCATTGACTCAGTGCGGTATTCAGCCTCTCTGGTGTCAAGTCTGATTTTGGAAAAAAAAAAAGAAAATCCAAAATCAGACAGAGTGTTGACACCAGAGAGGCTAAGACCGCATTGACTCAGTGCGGTATTCAGCCTCTCTGGTGTCAAGTCTGATTTTGGAAAAAAAAAAAAAAAAAAATCCAAAATCAGACAGAGTGTTGAGACCAGAGAGGCTAAGACCGCATTGACTCAGTGCGGTATTCAGCCTCTCTGGTGTCAAGTCTGATTTTGGAAAAAAAAAAAAAAAAAAATCCAAAATCAGACAGAGTGTTGACACCAGAGAGGCTAAGACCGCATTGACTCAGTGCGGTATTCAGCCTCTCTGGTGTCAAGTCTGATTTTGGAAAAAAAAAAAAAATCCAAAATCAGACAGAGTGTTGAGACCAGAGAGGCTAAGACCGCATTGACTCAGTGCGGTATTTAGCCTCTCTGGTGTCAAGTCTGATTTTGGAAAAAAAAAAAAAATCCAAAATCAGACAGAGTGTTGACACCAGAGAGGCTAAGACCGCATTGACTCAGTGCGGTATTCAGCCTCTCTGGTGTCAAGTCTGATTTTGGAAAAAAAAAAAAAAAAAATCCAAAATCAGACAGAGTGTTGACACCAGAGAGGCTAAGACCGCATTGACTCAGTGCGGTATTCAGCCTCTCTGGTGTCAAGTCTGATTTTGGAAAAAAAAAAAAAAAAATCCAAAATAAGACAGAGTGTTGACACCAGAGAGGCTAAGACCGCATTGACTCAGTGCGGTATTCAGCCTCTCTGGTGTCAAGTCTGATTTTGGAAAAAAAAAAAAAAAAATCCAAAATAAGACAGAGTGTTGACACCAGAGAGGCTAAGACCGCATTGACTCAGTGCGGTATTCAGCCTCTCTGGTGTCAAGTCTGATTTTGGAAAAAAAAAAAAAAAAAAATCCAAAATCAGACAGAGTGTTGACACCAGAGAGGCTAAGACCGCATTGACTCAGTGCGGTATTCAGCCTCTCTGGTGTCAAGTCTGATTTTGGAAAATAAAAAAAAATCCAAAATCAGACAGAGTGTTGAGACCAGAGAGGCTAAGACCGCATTGACTCAGTGCGGTATTTAGCCTCTCTGGTGTCAAGTCTGATTTTGGAAAAAAAAAAAAAATCCAAAATCAGACAGAGTGTTGACACCAGAGAGGCTAAGACCGCATTGACTCAGTGCGGTATTCAGCCTCTCTGGTGTCAAGTCTGATTTTGGAAAAAAAAAAAAAAAATCCAAAATCAGACAGAGTGTTGACACCAGAGAGGCTAAGACCGCATTGACTCAGTGCGGTATTCAGCCTCTCTGGTGTCAAGTCTGATTTTGGAAAAAAAAAAAAAAAAATCCAAAATCAGACAGAGTGTTGAGACCAGAGAGGCTAAGACCGCATTGACTCAGTGCGGTATTCAGCCTCTCTGGTGTCAACTCTGATTTTGGAAAAAAAAAAAAAAAATCAAAAATCAGACAGTGTTGACACCAGCGAGGCTAAGACCGCATTGACTCAGTGCGGTATTCAGCCTCTCTGGTGTCAAGTCTGATTTTGGAAAAAAAAAAAAAATCCAAAATCAGACAGAGTGTTGAGACCAGAGAGGCTAAGACCACATTGACTCAGTGCGGTATTCAGCCTCTCTGGTGTCAAGTCTGATTTTGAAAAAAAAAAAAAAAAAATCCAAAATCAGACAGAGTGTTGACACCAGAGAGGCTAAGACCGCATTGACTCAGTGCGGTATTCAGCCTCTCTGGTGTCAAGTCTGATTTTGTAAAAAAAAAAAAAAATCCAAAATCAGACAGAGTGTTGAGACCAGAGAGGCTAAGACCGCATTGACTCAGTGCGGTATTCAGCCTCTCTGGTGTCAAGTCTGATTTTGGAAAAAAAAAAAGAAAATCCAAAATCAGACAGAGTGTTGACACCAGAGAGGCTAAGACCGCATTGACTCAGTGCGGTATTCAGCCTCTCTGGTGTCAAGTCTGATTTTGGAAAAAAAAAAAAAAAAAATCCAAAATCAGACAGAGTGTTGAGACCAGAGAGGCTAAGACCGCATTGACTCAGTGCGGTATTCAGCCTCTCTGGTGTCAACTCTGATTTTGGAAAAAAAAAAAAAATCCAAAATCAGACAGAGTGTTGACACCAGAGACGCTAAGACCGCATTGACTCAGTGCGGTATTCAGCCTCTCTGGTGTCAAGTCTGATTTTGGAAAAAAAAAAAAAAAATCCAAAATCAGACAGAGTGTTGACACCAGAGAGGCTAAGACCGCATTGACTCAGTGCGGTATTCAGCCTCTCTGGTGTCAAGTCTGATTTTGGAAAAAAAAAAAAAAAAATCCAAAATCAGACAGAGTGTTGAGACCAGAGAGGCTAAGACCGCATTGACTCAGTGCGGTATTCAGCCTCTCTGGTGTCAACTCTGATTTTGGAAAAAAAAAAAAAAAATCAAAAATCAGACAGTGTTGACACCAGCGAGGCTAAGACCGCATTGACTCAGTGCGGTATTCAGCCTCTCTGGTGTCAAGTCTGATTTTGGAAAAAAAAAAAAAATCCAAAATCAGACAGAGTGTTGAGACCAGAGAGGCTAAGACCACATTGACTCAGTGCGGTATTCAGCCTCTCTGGTGTCAAGTCTGATTTTGAAAAAAAAAAAAAAAAAATCCAAAATCAGACAGAGTGTTGACACCAGAGAGGCTAAGACCGCATTGACTCAGTGCGGTATTCAGCCTCTCTGGTGTCAAGTCTGATTTTGGAAAAAAAAAAAAAAAATCCAAAATCAGACAGAGTGTTGAGACCAGAGAGGCTGAGACCACATTGACTCAGTGCGGTATTCAGCCTCTCTGGTGTCAAGTCTGATTTTGGAAAAAAAAAAAAGAAAATCCAAAATCAGACAGAGTGTTGAGACCAGAGAGGCTAAGACCGCATTGACTCAGTGCGGTATTCAGCCTCTCTGGTGTCAAGTCTGATTTTGGAAAAAAAAAAAGAAAATCCAAAATCAGACAGAGTGTTGACACCAGAGAGGCTAAGACCGCATTGACTCAGTGCGGTATTCAGCCTCTCTGGTGTCAAGTCTGATTTTGGAAAAAAAAAAAAAAAAAAATCCAAAATCAGACAGAGTGTTGAGACCAGAGAGGCTAAGACCGCATTGACTCAGTGCGGTATTCAGCCTCTCTGGTGTCAAGTCTGATTTTGGAAAAAAAAAAAAAAAAAAATCCAAAATCAGACAGAGTGTTGACACCAGAGAGGCTAAGACCGCATTGACTCAGTGCGGTATTCAGCCTCTCTGGTGTCAAGTCTGATTTTGGAAAAAAAAAAAAAATCCAAAATCAGACAGAGTGTTGAGACCAGAGAGGCTAAGACCGCATTGACTCAGTGCGGTATTTAGCCTCTCTGGTGTCAAGTCTGATTTTGGAAAAAAAAAAAAAAACCAAAATCAGACAGAGTGTTGACACCAGAGAGGCTAAGACCGCATTGACTCAGTGCGGTATTCAGCCTCTCTGGTGTCAAGTCTGATTTTGGAAAAAAAAAAAAAAAATCCAAAATCAGACAGAGTGTTGACACCAGAGAGGCTAAGACCGCATTGACTCAGTGCGGTATTCAGCCTCTCTGGTGTCAAGTCTGATTTTGGAAAAAAAAAAAAAAAAAATCCAAAATCAGACAGAGTGTTGAGACCAGAGAGGCTAAGACCGCATTGACTCAGTGCGGTATTCAGCCTCTCTGGTGTCAACTCTGATTTTGGAAAAAAAAAAAAAAAATCAAAAATCAGACAGTGTTGACACCAGCGAGGCTAAGACCACATTGACTCAGTGCGGTATTCAGCCTCTCTGGTGTCAAGTCTGATTTTGGAAAAAAAAAAAAGAAAATCCAAAATCAGACAGAGTGTTGAGACCAGAGAGGCTAAGACCGCATTGACTCAGTGCGGTATTCAGCCTCTCTGGTGTCAAGTCTGATTTTGGAAAAAAAAAAAGAAAATCCAAAATCAGACAGAGTGTTGACACCAGAGAGGCTAAGACCGCATTGACTCAGTGCGGTATTCAGCCTCTCTGGTGTCAAGTCTGATTTTGGAAAAAAAAAAAAAAAAATCCAAAATAAGACAGAGTGTTGACACCAGAGAGGCTAAGACCGCATTGACTCAGTGCGGTATTCAGCCTCTCTGGTGTCAAGTCTGATTTTGGAAAAAAAAAAAAAAAAAAATCCAAAATCAGACAGAGTGTTGACACCAGAGAGGCTAAGACCGCATTGACTCAGTGCGGTATTTAGCCTCTCTGGTGTCAAGTCTGATTTTGGAAAAAAAAAAAAAATCCAAAATCAGACAGAGTGTTGACACCAGAGAGGCTAAGACCGCATTGACTCAGTGCGGTATTTAGCCTCTCTGGTGTCAAGTCTGATTTTGGAAAAAAAAAAAAAATCCAAAATCAGACAGAGTGTT
Organism: Poromitra crassiceps; assembly: GCF_964638095.1. Taxonomy (NCBI): domain Eukaryota; kingdom Metazoa; phylum Chordata; class Actinopteri; order Beryciformes; family Melamphaidae; genus Poromitra; species Poromitra crassiceps. Next base: position 249,934 of record NW_028152173.1, on the reverse strand, counting down.
GACACCAGAGAGGCTAAGACCGCATTGACTCAGTGCGGTATTCAGCCTCTCTGGTGTCAAGTCTGATTTTGGAAAAAAAAAAAAAAAATCCAAAATCAGACAGAGTGTTGACACCAGAGAGGCTAAGACCGCATTGACTCAGTGCGGTATTCAGCCTCTCTGGTGTCAAGTCTGATTTTGGAAAAAAAAAAAAAAAAATCCAAAATCAGACAGAGTGTTGAGACCAGAGAGGCTAAGACCGCATTGACTCAGTGCGGTATTCAGCCTCTCTGGTGTCAACTCTGATTTTGGAAAAAAAAAAAAAAATCTAAAATCAGACAGTGTTGACACCAGCGAGGCTAAGACCGCATTGACTCAGTGCGGTATTCAGCCTCTCTGGTGTCAAGTCTGATTTTGGAAAAAAAAAAAAAATCCAAAATCAGACAGAGTGTTGAGACCAGAGAGGCTAAGACCACATTGACTCAGTGCGGTATTCAGCCTCTCTGGTGTCAAGTCTGATTTTGAAAAAAAAAAAAAAAAATCCAAAATCAGACAGAGTGTTGACACCAGAGAGGCTAAGACCGCATTGACTCAGTGCGGTATTCAGCCTCTCTGGTGTCAAGTCTGATTTTGGAAAAAAAAAAAAAAATCCAAAATCAGACAGAGTGTTGAGACCAGAGAGGCTGAGACCACATTGACTCAGTGCGGTATTCAGCCTCTCTGGTGTCAAGTCTGATTTTGGAAAAAAAAAAAAGAAAATCCAAAATCAGACAGAGTGTTGAGACCAGAGAGGCTAAGACCGCATTGACTCAGTGCGGTATTCAGCCTCTCTGGTGTCAAGTCTGATTTTGGAAAAAAAAAAAGAAAATCCAAAATCAGACAGAGTGTTGACACCAGAGAGGCTAAGACCGCATTGACTCAGTGCGGTATTCAGCCTCTCTGGTGTCAAGTCTGATTTTGGAAAAAAAAAAAAAAAAAAATCCAAAATCAGACAGAGTGTTGAGACCAGAGAGGCTAAGACCGCATTGACTCAGTGCGGTATTCAGCCTCTCTGGTGTCAAGTCTGATTTTGGAAAAAAAAAAAAAAAAAAATCCAAAATCAGACAGAGTGTTGACACCAGAGAGGCTAAGACCGCATTGACTCAGTGCGGTATTCAGCCTCTCTGGTGTCAAGTCTGATTTTGGAAAAAAAAAAAAAATCCAAAATCAGACAGAGTGTTGAGACCAGAGAGGCTAAGACCGCATTGACTCAGTGCGGTATTTAGCCTCTCTGGTGTCAAGTCTGATTTTGGAAAAAAAAAAAAAAAAAAAATCAGACAGAGTGTTGACACCAGAGACGCTAAGACCGCATTGACTCAGTGCGGTATTCAGCCTCTCTGGTGTCAAGTCTGATTTTGGAAAAAAAAAAAAAAAATCCAAAATCAGACAGAGTGTTGACACCAGAGAGGCTAAGACCGCATTGACTCAGTGCGGTATTCAGCCTCTCTGGTGTCAAGTCTGATTTTGGAAAAAAAAAAAAAAAAAATCCAAAATCAGACAGAGTGTTGAGACCAGAGAGGCTAAGACCGCATTGACTCAGTGCAGTATTCAGCCTCTCTGGTGTCAAGTCTGATTTTGGAAAAAAAAAAAGAAAATCCAAAATCAGACAGAGTGTTGACACCAGAGAGGCTAAGACCGCATTGACTCAGTGCGGTATTCAGCCTCTCTGGTGTCAAGTCTGATTTTGGAAAAAAAAAAAAAAAAAAATCCAAAATCAGACAGAGTGTTGAGACCAGAGAGGCTAAGACCGCATTGACTCAGTGCGGTATTCAGCCTCTCTGGTGTCAAGTCTGATTTTGGAAAAAAAAAAAAAAAAATCCAAAATCAGACAGAGTGTTGAGACCAGAGAGGCTAAGACCGCATTGACTCAGTGCGGTATTCAGCCTCTCTGGTGTCAAGTCTGATTTTGGGGGGGAAAAAAAAAAAAAAAATCCAAAATCAGACAGAGTGTTCACACCAGAGAGGCTAAGACCGCATTGACTCAGTGCAGTATTCAGCCTCTCTGGTGTAAAGTCTGATTTTGGAAAAAAAAAAAAAAAAATCCAAAATCAGACAGAGTGTTGACACCAGAGAGGCTAAGACCGCATTGACTCAGTGCGGTATTCAGCCTCTCTGGTGTCAAGTCTGATTTTGGAAAAAAAAAAAAAAAAATCCAAAATAAGACAGAGTGTTGACACCAGAGAGGCTAAGACCGCATTGACTGAGTGCGGTATTCAGCCTCTCTGGTGTCAAGTCTGATTTTGGAAAAAAAAAAAAAAAAATCAAAAATAAGACAGAGTGTTGACACCAGAGAGGCTAAGACCGCATTGACTCAGTGCGGTATTCAGCCTCTCTGGTGTCAAGTCTGATTTTGGAAAAAAAAAAAAAAAAAAAATCCAAAATCAGACAGAGTGTTGACACCAGAGAGGCTAAGACCGCATTGACTCAGTGCGGTATTCAGCCTCTCTGGTGTCAAGTCTGATTTTGGAAAAAAAAAAAAAATCCAAAATCAGACAGAGTGTTGAGACCAGAGAGGCTAAGACCGCATTGACTCAGTGCGGTATTTAGCCTCTCTGGTGTCAAGTCTGATTTTGGAAAAAAAAAAAAAATCCAAAATCAGACAGAGTGTTGACACCAGAGAGGCTAAGACCGCATTGACTCAGTGCGGTATTCAGCCTCTCTGGTGTCAAGTCTGATTTTGGAAAAAAAAAAAAAAAATCCAAAATCAGACAGAGTGTTGACACCAGAGAGGCTAAGACCGCATTGACTCAGTGCGGTATTCAGCCTCTCTGGTGTCAAGTCTGATTTTGGAAAAAAAAAAAAAAAAAATCCAAAATCAGACAGAGTGTTGAGACCAGAGAGGCTAAGACCGCATTGACTCAGTGCGGTATTCAGCCTCTCTGGTGTCAACTCTGATTTTGGAAAAAAAAAAAAAAAATCAAAAATCAGACAGTGTTGACACCAGCGAGGCTAAGACCGCATTGACTCAGTGCGGTATTCAGCCTCTCTGGTGTCAAGTCTGATTTTGGAAAAAAAAAAAAAAAATCCAAAATCAGACAGAGTGTTGACACCAGAGAGGCTAAGACCGCATTGACTCAGTGCGGTATTCAGCCTCTCTGGTGTCAAGTCTGATTTTGGAAAAAAAAAAAAAAATCCAAAATCAGACAGAGTGTTGAGACCAGAGAGGCTGAGACCACATTGACTCAGTGCGGTATTCAGCCTCTCTGGTGTCAAGTCTGATTTTGGAAAAAAAAAAAAGAAAATCCAAAATCAGACAGAGTGTTGAGACCAGAGAGGCTAAGACCGCATTGACTCAGTGCGGTATTCAGCCTCTCTGGTGTCAAGTCTGATTTTGGAAAAAAGAAAAGAAAATCCAAAATCAGACAGAGTGTTGACACCAGAGAGGCTAAGACCGCATTGACTCAGTGCGGTATTCAGCCTCTCTGGTGTCAAGTCTGATTTTGGAAAAAAAAAAAAAAAAATCCAAAATCAGACAGAGTGTTGAGACCAGAGAGGCTAAGACCGCATTGACTCAGTGCGGTATTCAGCCTCTCTGGTGTCAAGTCTGATTTTGGAAAAAAAAAAAAAAAAATCCAAAATCAGACAGAGTGTTGAGACCAGAGAGGCTAAGACCGCATTGACTCAGTGCGGTATTCAGCCTCTCTGGTGTCAAGTCTGATTTTGGGGGAAAAAAAAAAAAAAAAATCCAAAATCAGACAGAGTGTTCACACCAGAGAGGCTAAGACCGCATTGACTCAGTGCGGTATTCAGCCTCTCTGGTGTCAAGTCTGATTTTGGAAAAAAAAAAAAAAAAATCCAAAATCAGACAGAGTGTTGACACCAGAGAGGCTAAGACCGCATTGACTCAGTGCGGTATTCAGCCTCTCTGGTGTCAAGTCTGATTTTGGAAAAAAAAAAAAAAAAATCCAAAATCAGACAGAGTGTTGAGACCAGAGAGGCTAAGACCGCATTGACTCAGTGTGGTATTCAGCCTCTCTGGTGTCAACTCTGATTTTGGAAAAAAAAAAAAAAAATCAAAAATCAGACAGTGTTGACACCAGCGAGGCTAAGACCGCATTGACTCAGTGCAGTATTCAGCCTCTCTGGTGTCAAGTCTGATTTTGGAAAAAAAAAAAAAATCCAAAATCAGACAGAGTGTTGAGACCAGAGAGGCTAAGACCACATTGACTCAGTGCGGTATTCAGCCTCTCTGGTGTCAAGTCTGATTTTGGAAAAAAAAAAAAAAAAATCCAAAATCAGACAGAGTGTTGAGACCAGAGAGGCTAAGACCGCATTGACTCAGTGCGGTATTCAGCCTCTCTGGTGTCAAGTCTGATTTTGGGGAAAAAAAAGAAAAAAAAAATCCAAAATCAGACAGAGTGTTCACACCAGAGAGGCTAAGACCGCATTGACTCAGTGCGGTATTCAGCCTCTCTGGTGTCAAGTCTGATTTTGAAAAAAAAAAAAAAAAATCCAAAATCAGACAGAGTGTTGAGACCAGAGAGGCTAAGACCGCATTGACTCAGTGCGGTATTCAGCCTCTCTGGTGTCAAGTCTGATTTTGGAAAAAAAAAAAGAAAATCCAAAATCAGACAGAGTGTTGACACCAGAGAGGCTAAGACCGCATTGACTCAGTGCGGTATTCAGCCTCTCTGGTGTCAAGTCTGATTTTGGAAAAAAAAAAAAAAAAAATCCAAAATCAGACAGAGTGTTGAGACCAGAGAGGCTAAGACCGCATTGACTCAGTGCGGTATTCAGCCTCTCTGGTGTCAAGTCTGATTTTGGAAAAAAAAAAAAAAAATCCAAAATCAGACAGAGTGTTGAGACCAGAGAGGCTAAGACCGCATTGACTCAGTGCGGTATTCAGCCTCTCTGGTGTCAAGTCTGATTTTGGGGGGAAAAAAAAAAAAAAAATCCAAAATCAGACAGAGTGTTCACACCAGAGAGGCTAAGACCGCATTGACTCAGTGCGGTATTCAGCCTCTCTGGTGTCAAGTCTGATTTTGGAAAAAAAAAAAAAAAAATCCAAAATCAGACAGAGTGTTGACACCAGAGAGGCTAAGACCGCATTGACTCAGTGCGGTATTCAGCCTCTCTGGTGTCAAGTCTGATTTTGGAAAAAAAAAAAAAAAAAATCCAAAATCAGACAGAGTGTTGAGACCAGATAGGCTAAGACCGCATTGACTCAGTGCGGTATTCAGCCTCTCTGGTGTCAACTCTGATTTTGGAAAAAAAAAAAAAAAATCAAAAATCAGACAGTGTTGACACCAGCGAGGCTAAGACCGCATTGACTCAGTGCGGTATTCAGCCTCTCTGGTGTCAAGTCTGATTTTGGAAAAAAAAAAAAAATCCAAAATCAGACAGAGTGTTGAGACCAGAGAGGCTAAGACCACATTGACTCAGTGCGGTATTCAGCCTCTCTGGTGTCAAGTCTGATTTTGAAAAAAAAAAAAAAAAAATCCAAAATCAGACAGAGTGTTGAGACCAGATAGGCTAAGACCGCATTGACTCAGTGCGGTATTCAGCCTCTCTGGTGTCAACTCTGATTTTGGAAAAAAAAAAAAAAAATCAAAAATCAGACAGAGTGTTGACACCAGAGAGGCTAAGACCGCATTGACTCAGTGCGGTATTCAGCCTCTCTGGTGTCAAGTCTGATTTTGGAAAAAAAAAAAAAAAAAATCCAAAATCAGACAGAGTGTTGAGACCAGAGAGGCTAAGACCGCATTGACTCAGTGCGGTATTCAGCCTCTCTGGTGTCAACTCTGATTTTGGAAAAAAAAAAAAAAAATCAAAAATCAGACAGTGTTGACACCAGCGAGGCTAAGACCGCATTGACTCAGTGCGGTATTCAGCCTCTCTGGTGTCAAGTCTGATTTTGGAAAAAAAAAAAAAAAAATCCAAAATCAGACAGAGTGTTGACACCAGAGAGGCTAAGACCGCATTGACTCAGTGCGGTATTCAGCCTCTCTGGTGTCAAGTCTGATTTTGGAAAAAAAAAAAAAAATCCAAAATCAGACAGAGTGTTGAGACCAGAGAGGCTGAGACCACATTGACTCAGTGCGGTATTCAGCCTCTCTGGTGTCAAGTCTGATTTTGGAAAAAAAAAAAAAAAAATCCAAAATCAGACAGAGTGTTGAGACCAGAGAGGCTAAGACCGCATTGACTCAGTGCGGTATTCAGCCTCTCTGGTGTCAAGTCTGATTTTGGAAAAAAGAAAAGAAAATCCAAAATCAGACAGAGTGTTGACACCAGAGAGGCTAAGACCGCATTGACTCAGTGCGGTATTCAGCCTCTCTGGTGTCAAGTCTGATTTTGGAAAAAAAAAAAAAAAAAATCCAAAATCAGACAGAGTGTTGAGACCAGAGAGGCTAAGACCGCATTGACTCAGTGCGGTATTCAGCCTCTCTGGTGTCAAGTCTGATTTTGGAAAAAAAAAAAAAAAAATCCAAAATCAGACAGAGTGTTGAGACCAGAGAGGCTAAGACCGCATTGACTCAGTGCGGTATTCAGCCTCTCTGGTGTCAAGTCTGATTTTGGGGGAAAAAAAAAAAAAAAAAATCCAAAATCAGACAGAGTGTTCACACCAGAGAGGCTAAGACCGCATTGACTCAGTGCGGTATTCAGCCTCTCTGGTGTCAAGTCTGATTTTGGAAAAAAAAAAAAAAAAATCCAAAATCAGACAGAGTGTTGACACCAGAGAGGCTAAGACCGCATTGACTCAGTGCGGTATTCAGCCTCTCTGGTGTCAAGTCTGATTTTGGAAAAAAAAAAAAAAAAATCCAAAATCAGACAGAGTGTTGAGACCAGAGAGGCTAAGACCGCATTGACTCAGTGTGGTATTCAGCCTCTCTGGTGTCAACTCTGATTTTGGAAAAAAAAAAAAAAAAATCAAAAATCAGACAGTGTTGACACCAGCGAGGCTAAGACCGCATTGACTCAGTGCGGTATTCAGCCTCTCTGGTGTCAAGTCTGATTTTGGAAAAAAAAAAAAAATCCAAAATCAGACAGAGTGTTGAGACCAGAGAGGCTAAGACCACATTGACTCAGTGCGATATTCAGCCTCTCTGGTGTCAAGTCTGATTTTGGAAAAAAAAAAAAAAAAATCCAAAATCAGACAGAGTGTTGAGACCAGAGAGGCTAAGACCGCATTGACTCAGTGCGGTATTCAGCCTCTCTGGTGTCAAGTCTGATTTTGGGGAAAAAAAAGAAAAAAAAAATCCAAAATCAGACAGAGTGTTCACACCAGAGAGGCTAAGACCGCATTGACTCAGTGCGGTATTCAGCCTCTCTGGTGTCAAGTCTGATTTTGAAAAAAAAAAAAAAAAATCCAAAATCAGACAGAGTGTTGAGACCAGAGAGGCTAAGACCGCATTGACTCAGTGCGGTATTCAGCCTCTCTGGTGTCAAGTCTGATTTTGGAAAAAAAAAAAAGAAAATCCAAAATCAGACAGAGTGTTGACACCAGAGAGGCTAAGACCGCATTGACTCAGTGCGGTATTCAGCCTCTCTGGTGTCAAGTCTGATTTTGGAAAAAAAAAAAAAAAAAAATCCAAAATCAGACAGAGTGTTGAGACCAGAGAGGCTAAGACCGCATTGACTCAGTGCGGTATTCAGCCTCTCTGGTGTCAAGTCTGATTTTGGAAAAAAAAAAAAAAAATCCAAAATCAGACAGAGTGTTGAGACCAGAGAGGCTAAGACCGCATTGACTCAGTGCGGTATTCAGCCTCTCTGGTGTCAAGTCTGATTTTGGGGGGAAAAAAAAAAAAAAAATCCAAAATCAGACAGAGTGTTCACACCAGAGAGGCTAAGACCGCATTGACTCAGTGCGGTATTCAGCCTCTCTGGTGTCAAGTCTGATTTTGGAAAAAAAAAAAAAAAAATCCAAAATCAGACAGAGTGTTGACACCAGAGAGGCTAAGACCGCATTGACTCAGTGCGGTATTCAGCCTCTCTGGTGTCAAGTCTGATTTTGGAAAAAAAAAAAAGAAAATCCAAAATCAGACAGAGTGTTGAGACCAGAGAGGCTAAGACCGCATTGACTCAGTGCGGTATTCAGCCTCTCTGGTGTCAAGTCTGATTTTGGAAAAAAAAAAAGAAAATCCAAAATCAGACAGAGTGTTGACACCAGAGAGGCTAAGACCGCATTGACTCAGTGCGGTATTCAGCCTCTCTGGTGTCAAGTCTGATTTTGGAAAAAAAAAAAAAAAAAAATCCAAAATCAGACAGAGTGTTGAGACCAGAGAGGCTAAGACCGCATTGACTCAGTGCGGTATTCAGCCTCTCTGGTGTCAAGTCTGATTTTGGGAAAAAAAAAAAAAAAATCCAAAATCAGACAGAGTGTTGAGACCAGAGAGGCTAAGACCGCATTGACTCAGTGCGGTATTCAGCCTCTCTGGTGTCAAGTCTGATTTTGGGGGAAAAAAAAAAAAAAAATCCAAAATCAGACAGAGTGTTCACACCAGAGAGGCTAAGACCGCATTGACTCAGTGCGGTATTCAGCCTCTCTGGTGTCAAGTCTGATTTTGGAAAAAAAAAAAAAAAAAATCCAAAATCAGACAGAGTGTTGACACCAGAGAGGCTAAGACCGCATTGACTCAGTGCGGTATTCAGCCTCTCTGGTGTCAAGTCTGATTTTGGAAAAAAAAAAAAAATCCAAAATCAGACAGAGTGTTGAGACCAGAGAGGCTAAGACCGCATTGACTCAGTGCGGTATTCAGCCTCTCTGGTGTCAAGTCTGATTTTGGAAAAAAAAAAAAAAATCCAAAATCAGACAGAGTGTTGACACCAGAGAGGCTAAGACCGCATTGACTCAGTGCGGTATTCAGCCTCTCTGGTGTCAAGTCTGATTTTGGAAAAAAAAAAAAAATCAAAAATCAGACAGAGTGTTGAGACCAGAGAGGCTAAGACCGCATTGACTCAGTGCGGTATTCAGCCTCTCTGGTGTCAAGTCTGATTTTGGAAAAAAAAAAAAAAATCCAAAATCAGACAGAGTGTTGACACCAGAGAGGCTAAGACCGCATTGACTCAGTGCGGTATTCAGCCTCTCTGGTGTCAAGTCTGATTTTGGAAAAAAAAAAAAAAAAATCCAAAATCAGACAGAGTGTTGAGTCCAGAGAGGCTAAGACCGCATTGACTCAGTGCGGTATTCAGCCTCTCTAGTGTCAAGTCTGATTTTGGAAAAAAAAAAAAAATCCAAAATCAGACAGAGTGTTGACACCAGAGAGGCTAAGACCGCATTGACTCAGTGCGGTATTCAACCTCTCTGGTGTCAAGTCTGATTTTGGAAAAAAAAAAAAAAATCCAAAATCAGACAGAGTGTTGACACCAGAGAGGCTAAGACCGCATTGACTCAGTGCGGTATTCAGCCACTCTGGTGTCAAGTCTGATTTTGGAAAAAAAAAAAAAAAAAAATCCAAAATCAGACAGAGTGTTGAGACCAGAGAGGCTAAGACCGCATTGACTCAGTGCGGTATTCAGCCTCTCTGGTGTCAAGTCTGATTTTGGAAAAAAAAAAAAAATCCAAAATCAGACAGAGTGTTGACACCAGAGAGGCTAAGACCGCATTGACTCAGTGCGGTATTCAGCCTCTCTGGTGTCAAGTCTGATTTTGGAAAAAAAAAAAAAAAATCCAAAATCAGACAGAGTGTTGAGACCAGAGAGGCTAAGACCGCATTGACTCAGTGCGGTATTCAGCCTCTCTGGTGTCAAGTCTGATTTTGGAAAAAAAAAAAAAAATCCAAAATCAGACAGAGTGTTGACACCAGAGAGGCTAAGACCGCATTGACTCAGTGCGGTATTCAGCCTCTCTGGTGTCAAGTCTGATTTTGGAAAAAAAAAAAAAAAAATCCAAAATCAGACAGAGTGTTGACACCAGAGAGGCTAAGACCGCATTGACTCAGTGCGGTATTCAGCCTCTCTGGTGTCAAGTCTGATTTTGGAAAAAAAAAAAAAAAAATCCAAAATAAGACAGAGTGTTGACACCAGAGAGGCTAAGACCGCATTGACTCAGTGCGGTATTCAGCCTCTCTGGTGTCAAGTCTGATTTTGGAAAAAAAAAAAAAAAAATCCAAAATAAGACAGAGTGTTGACACCAGAGAGGCTAAGACCGCATTGACTCAGTGCGGTATTCAGCCTCTCTGGTGTCAAGTCTGATTTTGGAAAAAAAAAAAAAAAAAATCCAAAATCAGACAGAGTGTTGACACCAGAGAGGCTAAGACCGCATTGACTCAGTGCGGTATTCAGCCTCTCTGGTGTCAAGTCTGATTTTGGAAAAAAAAAAAAAATCCAAAATCAGACAGAGTGTTGAGACCAGAGAGGCTAAGACCGCATTGACTCAGTGCGGTATTTAGCCTCTCTGGTGTCAAGTCTGATTTTGGAAAAAAAAAAAAAATCCAAAATCAGACAGAGTGTTGACACCAGAGAGGCTAAGACCGCATTGACTCAGTGCGGTATTCAGCCTCTCTGGTGTCAAGTCTGATTTTGGAAAAAAAAAAAAAAAAAAATCCAAAATCAGACAGAGTGTTGAGACCAGAGAGGCTAAGACCGCATTGACTCAGTGCGGTATTCAGCCTCTCTGGTGTCAAGTCTGATTTTGGAAAAAAAAAAAAAAAAATCCAAAATCAGACAGAGTGTTGAGACCAGAGAGGCTAAGACCGCATTGACTCAGTGCGGTATTCAGCCTCTCTGGTGTCAAGTCTGATTTTGGGGGAAAAAAAAAAAAAAAAATCCAAAATCAGACAGAGTGTTCACACCAGAGAGGCTAAGACCGCATTGACTCAGTGCGGTATTCAGCCTCTCTGGTGTCAAGTCTGATTTTGGAAAAAAAAAAAAAAAATCCAAAATCAGACAGAGTGTTGACACCAGAGAGGCTAAGACCGCATTGACTCAGTGCGGTATTCAGCCTCTCTGGTGTCAAGTCTGATTTTGGAAAGAAAAAAAAAATCCAAAATCAGACAGAGTGTTGAGACCAGAGAGGCTAAGACCGCATTGACTCAGTGCGGTATTCAGCCTCTCTGGTGTCAAGTCTGATTTTGGAAAAAAAAAAAAAAATCCAAAATCAGACAGAGTGTTGACACCAGAGAGGCTAAGACCGCATTGACTCAGTGCGGTATTCAGCCTCTCTGGTGTCAAGTCTGATTTTGGAAAAAAAAAAAAAATCCAAAATCAGACAGAGTGTTGAGACCAGAGAGGCTAAGACCGCATTGACTCAGTGCGGTATTCAGCCTCTCTGGTGTCAAGTCTGATTTTGGAAAAAAAAAAAAAAATCCAAAATCAGACAGAGTGTTGACACCAGAGAGGCTAAGACCGCATTGACTCAGTGCGGTATTCAGCCTCTCTGGTGTCAAGTCTGATTTTGGAAAAAAAAAAAAAAAAATCCAAAATCAGACAGAGTGTTGAGTCCAGAGAGGCTAAGACCGCATTGACTCAGTGCGGTATTCAGCCTCTCTAGTGTCAAGTCTGATTTTGGAAAAAAAAAAAAAATCCAAAATCAGACAGAGTGTTGACACCAGAGAGGCTAAGACCGCATTGACTCAGTGCGGTATTCAACCTCTCTGGTGTCAAGTCTGATTTTGGAAAAAAAAAAAAAAAATCCAAAATCAGACAGAGTGTTGACACCAGAGAGGCTAAGACCGCATTGACTCAGTGCGGTATTCAGCCACTCTGGTGTCAAGTCTGATTTTGGAAAAAAAAAAAAAAAAAAATCCAAAATCAGACAGAGTGTTGAGACCAGAGAGGCTAAGACCGCATTGACTCAGTGCGGTATTCAGCCTCTCTGGTGTCAAGTCTGATTTTGGAAAAAAAAAAAAAAATCCAAAATCAGACAGAGTGTTGACACCAGAGAGGCTAAGACCGCATTGACTCAGTGCGGTATTCAGCCTCTCTGGTGTCAAGTCTGATTTTGGAAAAAAAAAAAAAAAAATCCAAAATCAGACAGAGTGTTGAGACCAGAGAGGCTAAGACCGCATTGACTCAGTGCGGTATTCAGCCTCTCTGGTGTCAAGTCTGATTTTGGAAAAAAAAAAAAAAATCCAAAATCAGACAGAGTGTTGACACCAGAGAGGCTAAGACCGCATTGACTCAGTGCGGTATTCAGCCTCTCTGGTGTCAAGTCTGATTTTGGAAAAAAAAAAAAAAAAATCCAAAATCAGACAGAGTGTTGACACCAGAGAGGCTAAGACCGCATTGACTCAGTGCGGTATTCAGCCTCTCTGGTGTCAAGTCTGATTTTGGAAAAAAAAAAAAAAAAATCCAAAATAAGACAGAGTGTTGACACCAGAGAGGCTAAGACCGCATTGACTCAGTGCGGTATTCAGCCTCTCTGGTGTCAAGTCTGATTTTGGAAAAAAAAAAAAAAAAATCCAAAATAAGACAGAGTGTTGACACCAGAGAGGCTAAGACCGCATTGACTCAGTGCGGTATTCAGCCTCTCTGGTGTCAAGTCTGATTTTGGAAAAAAAAAAAAAAAAAAATCCAAAATCAGACAGAGTGTTGACACCAGAGAGGCTAAGACCGCATTGACTCAGTGCGGTATTCAGCCTCTCTGGTGTCAAGTCTGATTTTAGAAAAAAAAAAAAAATCCAAAATCAGACAGAGTGTTGAGACCAGAGAGGCTAAGACCGCATTGACTCAGTGCGGTATTTAGCCTCTCTGGTGTCAAGTCTGATTTTGGAAAAAAAAAAAAAATCCAAAATCAGACAGAGTGTTGACACCAGAGAGGCTAAGACCGCATTGACTCAGTGCGGTATTCAGCCTCTCTGGTGTCAAGTCTGATTTTGGAAAAAAAAAAAAAAAATCCAAAATCAGACAGAGTGTTGACACCAGAGAGGCTAAGACCGCATTGACTCAGTGCGGTATTCAGCCTCTCTGGTGTCAAGTCTGATTTTGGAAAAAAAAAAAAAAAAATCCAAAATCAGACAGAGTGTTGAGACCAGAGAGGCTAAGACTGCATTGACTCAGTGCGGTATTCAGCCTCTCTGGTGTCAACTCTGATTTTGAAAAAAAAAAAAAAAAATCAAAAATCAGACAGTGTTGACACCAGCGAGGCTAAGACCGCATTGACTCAGTGCGGTATTCAGCCTCTCTGGTGTCAAGTCTGATTTTGGAAAAAAAAAAAAATCCAAAATCAGACAGAGTGTTGAGACCAGAGAGGCTAAGACCACATTGACTCAGTGCGGTATTCAGCCTCTCTGGTGTCAAGTCTGATTTTGAAAAAAAAAAAAAAAAAATCCAAAATCAGACAGAGTGTTGACACCAGAGAGGCTAAGACCGCATTGACTCAGTGCGGTATTCAGCCTCTCTGGTGTCAAGTCTGATTTTGGAAAAAAAAAAAAAAAATCCAAAATCAGACAGAGTGTTGAGACCAGAGAGGCTGAGACCACATTGACTCAGTGCGGTATTCAGCCTCTCTGGTGTCAAGTCTGATTTTGGAAAAAAAAAAAAGAAAATCCAAAATCAGACAGAGTGTTGAGACCAGAGAGGCTAAGACCGCATTGACTCAGTGCGGTATTCAGCCTCTCTGGTGTCAAGTCTGATTTTGGAAAAAAAAAAAGAAAATCCAAAATCAGACAGAGTGTTGACACCAGAGAGGCTAAGACCGCATTGACTCAGTGCGGTATTCAGCCTCTCTGGTGTCAAGTCTGATTTTGGAAAAAAAAAAAAAAAAAATCCAAAATCAGACAGAGTGTTGAGACCAGAGAGGCTAAGACCGCATTGACTCAGTGCGGTATTCAGCCTCTCTGGTGTCAAGTCTGATTTTGGGGGAAAAAAAAAAAAAAAAAATCCAAAATCAGACAGAGTGTTCACACCAGAGAGGCTAAGACCGCATTGACTCAGTGCGGTATTCAGCCTCTCTGGTGTCAAGTCTGATTTTGGAAAAAAAAAAAAAAAAATCCAAAATCAGACAGAGTGTTGACACCAGAGAGGCTAAGACCGCATTGACTCAGTGCGGTATTCAGCCTCTCTGGTGTCAAGTCTGATTTTGGAAAAAAAAAAAAAAAAAAATCCAAAATCAGACAGAGTGTTGAGACCAGAGAGGCTAAGACCGCATTGACTCAGTGCGGTATTCAGCCTCTCTGGTGTCAAGTCTGATTTTGGAAAAAAAAAAAAAAAAATCCAAAATCAGACAGAGTGTTGAGACCAGAGAGGCTAAGACCGCATTGACTCAGTGCGGTATTCAGCCTCTCTGGTGTCAAGTCTGATTTTGGGGGAAAAAAAAAAAAAAAAATCCAAAATCAGACAGAGTGTTGACACCAGAGAGGCTAAGACCGCATTGACTCAGTGCGGTATTCAGCCTCTCTGGTGTCAAGTCTGATTTTAGAAAAAAAAAAAAAATCCAAAATCAGACAGAGTGTTGAGACCAGAGAGGCTAAGACCGCATTGACTCAGTGCGGTATTTAGCCTCTCTGGTGTCAAGTCTGATTTTGGAAAAAAAAAAAAAATCCAAAATCAGACAGAGTGTTGACACCAGAGAGGCTAAGACCGCATTGACTCAGTGCGGTATTCAGCCTCTCTGGTGTCAAGTCTGATTTTGGAAAAAAAAAAAAAAAATCCAAAATCAGACAGAGTGTTGACACCAGAGAGGCTAAGACCGCATTGACTCAGTGCGGTATTCAGCCTCTCTGGTGTCAAGTCTGATTTTGGAAAAAAAAAAAAAAAAATCCAAAATCAGACAGAGTGTTGAGACCAGAGAGGCTAAGACTGCATTGACTCAGTGCGGTATTCAGCCTCTCTGGTGTCAACTCTGATTTTGAAAAAAAAAAAAAAAAATCAAAAATCAGACAGTGTTGACACCAGCGAGGCTAAGACCGCATTGACTCAGTGCGGTATTCAGCCTCTCTGGTGTCAAGTCTGATTTTGGAAAAAAAAAAAAATCCAAAATCAGACAGAGTGTTGAGACCAGAGAGGCTAAGACCACATTGACTCAGTGCGGTATTCAGCCTCTCTGGTGTCAAGTCTGATTTTGAAAAAAAAAAAAAAAAAATCCAAAATCAGACAGAGTGTTGACACCAGAGAGGCTAAGACCGCATTGACTCAGTGCGGTATTCAGCCTCTCTGGTGTCAAGTCTGATTTTGGAAAAAAAAAAAAAAAATCCAAAATCAGACAGAGTGTTGAGACCAGAGAGGCTGAGACCACATTGACTCAGTGCGGTATTCAGCCTCTCTGGTGTCAAGTCTGATTTTGGAAAAAAAAAAAAGAAAATCCAAAATCAGACAGAGTGTTGAGACCAGAGAGGCTAAGACCGCATTGACTCAGTGCGGTATTCAGCCTCTCTGGTGTCAAGTCTGATTTTGGAAAAAAAAAAAGAAAATCCAAAATCAGACAGAGTGTTGACACCAGAGAGGCTAAGACCGCATTGACTCAGTGCGGTATTCAGCCTCTCTGGTGTCAAGTCTGATTTTGGAAAAAAAAAAAAAAAAAATCCAAAATCAGACAGAGTGTTGAGACCAGAGAGGCTAAGACCGCATTGACTCAGTGCGGTATTCAGCCTCTCTGGTGTCAAGTCTGATTTTGGGGGAAAAAAAAAAAAAAAAAATCCAAAATCAGACAGAGTGTTCACACCAGAGAGGCTAAGACCGCATTGACTCAGTGCGGTATTCAGCCTCTCTGGTGTCAAGTCTGATTTTGGAAAAAAAAAAAAAAAAATCCAAAATCAGACAGAGTGTTGACACCAGAGAGGCTAAGACCGCATTGACTCAGTGCGGTATTCAGCCTCTCTGGTGTCAAGTCTGATTTTGGAAAAAAAAAAAAAAAAAAATCCAAAATCAGACAGAGTGTTGAGACCAGAGAGGCTAAGACCGCATTGACTCAGTGCGGTATTCAGCCTCTCTGGTGTCAAGTCTGATTTTGGAAAAAAAAAAAAAAAAATCCAAAATCAGACAGAGTGTTGAGACCAGAGAGGCTAAGACCGCATTGACTCAGTGCGGTATTCAGCCTCTCTGGTGTCAAGTCTGATTTTGGGGGAAAAAAAAAAAAAAAAATCCAAAATCAGACAGAGTGTTCACACCAGAGAGGCTAAGACCGCATTGACTCAGTGCGGTATTCAGCCTCTCTGGTGTCAAGTCTGATTTTGGAAAAAAAAAAAAAAAAATCCAAAATCAGACAGAGTGTTGACACCAGAGAGGCTAAGACCGCATTGACTCAGTGCGGTATTCAGCCTCTCTGGTGTCAAGTCTGATTTTGGAAAGAAAAAAAAAATCCAAAATCAGACAGAGTGTTGAGACCAGAGAGGCTAAGACCGCATTGACTCAGTGCGGTATTCAGCCTCTCTGGTGTCAAGTCTGATTTTGGAAAAAAAAAAAAAAATCCAAAATCAGACAGAGTGTTGACACCAGAGAGGCTAAGACCGCATTGACTCAGTGCGGTATTCAGCCTCTCTGGTGTCAAGTCTGATTTTGGAAAAAAAAAAAAAAAAATCCAAAATCAGACAGAGTGTTGACACCAGAGAGGCTAAGACCGCATTGACTCAGTGCGGTATTCAGCCTCTCTGGTGTCAAGTCTGATTTTGGAAAAAAAAAAAAAAAAATCCAAAATCAGACAGAGTGTTGAGTCCAGAGAGGCTAAGACCGCATTGACTCAGTGCGGTATTCAGCCTCTCTAGTGTCAAGTCTGATTTTGGAAAAAAAAAAAAAATCCAAAATCAGACAGAGTGTTGACACCAGAGAGGCTAAGACCGCATTGACTCAGTGCGGTATTCAACCTATCTGGTGTCAAGTCTGATTTTGGAAAAAAAAAAAAAAAATCCAAAATCAGACAGAGTGTTGACACCAGAGATGCTAAGACCGCATTGACTCAGTGCGGTATTCAGCCACTCTGGTGTCAAGTCTGATTTTGGAAAAAAAAAAAAAAAAAAATCCAAAATCAGACAGAGTGTTGAGACCAGAGAGGCTAAGACCGCATTGACTCAGTGCGGTATTCAGCCTCTCTGGTGTCAAGTCTGATTTTGGAAAAAAAAAAAAAAATCCAAAATCAGACAGAGTGTTGACACCAGAGAGGCTAAGACCGCATTGACTCAGTGCGGTATTCAGCCTCTCTGGTGTCAAGTCTGATTTTGGAAAAAAAAAAAAAAAAAAATCCAAAATCAGACAGAGTGTTGAGACCAGAGAGGCTAAGACCGCATTGACTCAGTGCGGTATTCAGCCTCTCTGGTGTCAAGTCTGATTTTGGAAAAAAAAAAAAAAATCCAAAATCAGACAGAGTGTTGACACCAGAGAGGCTAAGACCGCATTGACTCAGTGCGGTATTCAGCCTCTCTGGTGTCAAGTCTGATTTTGGAAAAAAAAAAAAAAAAATCCAAAATCAGACAGAGTGTTGACACCAGAGAGGCTAAGACCGCATTGACTCAGTGCGGTATTTAGCCTCTCTGGTGTCAAGTCTGATTTTGGAAAAAAAAAAAAAATCCAAAATCAGACAGAGTGTTGACACCAGAGAGGCTAAGACCGCATTGACTCAGTGCGGTATTCAGCCTCTCTGGTGTCAAGTCTGATTTTGGAAAAAAAAAAAAAAAATCCAAAATCAGACAGAGTGTTGACACCAGAGAGGCTAAGACCGCATTGACTCAGTGCGGTATTCAGCCTCTCTGGTGTCAAGTCTGATTTTGGAAAAAAAAAAAAAAAAATCCAAAATCAGACAGAGTGTTGAGACCAGAGAGGCTAAGACCGCATTGACTCAGTGCGGTATTCAGCCTCTCTGGTGTCAACTCTGATTTTGGAAAAAAAAAAAAAAAATCAAAAATCAGACAGTGTTGACACCAGCGAGGCTAAGACCGCATTGACTCAGTGCGGTATTCAGCCTCTCTGGTGTCAAGTCTGATTTTGGAAAAAAAAAAAAAATCCAAAATCAGACAGAGTGTTGAGACCAGAGAGGCTAAGACCACATTGACTCAGTGCGGTATTCAGCCTCTCTGGTGTCAAGTCTGATTTTGAAAAAAAAAAAAAAAAAAATCCAAAATCAGACAGAGTGTTGACACCAGAGAGGCTAAGACCGCATTGACTCAGTGCGGTATTCAGCCTCTCTGGTGTCAAGTCTGATTTTGGAAAAAAAAAAAAAAATCCAAAATCAGACAGAGTGTTGAGACCAGAGAGGCTGAGACCACATTGACTCAGTGCGGTATTCAGCCTCTCTGGTGTCAAGTCTGATTTTGGAAAAAAAAAAAAAAAATCCAAAATCAGACAGAGTGTTGACACCAGAGAGGCTAAGACCGCATTGACTCAGTGCGGTATTCAGCCTCTCTGGTGTCAAGTCTGATTTTGGAAAAAAAAAAAAAAAAATCCAAAATCAGACAGTGTGTTGAGACCAGAGAGGCTAAGACCGCATTGACTCAGTGCGGTATTCAGCCTCTCTGGTGTCAAGTCTGATTTTGGAAAAAAAAAAAAAAATCCAAAATCAGACAGAGTGTTGACACCAGAGAGGCTAAGACCGCATTGACTCAGTGCGGTATTCAGCCTCTCTGGTGTCAAGTCTGATTTTGGAAAAAAAAAAAAAAAAATCCAAAATCAGACAGAGTGTTGACACCAGAGAGGCTAAGACCGCATTGACTCAGTGCGGTATTCAGCCTCTCTGGTGTCAAGTCTGATTTTGGAAAAAAAAAAAAAAAAATCCAAAATAAGACAGAGTGTTGACACCAGAGAGGCTAAGACTGCATTGACTCAGTGCGGTATTCAGCCTCTCTGGTGTCAAGTCTGATTTTGGAAAAAAAAAAAAAAAAATCCAAAATAAGACAGAGTGTTGACACCAGAGAGGCTAAGACCGCATTGACTCAGTGCGGTATTCAGCCTCTCTGGTGTCAAGTCTGATTTTGGAAAAAAAAAAAAAAAAAATCCAAAATCAGACAGAGTGTTGACACCAGAGAGGCTAAGACCGCATTGACTCAGTGCGGTATTCAGCCTCTCTGGTGTCAAGTCTGATTTTGGAAAAAAAAAAAAATCCAAAATCAGACAGAGTGTTGAGACCAGAGAGGCTAAGACCGCATTGACTCAGTGCGGTATTTAGCCTCTCTGGTGTCAAGTCTGATTTTGGAAAAAAAAAAAAAATCCAAAATCAGACAGAGTGTTGACACCAGAGAGGCTAAGACCGCATTGACTCAGTGCGGTATTCAGCCTCTCTGGTGTCAAGTCTGATTTTGGAAAAAAAAAAAAAAAATCCAAAATCAGACAGAATGTTGACACCAGAGAGGCTAAGACCGCATTGACTCAGTGCGGTATTCAGCCTCTCTGGTGTCAAGTCTGATTTTGGAAAAAAAAAAAAAAAAATCCAAAATCAGACAGAGTGTTGAGACCAGAGAGGCTAAGACCGCATTGACTCAGTGCGGTATTCAGCCTCTCTGGTGTCAACTCTGATTTTGGAAAAAAAAATCAAAAATCAAAAATCAGACAGTGTTGACACCAGCGAGGCTAAGACCGCATTGACTCAGTGCGGTATTCAGCCTCTCTGGTTTCAAGTCTGATTTTGGAAAAGAAAAAAAAATCCAAAATCAGACAGAGTGTTGAGACCAGAGAGGCTAAGACCACATTGACTCAGTGCGGTATTCAGCCTCTCTGGTGTCAAGTCTGATTTTGAAAAAAAAAAAAAAAAAATCCAAAATCAGACAGAGTGTTGACACCAGAGAGGCTAAGACCGCATTGACTCAGTGCGGTATTCAGCCTCTCTGGTGTCAAGTCTGATTTTGGAAAAAAAAAAAAAAATCCAAAATCAGACAGAGTGTTGAGACCAGAGAGGCTGAGACCACATTGACTCAGTGCGGTATTCAGCCTCTCTGGTGTCAAGTCTGATTTTGGAAAAAAAAAAAAAAAAAATCCAAAATCAGACAGAGTGTTGAGACCAGAGAGGCTAAGACCGCATTGACTCAGTGCGGTATTCAGCCTCTCTGGTGTCAAGTCTGATTTGGGAAAAAAAAAAAGAAAATCCAAAATCAGACAGAGTGTTGAGACCAGAGAGGCTAAGACCGCATTGACTCAGTGCGGTATTCAGCCTCTCTGGTGTCAAGTCTGATTTTGGGGGAAAAAAAAAAAAAAAAATCCAAAATCAGACAGAGTGTTCACACCAGAGAGGCTAAGACCGCATTGACTCAGTGCGGTATTCAGCCTCTCTGGTGTCAAGTCTGATTTTGGAAAAAAAAAAAAAAAAATCCAAAATCAGACAGAGTGTTGACACCAGAGAGGCTAAGACCGCATTGACTCAGTGCGGTATTCAGCCTCTCTGGTGTCAAGTGTGATTTTGGAAAGAAAAAAAAAATCCAAAATCAGACAGAGTGTTGAGACCAGAGAGGCTAAGACCGCATTGACTCAGTGCGGTATTCAGCCTCTCTGGTGTCAAGTCTGATTTTGGAAAAAAAAAAAAAAATCCAAAATCAGACAGAGTGTTGACACCAGAGAGGCTAAGACCGCATTGACTCAGTGCGGTATTCAGCCTCTCTGGTGTCAAGTCTGATTTTGGAAAAAAAAAAAAAATCCAAAATCAGACAGAGTGTTGAGACCAGAGAGGCTAAGACCGCATTGACTCAGTGCGGTATTTAGCCTCTCTGGTGTCAAGTCTGATTTTGGAAAAAAAAAAAAAATCCAAAATCAGACAGAGTGTTGACACCAGAGAGGCTAAGACCGCATTGACTCAGTGCGGTATTCAGCCTCTCTGGTGTCAAGTCTGATTTTGGAAAAAAAAAAAAAAAATCCAAAATCAGACAGAGTGTTGACACCAGAGAGGCTAAGACCGCATTGACTCAGTGCGGTATTCAGCCTCTCTGGTGTCAAGTCTGATTTTGGAAAAAAAAAAAAAAAAATCCAAAATCAGACAGAGTGTTGAGACCAGAGAGGCTAAGACCGCATTGACTCAGTGCGGTATTCAGCCTCTCTGGTGTCAACTCTGATTTTGGAAAAAAAAAAAAAAAATCAAAAATCAGACAGTGTTGACACCAGCGAGGCTAAGACCGCATTGACTCAGTGCGGTATTCAGCCTCTCTGGTGTCAAGTCTGATTTTGGAAAAAAAAAAAAAATCCAAAATCAGACAGAGTGTTGAGACCAGAGAGGCTGAGACCACATTGACTCAGTGCGGTATTCAGCCTCTCTGGTGTCAAGTCTGATTTTGGAAAAAAAAAAAAAAAAATCCAAAATCAGACAGAGTGTTGAGACCAGAGAGGCTAAGACCGCATTGACTCAGTGCGGTATTCAGCCTCTCTGGTGTCAAGTCTGATTTTGGAAAAAAAAAAAGAAAATCCAAAATCAGACAGAGTGTTGACACCAGAGAGGCTAAGACCGCATTGACTCAGTGCGGTATTCAGCCTCTCTGGTGTCAAGTCTGATTTTGGAAAAAAAAAAAAAAAAAATCCAAAATCAGACAGAGTGTTGAGACCAGAGAGGCTAAGACCGCATTGACTCAGTGCGGTATTCAGCCTCTCTGGTGTCAAGTCTGATTTTTGAAAAAAAAAAAAAAAAATCCAAAATCAGACAGAGTGTTGAGACCAGAGAGGCTAAGACCGCATTGACTCAGTGCGGTATTCAGCCTCTCTGGTGTCAAGTCTGATTTTGGGGGGGAAAAAAAAAAAAAAATCCAAAATCAGACAGAGTGTTCACACCAGAGAGGCTAAGACCGCATTGACTCAGTGCGGTATTCAGCCTCTCTGGTGTCAAGTCTGATTTTGGAAAAAAAAAAAAAAAAATCCAAAATCAGACAGAGTGTTGAGACCAGAGAGGCTAAGACCGCATTGACTCAGTGCGGTATTCAGCCTCTCTGGTGTCAACTCTGATTTTGGAAAAAAAAATCAAAAATCAAAAATCAGACAGTGTTGACACCAGCGAGGCTAAGACCGCATTGACTCAGTGCGGTATTCAGCCTCTCTGGTGTCAAGTCTGATTTTGGAAAAAAAAAAAAAATCCAAAATCAGACAGAGTGTTGAGACCAGAGAGGCTAAGACCACATTGACTCAGTGCGGTATTCAGCCTCTCTGGTGTCAAGTCTGATTTTGAAAAAAAAAAAAAAAAAATCCAAAATCAGACAGAGTGTTGACACCAGAGAGGCTAAGACCGCATTGACTCAGTGCGGTATTCAGCCTCTCTGGTGTCAAGTCTGATTTTGGAAAAAAAAAAAAAAATCCAAAATCAGACAGAGTGTTGAGACCAGAGAGGCTGAGACCACATTGACTCAGTGCGGTATTCAGCCTCTCTGGTGTCAAGTCTGATTTTGGAAAAAAAAAAAAAAAAAATCCAAAATCAGACAGAGTGTTGAGACCAGAGAGGCTAAGACCGCATTGACTCAGTGCGGTATTCAGCCTCTCTGGTGTCAAGTCTGATTTTGGAAAAAAAAAAAGAAAATCCAAAATCAGACAGAGTGTTGAGACCAGAGAGGCTAAGACCGCATTGACTCAGTGCGGTATTCAGCCTCTCTGGTGTCAAGTCTGATTTTGGGGGAAAAAAAAAAAAAAAAAATCCAAAATCAGACAGAGTGTTCACACCAGAGAGGCTAAGACCGCATTGACTCAGTGCAGTATTCAGCCTCTCTGGTGTCAAGTCTGATTTTGGAAAAAAAAAAAAAAAATCCAAAATCAGACAGAGTGTTGACACCAGAGAGGCTAAGACCGCATTGACTCAGTGCGGTATTCAGCCTCTCTGGTGTCAAGTCTGATTTTGGAAAGAAAAAAAAAATCCAAAATCAGACAGAGTGTTGAGACCAGAGAGGCTAAGACCGCATTGACTCAGTGCGGTATTCAGCCTCTCTGGTGTCAAGTCTGATTTTGGAAAAAAAAAAAAAAATCCAAAATCAGACAGAGTGTTGACACCAGAGAGGCTAAGACCGCATTGACTCAGTGCGGTATTCAGCCTCTCTGGTGTCAAGTCTGATTTTGGAAAAAAAAAAAAAATCCAAAATCAGACAGAGTGTTGAGACCAGAGAGGCTAAGACCGCATTGACTCAGTGCGGTATTTAGCCTCTCTGGTGTCAAGTCTGATTTTGGAAAAAAAAAAAAAATCCAAAATCAGACAGAGTGTTGACACCAGAGAGGCTAAGACCGCATTGACTCAGTGCGGTATTCAGCCTCTCTGGTGTCAAGTCTGATTTTGGAAAAAAAAAAAAAAAATCCAAAATCAGACAGAGTGTTGACACCAGAGAGGCTAAGACCGCATTGACTCAGTGCGGTATTCAGCCTCTCTGGTGTCAAGTCTGATTTTGGAAAAAAAAAAAAAAAAATCCAAAATCAGACAGAGTGTTGAGACCAGAGAGGCTAAGACCGCATTGACTCAGTGCGGTATTCAGCCTCTCTGGTGTCAACTCTGATTTTGGAAAAAAAAAAAAAAAATCAAAAATCAGACAGTGTTGACACCAGCGAGGCTAAGACCGCATTGACTCAGTGCGGTATTCAGCCTCTCTGGTGTCAAGTCTGATTTTGGAAAAAAAAAAAAAATCCAAAATCAGACAGAGTGTTGAGACCAGAGAGGCTGAGACCACATTGACTCAGTGCGGTATTCAGCCTCTCTGGTGTCAAGTCTGATTTTGGAAAAAAAAAAAAGAAAATCCAAAATCAGACAGAGTGTTGACACCAGAGAGGCTAAGACCGCATTGACTCAGTGCGGTATTCAGCCTCTCTGGTGTCAAGTCTGATTTTGGAAAAAAAAAAAAAAAAAAATCCAAAATCAGACAGAGTGTTGAGACCAGAGAGGCTAAGACCGCATTGACTCAGTGCGGTATTCAGCCTCTCTGGTGTCAAGTCTGATTTTTTAAAAAAAAAAAAAAAAATCCAAAATCAGACAGAGTGTTGAGACCAGAGAGGCTAAGACCGCATTGACTCAGTGCGGTATTCAGCCTCTCTGGTGTCAAGTCTGATTTTGGGGGGGAAAAAAAAAAAAAAATCCAAAATCAGACAGAGTGTTCACACCAGAGAGGCTAAGACCGCATTGACTCAGTGCGGTATTCAGCCTCTCTGGTGTCAAGTCTGATTTTGGAAAAAAAAAAAAAAAAATCCAAAATCAGACAGAGTGTTGACACCAGAGAGGCTAAGACCGCATTGACTCAGTGCGGTATTCAGCCTCTCTGGTGTCAAGTCTGATTTTGGAAAAAAAAAAAAAAAAAAATCCAAAATCAGACAGAGTGTTGAGACCAGAGAGGCTAAGACCACATTGACTCAGTGCGGTATTCAGCCTCTCTGGTGTCAAGTCTGATTTTGGAAAAAAAAAAAAAAAAATCCAAAATCAGACAGTGTTGACACCAGAGAGGCTAAGACCGCATTGACTCAGTGCGGTATTCAGCCTCTCTGGTGTCAAGTCTGATTTTGGAAAAAAAAAAAAAAAAAAATCCAAAATCAGACAGAGTGTTGAGACCAGAGAGGCTAAGACCACATTGACTCAGTGCGGTATTCAGCCTCTCTGGTGTCAAGTCTGATTTTGGAAAAAAAAAAAAAAAAATCCAAAATCAGACAGAGTGTTGAGACCAGAGAGGCTAAGACCGCATTGACTCAGTGCGGTATTCAGCCTCTCTGGTGTCAAGTCTGATTTTGGAAAAAAAAAAAAAAAAATCCAAAATCAGACAGAGTGTTGACACCAGAGAGGCTAAGACCGCATTGACTCAGTGCGGTATTCAGCCTCTCTGGTGTCAAGTCTGATTTTGGAAAGAAAAAAAAAATCCAAAATCAGACAGAGTGTTGAGACCAGAGAGGCTAAGACCGCATTGACTCAGTGCGGTATTCAGCCTCTCTGGTGTCAAGTCTGATTTTGGAAAAAAAAAAAAAAATCCAAAATCAGACAGAGTGTTGACACCAGAGAGGCTAAGACCGCATTGACTCAGTGCGGTATTCAGCCTCTCTGGTGTCAAGTCTGATTTTGGAAAAAAAAAAAAAATCCAAAATCAGACAGAGTGTTGAGACCAGAGAGGCTAAGACCGCATTGACTCAGTGCGGTATTCAGCCTCTCTGGTGTCAAGTCTGATTTTGGAAAAAAAAAAAAAAATCCAAAATCAGACAGAGTGTTGACACCAGAGAGGCTAAGACCGCATTGACTCAGTGCGGTATTCAGCCTCTCTGGTGTCAAGTCTGATTTTGGAAAAAAAAAAAAAAAAATCCAAAATCAGACAGAGTGTTGAGTCCAGAGAGGCTAAGACCGCATTGACTCAGTGCGGTATTCAGCCTCTCTAGTGTCAAGTCTGATTTTGGAAAAAAAAAAAAAATCCAAA
This sequence comes from Poromitra crassiceps, assembly GCF_964638095.1. Classification (NCBI taxonomy): domain Eukaryota; kingdom Metazoa; phylum Chordata; class Actinopteri; order Beryciformes; family Melamphaidae; genus Poromitra; species Poromitra crassiceps. Next base: position 224,792 of record NW_028152173.1, on the reverse strand, counting down.
ATCAGACAGAGTGTTGACACCAGAGAGGCTAAGACCGCATTGACTCAGTGCGGTATTCAACCTCTCTGGTGTCAAGTCTGATTTTGGAAAAAAAAAAAAAAAATCCAAAATCAGACAGAGTGTTGACACCAGAGAGGCTAAGACCGCATTGACTCAGTGCGGTATTCAGCCACTCTGGTGTCAAGTCTGATTTTGGAAAAAAAAAAAAAAAAAAATCCAAAATCAGACAGAGTGTTGAGACCAGAGAGGCTAAGACCGCATTGACTCAGTGCGGTATTCAGCCTCTCTGGTGTCAAGTCTGATTTTGGAAAAAAAAAAAAAAAAATCCAAAATCAGACAGAGTGTTGACACCAGAGAGGCTAAGACCGCATTGACTCAGTGCGGTATTCAGCCTCTCTGGTGTCAAGTCTGATTTTGGAAAGAAAAAAAAATCCAAAATCAGACAGAGTGTTGAGACCAGAGAGGCTAAGACCGCATTGACTCAGTGCGGTATTCAGCCTCTCTGGTGTCAAGTCTGATTTTGGAAAAAAAAAAAAAAATCCAAAATCAGACAGAGTGTTGAGACCAGAGAGGCTAAGACCGCATTGACTCAGTGCGGTATTCAGCCTCTCTGGTGTCAAGTCTGATTTTGGGGCGGAAAAAAAAAAAAAAATCCAAAATCAGACAGAGTGTTCACACCAGAGAGGCTAAGACCGCATTGACTCAGTGCGGTATTCAGCCTCTCTGGTGTCAAGTCTGATTTTGGAAAAAAAAAAAAAAAAATCCAAAATCAGACAGAGTGTTGACACCAGAGAGGCTAAGACCGCATTGACTCAGTGCGGTATTCAGCCTCTCTGGTGTCAAGTCTGATTTTGGAAAAAAAAAAAAAAAAAAATCCAAAATCAGACAGAGTGTTGAGACCAGAGAGGCTAAGACCACATTGACTCAGTGCGGTATTCAGCCTCTCTGGTGTCAAGTCTGATTTTGGAAAAAAAAAAAAAAAAATCCAAAATCAGACAGAGTGTTGAGACCAGAGAGGCTAAGACCGCATTGACTCAGTGCGGTATTCAGCCTCTCTGGTGTCAAGTCTGATTTTGGGGAAAAAAAAAAAAAAAAAATCCAAAATCAGACAGAGTGTTCACACCAGAGAGGCTAAGACCGCATTGACTCAGTGCGGTATTCAGCCTCTCTGGTGTCAAGTCTGATTTTGGAAAAAAAAAAAAAAAAATCCAAAATCAGACAGAGTGTTGACACCAGAGAGGCTAAGACCGCATTGACTCAGTGCGGTATTCAGCCTCTCTGGTGTCAAGTCTGATTTTGGAAAGAAAAAAAAAATCCAAAATCAGACAGAGTGTTGAGACCAGAGAGGCTAAGACCGCATTGACTCAGTGCGGTATTCAGCCTCTCTGGTGTCAAGTCTGATTTTGGAAAAAAAAAAAAAAATCCAAAATCAGACAGAGTGTTGACACCAGAGAGGCTAAGACCGCATTGACTCAGTGCGGTATTCAGCCTCTCTGGTGTCAAGTCTGATTTTGGAAAAAAAAAAAAAATCCAAAATCAGACAGAGTGTTGAGACCAGAGAGGCTAAGACCGCATTGACTCAGTGCGGTATTCAGCCTCTCTGGTGTCAAGTCTGATTTTGGAAAAAAAAAAAAAAATCCAAAATCAGACAGAGTGTTGACACCAGAGAGGCTAAGACCGCATTGACTCAGTGCGGTATTCAGCCTCTCTGGTGTCAAGTCTGATTTTGGAAAAAAAAAAAAAAAAATCCAAAATCAGACAGAGTGTTGAGTCCAGAGAGGCTAAGACCGCATTGACTCAGTGCGGTATTCAGCCTCTCTAGTGTCAAGTCTGATTTTGGAAAAAAAAAAAAAATCCAAAATCAGACAGAGTGTTGACACCAGAGAGGCTAAGACCGCATTGACTCAGTGCGGTATTCAACCTCTCTGGTGTCAAGTCTGATTTTGGAAAAAAAAAAAAAAAATCCAAAATCAGACAGAGTGTTGACACCAGAGAGGCTAAGACCGCATTGACTCAGTGCGGTATTCAGCCACTCTGGTGTCAAGTCTGATTTTGGAAAAAAAAAAAAAAAAAAATCCAAAATCAGACAGAGTGTTGAGACCAGAGAGGCTAAGACCGCATTGACTCAGTGCGGTATTCAGCCTCTCTGGTGTCAAGTCTGATTTTGGAAAAAAAAAAAAAAAATCCAAAATCAGACAGAGTGTTGACACCAGAGAGGCTAAGACCGCATTGACTCAGTGCGGTATTCAGCCTCTCTGGTGTCAAGTCTGATTTTGGAAAAAAAAAAAAAAAAATCCAAAATCAGACAGAGTGTTGAGACCAGAGAGGCTAAGACCGCATTGACTCAGTGCGGTATTCAGCCTCTCTGGTGTCAAGTCTGATTTTGGAAAAAAAAAAAAAAATCCAAAATCAGACAGAGTGTTGACACCAGAGAGGCTAAGACCGCATTGACTCAGTGCGGTATTCAGCCTCTCTGGTGTCAAGTCTGATTTTGGAAAAAAAAAAAAAAAAATCCAAAATCAGACAGAGTGTTGACACCAGAGAGGCTAAGACCGCATTGACTCAGTGCGGTATTCAGCCTCTCTGGTGTCAAGTCTGATTTTGGAAAAAAAAAAAAAAAAATCCAAAATAAGACAGAGTGTTGACACCAGAGAGGCTAAGACCGCATTGACTCAGTGCGGTATTCAGCCTCTCTGGTGTCAAGTCTGATTTTGGAAAAAAAAAAAAAAAAATCCAAAATAAGACAGAGTGTTGACACCAGAGAGGCTAAGACCGCATTGACTCAGTGCGGTATTCAGCCTCTCTGGTGTCAAGTCTGATTTTGGAAAAAAAAAAAAAATCCAAAATCAGACAGAGTGTTGAGACCAGAGAGGCTAAGACCGCATTGACTCAGTGCGGTATTTAGCCTCTCTGGTGTCAAGTCTGATTTTGGAAAAAAAAAAAAAAAAATCCAAAATCAGACAGAGTGTTGACACCAGAGAGGCTAAGACCGCATTGACTCAGTGCGGTATTCAGCCTCTCTGGTGTCAAGTCTGATTTTGGAAAAAAAAAAAAAATCCAAAATCAGACAGAGTGTTGAGACCAGAGAGGCTAAGACCGCATTGACTCAGTGCGGTATTTAGCCTCTCTGGTGTCAAGTCTGATTTTGGAAAAAAAAAAAAAATCCAAAATCAGACAGAGTGTTGACACCAGAGAGGCTAAGACCGCATTGACTCAGTGCGGTATTCAGCCTCTCTGGTGTCAAGTCTGATTTTGGAAAAAAAAAAAAAAAATCCAAAATCAGACAGAGTGTTGACACCAGAGAGGCTAAGACCGCATTGACTCAGTGCGGTATTCAGCCTCTCTGGTGTCAAGTCTGATTTTGGAAAAAAAAAAAAAAAATCCAAAATCAGACAGAGTGTTGAGACCAGAGAGGCTAAGACTGCATTGACTCAGTGCGGTATTCAGCCTCTCTGGTGTCAACTCTGATTTTGAAAAAAGAAAAAAAAAATCAAAAATCAGACAGTGTTGACACCAGCGAGGCTAAGACCGCATTGACTCAGTGCGGTATTCAGCCTCTCTGGTGTCAAGTCTGATTTTGGAAAAAAAAAAAAATCCAAAATCAGACAGAGTGTTGAGACCAGAGAGGCTAAGACCACATTGACTCAGTGCGGTATTCAGCCTCTCTGGTGTCAAGTCTGATTTTGAAAAAAAAAAAAAAAAAATCCAAAATCAGACAGAGTGTTGACACCAGAGAGGCTAAGACCGCATTGACTCAGTGCGGTATTCAGCCTCTCTGGTGTCAAGTCTGATTTTGGAAAAAAAAAAAAAAATCCAAAATCAGACAGAGTGTTGAGACCAGAGAGGCTGAGACCACATTGACTCAGTGCGGTATTCAGCCTCTCTGGTGTCAAGTCTGATTTTGGAAAAAAAAAAAAGAAAATCCAAAATCAGACAGAGTGTTGAGACCAGAGAGGCTAAGACCGCATTGACTCAGTGCGGTATTCAGCCTCTCTGGTGTCAAGTCTGATTTTGGAAAAAAAAAAAGAAAATCCAAAATCAGACAGAGTGTTGACACCAGAGAGGCTAAGACCGCATTGACTCAGTGCGGTATTCAGCCTCTCTGGTGTCAAGTCTGATTTTGGAAAAAAAAAAAAAAAAAAATCCAAAATCAGACAGAGTGTTGAGACCAGAGAGGCTAAGACCGCATTGACTCAGTGCGGTATTCAGCCTCTCTGGTGTCAAGTCTGATTTTGGGGAAAAAAAAAAAAAAAAAATCCAAAATCAGACAGAGTGTTCACACCAGAGAGGCTAAGACCGCATTGACTCAGTGCGGTATTCAGCCTCTCTGGTGTCAAGTCTGATTTTGGAAAAAAAAAAAAAAAAATCCAAAATCAGACAGAGTGTTGACACCAGAGAGGCTAAGACCGCATTGACTCAGTGCGGTATTCAGCCTCTCTGGTGTCAAGTCTGATTTTGGAAAAAAAAAAAAAAAAAAATCCAAAATCAGACAGAGTGTTGAGACCAGAGAGGCTAAGACCGCATTGACTCAGTGCGGTATTCAGCCTCTCTGGTGTCAAGTCTGATTTTTGAAAAAAAAAAAAAAAAATCCAAAATCAGACAGAGTGTTGAGACCAGAGAGGCTAAGACCGCATTGACTCAGTGCGGTATTCAGCCTCTCTGGTGTCAAGTCTGATTTTGGGGAAAAAAAAAAAAAAAAAATCCAAAATCAGACAGAGTGTTCACACCAGAGAGGCTAAGACCGCATTGACTCAGTGCGGTATTCAGCCTCTCTGGTGTCAAGTCTGATTTTGGAAAAAAAAAAAAAAAAATCCAAAATCAGACAGAGTGTTGACACCAGAGAGGCTAAGACCGCATTGACTCAGTGCGGTATTCAGCCTCTCTGGTGTCAAGTCTGATTTTGGAAAGAAAAAAAAAATCCAAAATCAGACAGAGTGTTGAGACCAGAGAGGCTAAGACCGCATTGACTCAGTGCGGTATTCAGCCTCTCTGGTGTCAAGTCTGATTTTGGAAAAAAAAAAAAAAATCCAAAATCAGACAGTGTTGACACCAGCGAGGCTAAGACCGCATTGACTCAGTGCGGTATTCAGCCTCTCTGGTGTCAACTCTGATTTTGAAAAAAGAAAAAAAAAATCAAAAATCAGACAGTGTTGACACCAGCGAGGCTAAGACCGCATTGACTCAGTGCGGTATTCAGCCTCTCTGGTGTCAAGTCTGATTTTGGAAAAAAAAAAAAATCCAAAATCAGACAGAGTGTTGAGACCAGAGAGGCTAAGACCACATTGACTCAGTGCGGTATTCAGCCTCTCTGGTGTCAAGTCTGATTTTGAAAAAAAAAAAAAAAAAATCCAAAATCAGACAGAGTGTTGACACCAGAGAGGCTAAGACCGCATTGACTCAGTGCGGTATTCAGCCTCTCTGGTGTCAAGTCTGATTTTGGAAAAAAAAAAAAAAATCCAAAATCAGACAGAGTGTTGAGACCAGAGAGGCTGAGACCACATTGACTCAGTGCGGTATTCAGCCTCTCTGGTGTCAAGTCTGATTTTGGAAAAAAAAAAAAGAAAATCCAAAATCAGACAGAGTGTTGAGACCAGAGAGGCTAAGACCGCATTGACTCAGTGCGGTATTCAGCCTCTCTGGTGTCAAGTCTGATTTTGGAAAAAAAAAAAGAAAATCCAAAATCAGACAGAGTGTTGACACCAGAGAGGCTAAGACCGCATTGACTCAGTGCGGTATTCAGCCTCTCTGGTGTCAAGTCTGATTTTGGAAAAAAAAAAAAAAAAAAATCCAAAATCAGACAGAGTGTTGAGACCAGAGAGGCTAAGACCGCATTGACTCAGTGCGGTATTCAGCCTCTCTGGTGTCAAGTCTGATTTTGGGGAAAAAAAAAAAAAAAAAATCCAAAATCAGACAGAGTGTTCACACCAGAGAGGCTAAGACCGCATTGACTCAGTGCGGTATTCAGCCTCTCTGGTGTCAAGTCTGATTTTGGAAAAAAAAAAAAAAAAATCCAAAATCAGACAGAGTGTTGACACCAGAGAGGCTAAGACCGCATTGACTCAGTGCGGTATTCAGCCTCTCTGGTGTCAAGTCTGATTTTGGAAAAAAAAAAAAAAAAAAATCCAAAATCAGACAGAGTGTTGAGACCAGAGAGGCTAAGACCGCATTGACTCAGTGCGGTATTCAGCCTCTCTGGTGTCAAGTCTGATTTTTGAAAAAAAAAAAAAAAAATCCAAAATCAGACAGAGTGTTGAGACCAGAGAGGCTAAGACCGCATTGACTCAGTGCGGTATTCAGCCTCTCTGGTGTCAAGTCTGATTTTGGGGGAAAAAAAAAAAAAAAAATCCAAAATCAGACAGAGTGTTCACACCAGAGAGGCTAAGACCGCATTGACTCAGTGCGGTATTCAGCCTCTCTGGTGTCAAGTCTGATTTTGGAAAAAAAAAAAAAAAAATCCAAAATCAGACAGAGTGTTGACACCAGAGAGGCTAAGACCGCATTGACTCAGTGCGGTATTCAGCCTCTCTGGTGTCAAGTCTGATTTTGGAAAGAAAAAAAAAATCCAAAATCAGACAGAGTGTTGAGACCAGAGAGGCTAAGACCGCATTGACTCAGTGCGGTATTCAGCCTCTCTGGTGTCAAGTCTGATTTTGGAAAAAAAAAAAAAAATCCAAAATCAGACAGAGTGTTGACACCAGAGAGGCTAAGACCGCATTGACTCAGTGCGGTATTCAGCCTCTCTGGTGTCAAGTCTGATTTTGGAAAAAAAAAAAAAAAAATCCAAAATCAGACAGAGTGTTGACACCAGAGAGGCTAAGACCGCATTGACTCAGTGCGGTATTCAGCCTCTCTGGTGTCAAGTCTGATTTTGGAAAAAAAAAAAAAAAAATCCAAAATCAGACAGAGTGTTGAGTCCAGAGAGGCTAAGACCGCATTGACTCAGTGCGGTATTCAGCCTCTCTAGTGTCAAGTCTGATTTTGGAAAAAAAAAAAAAATCCAAAATCAGACAGAGTGTTGACACCAGAGAGGCTAAGACCGCATTGACTCAGTGCGGTATTCAACCTATCTGGTGTCAAGTCTGATTTTGGAAAAAAAAAAAAAAAATCCAAAATCAGACAGAGTGTTGACACCAGAGATGCTAAGACCGCATTGACTCAGTGCGGTATTCAGCCACTCTGGTGTCAAGTCTGATTTTGGAAAAAAAAAAAAAAAAAAAAATCCAAAATCAGACAGAGTGTTGAGACCAGAGAGGCTAAGACCGCATTGACTCAGTGCGGTATTCAGCCTCTCTGGTGTCAAGTCTGATTTTGGAAAAAAAAAAAAAAATCCAAAATCAGACAGAGTGTTGACACCAGAGAGGCTAAGACCGCATTGACTCAGTGCGGTATTCAGCCTCTCTGGTGTCAAGTCTGATTTTGGAAAAAAAAAAAAAAAAAAATCCAAAATCAGACAGAGTGTTGAGACCAGAGAGGCTAAGACCGCATTGACTCAGTGCGGTATTCAGCCTCTCTGGTGTCAAGTCTGATTTTGGAAAAAAAAAAAAAAATCCAAAATCAGACAGAGTGTTGACACCAGAGAGGCTAAGACCGCATTGACTCAGTGCGGTATTCAGCCTCTCTGGTGTCAAGTCTGATTTTGGAAAAAAAAAAAAAAAAATCCAAAATCAGACAGAGTGTTGACACCAGAGAGGCTAAGACCGCATTGACTCAGTGCGGTATTCAGCCTCTCTGGTGTCAAGTCTGATTTTGGAAAAAAAAAAAAAAAAATCCAAAATAAGACAGAGTGTTGACACCAGAGAGGCTAAGACCGCATTGACTCAGTGCGGTATTCAGCCTCTCTGGTGTCAAGTCTGATTTTGGAAAAAAAAAAAAAAAAATCCAAAATAAGACAGAGTGTTGACACCAGAGAGGCTAAGACCGCATTGACTCAGTGCGGTATTCAGCCTCTCTGGTGTCAAGTCTGATTTTGGAAAAAAAAAAAAAAAAAAATCCAAAATCAGACAGAGTGTTGACACCAGAGAGGCTAAGACCGCATTGACTCAGTGCGGTATTCAGCCTCTCTGGTGTCAAGTCTGATTTTGGAAAGAAAAAAAAAAATCCAAAATCAGACAGAGTGTTGAGACCAGAGAGGCTAAGACCGCATTGACTCAGTGCGGTATTTAGCCTCTCTGGTGTCAAGTCTGATTTTGGAAAAAAAAAAAAAATCCAAAATCAGACAGAGTGTTGACACCAGAGAGGCTAAGACCGCATTGACTCAGTGCGGTATTCAGCCTCTCTGGTGTCAAGTCTGATTTTGGAAAAAAAAAAAAAAAATCCAAAATCAGACAGAGTGTTGACACCAGAGAGGCTAAGACCGCATTGACTCAGTGCGGTATTCAGCCTCTCTGGTGTCAAGTCTGATTTTGGAAAAAAAAAAAAAAAAATCCAAAATCAGACAGAGTGTTGAGACCAGAGAGGCTAAGACCGCATTGACTCAGTGCGGTATTCAGCCTCTCTGGTGTCAACTCTGATTTTGGAAAAAAAAAAAAAAAATCAAAAATCAGACAGTGTTGACACCAGCGAGGCTAAGACCGCATTGACTCAGTGCGGTATTCAGCCTCTCTGGTGTCAAGTCTGATTTTGGAAAAAAAAAAAAAATCCAAAATCAGACAGAGTGTTGAGACCAGAGAGGCTAAGACCACATTGACTCAGTGCGGTATTCAGCCTCTCTGGTGTCAAGTCTGATTTTGAAAAAAAAAAAAAAAAAATCCAAAATCAGACAGAGTGTTGACACCAGAGAGGCTAAGACCGCATTGACTCAGTGCGGTATTCAGCCTCTCTGGTGTCAAGTCTGATTTTGGAAAAAAAAAAAAAAATCCAAAATCAGACAGAGTGTTGAGACCAGAGAGGCTGAGACCACATTGACTCAGTGCGGTATTCAGCCTCTCTGGTGTCAAGTCTGATTTTGGAAAAAAAAAAAAAAAATCCAAAATCAGACAGAGTGTTGACACCAGAGAGGCTAAGACCGCATTGACTCAGTGCGGTATTCAGCCTCTCTGGTGTCAAGTCTGATTTTGGAAAAAAAAAAAAAAAAATCCAAAATCAGACAGAGTGTTGAGACCAGAGAGGCTAAGACCGCATTGACTCAGTGCGGTATTCAGCCTCTCTGGTGTCAAGTCTGATTTTGGAAAAAAAAAAAAAAATCCAAAATCAGACAGAGTGTTGACACCAGAGAGGCTAAGACCGCATTGACTCAGTGCGGTATTCAGCCTCTCTGGTGTCAAGTCTGATTTTGGAAAAAAAAAAAAAAAAATCCAAAATCAGACAGAGTGTTGACACCAGAGAGGCTAAGACCGCATTGACTCAGTGCGGTATTCAGCCTCTCTGGTGTCAAGTCTGATTTTGGAAAAAAAAAAAAAAAAATCCAAAATAAGACAGAGTGTTGACACCAGAGAGGCTAAGACTGCATTGACTCAGTGCGGTATTCAGCCTCTCTGGTGTCAAGTCTGATTTTGGAAAAAAAAAAAAAAAAATCCAAAATAAGACAGAGTGTTGACACCAGAGAGGCTAAGACCGCATTGACTCAGTGCGGTATTCAGCCTCTCTGGTGTCAAGTCTGATTTTGAAAAAAAAAAAAAAAAAAATCCAAAATCAGACAGAGTGTTGACACCAGAGAGGCTAAGACCGCATTGACTCAGTGCGGTATTCAGCCTCTCTGGTGTCAAGTCTGATTTTGGAAAAAAAAAAAAAATCCAAAATCAGACAGAGTGTTGAGACCAGAGAGGCTAAGACCGCATTGACTCAGTGCGGTATTTAGCCTCTCTGGTGTCAAGTCTGATTTTGGAAAAAAAAAAAAAAATCCAAAATCAGACAGAGTGTTGACACCAGAGAGGCTAAGACCGCATTGACTCAGTGCGGTATTCAGCCTCTCTGGTGTCAAGTCTGATTTTGGAAAAAAAAAAAAAAAATCCAAAATCAGACAGAATGTTGACACCAGAGAGGCTAAGACCGCATTGACTCAGTGCGGTATTCAGCCTCTCTGGTGTCAAGTCTGATTTTGGAAAAAAAAAAAAAAAAATCCAAAATCAGACAGAGTGTTGAGACCAGAGAGGCTAAGACCGCATTGACTCAGTGCGGTATTCAGCCTCTCTGGTGTCAACTCTGATTTTGGAAAAAAAAATCAAAAATCAAAAATCAGACAGTGTTGACACCAGCGAGGCTAAGACCGCATTGACTCAGTGCGGTATTCAGCCTCTCTGGTGTCAAGTCTGATTTTGGAAAAAAAAAAAAAATCCAAAATCAGACAGAGTGTTGAGACCAGAGAGGCTAAGACCACATTGACTCAGTGCGGTATTCAGCCTCTCTGGTGTCAAGTCTGATTTTGAAAAAAAAAAAAAAAAAATCCAAAATCAGACAGAGTGTTGACACCAGAGAGGCTAAGACCGCATTGACTCAGTGCGGTATTCAGCCTCTCTGGTGTCAAGTCTGATTTTGGAAAAAAAAAAAAAAATCCAAAATCAGACAGAGTGTTGAGACCAGAGAGGCTGAGACCACATTGACTCAGTGCGGTATTCAGCCTCTCTGGTGTCAAGTCTGATTTTGGAAAAAAAAAAAAAAAATCCAAAATCAGACAGAGTGTTGACACCAGAGAGGCTAAGACCGCATTGACTCAGTGCGGTATTCAGCCTCTCTGGTGTCAAGTCTGATTTTGGAAAAAAAAAAAAAAAAAATCCAAAATCAGACAGAGTGTTGAGACCAGAGAGGCTAAGACCGCATTGACTCAGTGCGGTATTCAGCCTCTCTGGTGTCAAGTCTGATTTTGGAAAAAAAAAAAAAAATCCAAAATCAGACAGAGTGTTGACACCAGAGAGGCTAAGACCGCATTGACTCAGTGCGGTATTCAGCCTCTCTGGTGTCAAGTCTGATTTTGGAAAAAAAAAAAAAAAAATCCAAAATCAGACAGAGTGTTGACACCAGAGAGGCTAAGACCGCATTGACTCAGTGCGGTATTCAGCCTCTCTGGTGTCAAGTCTGATTTTGGAAAAAAAAAAAAAAAAATCCAAAATAAGACAGAGTGTTGACACCAGAGAGGCTAAGACTGCATTGACTCAGTGCGGTATTCAGCCTCTCTGGTGTCAAGTCTGATTTTGGAAAAAAAAAAAAAAAAATCCAAAATAAGACAGAGTGTTGACACCAGAGAGGCTAAGACCGCATTGACTCAGTGCGGTATTCAGCCTCTCTGGTGTCAAGTCTGATTTTGGAAAAAAAAAAAAAAAAAATCCAAAATCAGACAGAGTGTTGACACCAGAGAGGCTAAGACCGCATTGACTCAGTGCGGTATTCAGCCTCTCTGGTGTCAAGTCTGATTTTGGAAAAAAAAAAAAAATCCAAAATCAGACAGAGTGTTGAGACCAGAGAGGCTAAGACCGCATTGACTCAGTGCGGTATTTAGCCTCTCTGGTGTCAAGTCTGATTTTGGAAAAAAAAAAAAAATCCAAAATCAGACAGAGTGTTGACACCAGAGAGGCTAAGACCGCATTGACTCAGTGCGGTATTCAGCCTCTCTGGTGTCAAGTCTGATTTTGGAAAAAAAAAAAAAAAATCCAAAATCAGACAGAATGTTGACACCAGAGAGGCTAAGACCGCATTGACTCAGTGCGGTATTCAGCCTCTCTGGTGTCAAGTCTGATTTTGGAAAAAAAAAAAAAAAAATCCAAAATCAGACAGAGTGTTGAGACCAGAGAGGCTAAGACCGCATTGACTCAGTGCGGTATTCAGCCTCTCTGGTGTCAACTCTGATTTTGGAAAAAAAAATCAAAAATCAAAAATCAGACAGTGTTGACACCAGCGAGGCTAAGACCGCATTGACTCAGTGCGGTATTCAGCCTCTCTGGTGTCAAGTCTGATTTTGGAAAAAAAAAAAAAATCCAAAATCAGACAGAGTGTTGAGACCAGAGAGGCTAAGACCACATTGACTCAGTGCGGTATTCAGCCTCTCTGGTGTCAAGTCTGATTTTGAAAAAAAAAAAAAAAAAATCCAAAATCAGACAGAGTGTTGACACCAGAGAGGCTAAGACCGCATTGACTCAGTGCGGTATTCAGCCTCTCTGGTGTCAAGTCTGATTTTGGAAAAAAAAAAAAAAATCCAAAATCAGACAGAGTGTTGAGACCAGAGAGGCTGAGACCACATTGACTCAGTGCGGTATTCAGCCTCTCTGGTGTCAAGTCTGATTTTGGAAAAAAAAAAAAAGAAAATCCAAAATCAGACAGAGTGTTGAGACCAGAGAGGCTAAGACCGCATTGACTCAGTGCGGTATTCAGCCTCTCTGGTGTCAAGTCTGATTTTGGAAAAAAAAAAAGAAAATCCAAAATCAGACAGAGTGTTGAGACCAGAGAGGCTAAGACCGCATTGACTCAGTGCGGTATTCAGCCTCTCTGGTGTCAAGTCTGATTTTGGGGAAAAAAAAAAAAAAAAAATCCAAAATCAGACAGAGTGTTCACACCAGAGAGGCTAAGACCGCATTGACTCAGTGCGGTATTCAGCCTCTCTGGTGTCAAGTCTGATTTTGGAAAAAAAAAAAAAAAAATCCAAAATCAGACAGAGTGTTGACACCAGAGAGGCTAAGACCGCATTGACTCAGTGCGGTATTCAGCCTCTCTGGTGTCAAGTCTGATTTTGGAAAGAAAAAAAAAATCCAAAATCAGACAGAGTGTTGAGACCAGAGAGGCTAAGACCGCATTGACTCAGTGCGGTATTCAGCCTCTCTGGTGTCAAGTCTGATTTTGGAAAAAAAAAAAAAAATCCAAAATCAGACAGAGTGTTGACACCAGAGAGGCTAAGACCGCATTGACTCAGTGCGGTATTCAGCCTCTCTGGTGTCAAGTCTGATTTTGGAAAAAAAAAAAAAATCCAAAATCAGACAGAGTGTTGAGACCAGAGAGGCTAAGACCGCATTGACTCAGTGCGGTATTTAGCCTCTCTGGTGTCAAGTCTGATTTTGGAAAAAAAAAAAAAATCCAAAATCAGACAGAGTGTTGACACCAGAGAGGCTAAGACCGCATTGACTCAGTGCGGTATTCAGCCTCTCTGGTGTCAAGTCTGATTTTGGAAAAAAAAAAAAAAAATCCAAAATCAGACAGAGTGTTGACACCAGAGAGGCTAAGACCGCATTGACTCAGTGCGGTATTCAGCCTCTCTGGTGTCAAGTCTGATTTTGGAAAAAAAAAAAAAAAAATCCAAAATCAGACAGAGTGTTGAGACCAGAGAGGCTAAGACCGCATTGACTCAGTGCGGTATTCAGCCTCTCTGGTGTCAACTCTGATTTTGGAAAAAAAAAAAAAAAATCAAAAATCAGACAGTGTTGACACCAGCGAGGCTAAGACCGCATTGACTCAGTGCGGTATTCAGCCTCTCTGGTGTCAAGTCTGATTTTGGAAAAAAAAAAAAAATCCAAAATCAGACAGAGTGTTGAGACCAGAGAGGCTGAGACCACATTGACTCAGTGCGGTATTCAGCCTCTCTGGTGTCAAGTCTGATTTTGGAAAAAAAGAAAAGAAAATCCAAAATCAGACAGAGTGTTGAGACCAGAGAGGCTAAGACCGCATTGACTCAGTGCGGTATTCAGCCTCTCTGGTGTCAAGTCTGATTTTGGAAAAAAAAAAAGAAAATCCAAAATCAGACAGAGTGTTGACACCAGAGAGGCTAAGACCGCATTGACTCAGTGCGGTATTCAGCCTCTCTGGTGTCAAGTCTGATTTTGGAAAAAAAAAAAAAAAAAAATCCAAAATCAGACAGAGTGTTGAGACCAGAGAGGCTAAGACCGCATTGACTCAGTGCGGTATTCAGCCTCTCTGGTGTCAAGTCTGATTTTGGAAAAAAAAAAAAAAAAAATCCAAAATCAGACAGAGTGTTGAGACCAGAGAGGCTAAGACCGCATTGACTCAGTGCGGTATTCAGCCTCTCTGGTGTCAAGTCTGATTTTGGGGGGGAAAAAAAAAAAAAAATCCAAAATCAGACAGAGTGTTCACACCAGAGAGGCTAAGACCGCATTGACTCAGTGCGGTATTCAGCCTCTCTGGTGTCAAGTCTGATTTTGGAAAAAAAAAAAAAAAAATCCAAAATCAGACAGAGTGTTGACACCAGAGAGGCTAAGACCGCATTGACTCAGTGCGGTATTCAGCCTCTCTGGTGTCAAGTCTGATTTTGGAAAAAAAAAAAAAAAAAAATCCAAAATCAGACAGAGTGTTGAGACCAGAGAGGCTAAGACCACATTGACTCAGTGCGGTATTCAGCCTCTCTGGTGTCAAGTCTGATTTTGGAAAAAAAAAAAAAAAAATCCAAAATCAGACAGAGTGTTGAGACCAGAGAGGCTAAGACCGCATTGACTCAGTGCGGTATTCAGCCTCTCTGGTGTCAAGTCTGATTTTGGAAAAAAAAAAAAAAATCCAAAATCAGACAGAGTGTTGAGACCAGAGAGGCTAAGACCGCATTGACTCAGTGCGGTATTTAGCCTCTCTGGTGTCAAGTCTGATTTTGGAAAAAAAAAAAAAAAAATCCAAAATCAGACAGAGTGTTGACACCAGAGAGGCTAAGACCGCATTGACTCAGTGCGGTATTCAGCCTCTCTGGTGTCAAGTCTGATTTTGGAAAAAAAAAAAAAAATCCAAAATCAGACAGAGTGTTGAGACCAGAGAGGCTAAGACCGCATTGACTCAGTGCGGTATTTAGCCTCTCTGGTGTCAAGTCTGATTTTGGAAAAAAAAAAAAAATCCAAAATCAGACAGAGTGTTGACACCAGAGAGGCTAAGACCGCATTGACTCAGTGCGGTATTCAGCCTCTCTGGTGTCAAGTCTGATTTTGGAAAAAAAAAAAAAAAATCCAAAATCAGACAGAGTGTTGACACCAGAGAGGCTAAGACCGCATTGACTCAGTGCGGTATTCAGCCTCTCTGGTGTCAACTCTGATTTTGGAAAAAAAAAAAAAAAATCAAAAATCAGACAGTGTTGACACCAGCGAGGCTAAGACCGCATTGACTCAGTGCGGTATTCAGCCTCTCTGGTGTCAAGTCTGATTTTGAAAAAAAAAAAAAAAAAAATCCAAAATCAGACAGAGTGTTGACACCAGAGAGGCTAAGACCGCATTGACTCAGTGCGGTATTCAGCCTCTCTGGTGTCAAGTCTGATTTTGGAAAAAAAAAAAAAAATCCAAAATCAGACAGAGTGTTGAGACCAGAGAGGCTGAGACCACATTGACTCAGTGCGGTATTCAGCCTCTCTGGTGTCAAGTCTGATTTTGGAAAAAAAAAAAAAAATCCAAAATCAGACAGAGTGTTGACACCAGAGAGGCTAAGACCGCATTGACTCAGTGCGGTATTCAGCCTCTCTGGTGTCAAGTCTGATTTTGGAAAAAAAAAAAAAAAAATCCAAAATCAGACAGAGTGTTGAGACCAGAGAGGCTAAGACCGCATTGACTCAGTGCGGTATTCAGCCTCTCTGGTGTCAAGTCTGATTTTGGAAAAAAAAAAAAAAATCCAAAATCAGACAGAGTGTTGACACCAGAGAGGCTAAGACCGCATTGACTCAGTGCGGTATTCAGCCTCTCTGGTGTCAAGTCTGATTTTGGAAAAAAAAAAAAAAAAATCCAAAATAAGACAGAGTGTTGACACCAGAGAGGCTAAGACCGCATTGACTCAGTGCGGTATTCAGCCTCTCTGGTGTCAAGTCTGATTTTGGAAAAAAAAAAAAAAAAATCCAAAATAAGACAGAGTGTTGACACCAGAGAGGCTAAGACCGCATTGACTCAGTGCGGTATTCAGCCTCTCTGGTGTCAAGTCTGATTTTGGGAAAAAAAAAAAAAAAAATCCAAAATCAGACAGAGTGTTGACACCAGAGAGGCTAAGACCGCATTGACTCAGTGCGGTATTCAGCCTCTCTGGTGTCAAGTCTGATTTTGGAAAAAAAAAAAAAATCCAAAATCAGACAGAGTGTTGAGACCAGAGAGGCTAAGACCGCATTGACTCAGTGCAGTATTTAGCCTCTCTGGTGTCAAGTCTGATTTTGGAAAAAAAAAAAAAATCCAAAATCAGACAGAGTGTTGACACCAGAGAGGCTAAGACCGCATTGACTCAGTGCGGTATTCAGCCTCTCTGGTGTCAAGTCTGATTTTGGAAAAAAAAAAAAAATCCAAAATCAGACAGAGTGTTGAGACCAGAGAGGCTAAGACCGCATTGACTCAGTGCGGTATTTAGCCTCTCTGGTGTCAAGTCTGATTTTGGAAAAAAAAAAAAAATCCAAAATCAGACAGAGTGTTGACACCAGAGAGGCTAAGACCGCATTGACTCAGTGCGGTATTCAGCCTCTCTGGTGTCAAGTCTGATTTTGGAAAAAAAAAAAAAAAATCCAAAATCAGACAGAGTGTTGACACCAGAGAGGCTAAGACCGCATTGACTCAGTGCGGTATTCAGCCTCTCTGGTGTCAACTCTGATTTTGGAAAAAAAAAAAAAAAATCAAAAATCAGACAGTGTTGACACCAGCGAGGCTAAGACCGCATTGACTCAGTGCGGTATTCAGCCTCTCTGGTGTCAAGTCTGATTTTGAAAAAAAAAAAAAAAAAATCCAAAATCAGACAGAGTGTTGACACCAGAGAGGCTAAGACCGCATTGACTCAGTGCGGTATTCAGCCTCTCTGGTGTCAAGTCTGATTTTGGAAAAAAAAAAAAAAATCCAAAATCAGACAGAGTGTTGAGACCAGAGAGGCTGAGACCACATTGACTCAGTGCGGTATTCAGCCTCTCTGGTGTCAAGTCTGATTTTGGAAAAAAAAAAAAAAATCCAAAATCAGACAGAGTGTTGACACCAGAGAGGCTAAGACCGCATTGACTCAGTGCGGTATTCAGCCTCTCTGGTGTCAAGTCTGATTTTGGAAAAAAAAAAAAAAAAATCCAAAATCAGACAGAGTGTTGAGACCAGAGAGGCTAAGACCGCATTGACTCAGTGCGGTATTCAGCCTCTCTGGTGTCAAGTCTGATTTTGGAAAAAAAAAAAAAAATCCAAAATCAGACAGAGTGTTGACACCAGAGAGGCTAAGACCGCATTGACTCAGTGCGGTATTCAGCCTCTCTGGTGTCAAGTCTGATTTTGGAAAAAAAAAAAAAAAAATCCAAAATAAGACAGAGTGTTGACACCAGAGAGGCTAAGACCGCATTGACTCAGTGCGGTATTCAGCCTCTCTGGTGTCAAGTCTGATTTTGGAAAAAAAAAAAAAAAAATCCAAAATAAGACAGAGTGTTGACACCAGAGAGGCTAAGACCGCATTGACTCAGTGCGGTATTCAGCCTCTCTGGTGTCAAGTCTGATTTTGGGAAAAAAAAAAAAAAAAATCCAAAATCAGACAGAGTGTTGAGACCAGAGAGGCTAAGACTGCATTGACTCAGTGCAGTATTTAGCCTCTCTGGTGTCAAGTCTGATTTTGGAAAAAAAAAAAAAATCCAAAATCAGACAGAGTGTTGACACCAGAGAGGCTAAGACCGCATTGACTCAGTGCGGTATTCAGCCTCTCTGGTGTCAAGTCTGATTTTGGAAAAAAAAAAAAAAAATCCAAAATCAGACAGAGTGTTGACACCAGAGAGGCTAAGACCGCATTGACTCAGTGCGGTATTCAGCCTCTCTGGTGTCAAGTCTGATTTTGGAAAAAAAAAAAAAAAAATCCAAAATAAGACAGAGTGTTGACACCAGAGAGGCTAAGACCGCATTGACTCAGTGCGGTATTCAGCCTCTCTGGTGTCAAGTCTGATTTTGGAAAAAAAAAAAAAAAAATCCAAAATAAGACAGAGTGTTGACACCAGAGAGGCTAAGACCGCATTGACTCAGTGCGGTATTCAGCCTCTCTGGTGTCAAGTCTGATTTTGGAAAAAAAAAAAAAAAAAAATCCAAAATCAGACAGAGTGTTGACACCAGAGAGGCTAAGACCGCATTGACTCAGTGCGGTATTCAGCCTCTCTGGTGTCAAGTCTGATTTTGGAAAAAAAAAAAAAATCCAAAATCAGACAGAGTGTTGAGACCAGAGAGGCTAAGACCGCATTGACTCAGTGCGGTATTTAGCCTCTCTGGTGTCAAGTCTGATTTTGGAAAAAAAAAAAAAATCCAAAATCAGACAGAGTGTTGACACCAGAGAGGCTAAGACCGCATTGACTCAGTGCGGTATTCAGCCTCTCTGGTGTCAAGTCTGATTTTGGAAAAAAAAAAAAAAAATCCAAAATCAGACAGAGTGTTGACACCAGAGAGGCTAAGACCGCATTGACTCAGTGCGGTATTCAGCCTCTCTGGTGTCAAGTCTGATTTTGGAAAAAAAAAAAAAAAAATCCAAAATCAGACAGAGTGTTGAGACCAGAGAGGCTAAGACCGCATTGACTCAGTGCGGTATTCAGCCTCTCTGGTGTCAACTCTGATTTTGGAAAAAAAAAAAAAAAATCAAAAATCAGACAGTGTTGACACCAGCGAGGCTAAGACCGCATTGACTCAGTGCGGTATTCAGCCTCTCTGGTGTCAAGTCTGATTTTGGAAAAAAAAAAAAAATCCAAAATCAGACAGAGTGTTGAGACCAGAGAGGCTAAGACCACATTGACTCAGTGCGGTATTCAGCCTCTCTGGTGTCAAGTCTGATTTTGAAAAAAAAAAAAAAAAAATCCAAAATCAGACAGAGTGTTGACACCAGAGAGGCTAAGACCGCATTGACTCAGTGCGGTATTCAGCCTCTCTGGTGTCAAGTCTGATTTTGGAAAAAAAAATAAAAATCCAAAATCAGACAGAGTGTTGAGACCAGAGAGGCTGAGACCACATTGACTCAGTGCGGTATTCAGCCTCTCTGGTGTCAAGTCTGATTTTGGAAAAAAAAAAAAAAATCCAAAATCAGACAGAGTGTTGACACCAGAGAGGCTAAGACCGCATTGACTCAGTGCGGTATTCAGCCTCTCTGGTGTCAAGTCTGATTTTGGAAAAAAAAAAAAAAAAATCCAAAATCAGACAGAGTGTTGAGACCAGAGAGGCTAAGACCGCATTGACTCAGTGCGGTATTCAGCCTCTCTGGTGTCAAGTCTGATTTTGGAAAAAAAAAAAAAAATCCAAAATCAGACAGAGTGTTGACACCAGAGAGGCTAAGACCGCATTGACTCAGTGCGGTATTCAGCCTCTCTGGTGTCAAGTCTGATTTTGGAAAAAAAAAAAAAAAAATCCAAAATCAGACAGAGTGTTGACACCAGAGAGGCTAAGACCGCATTGACTCAGTGCGGTATTCAGCCTCTCTGGTGTCAAGTCTGATTTTGGAAAAAAAAAAAAGAAAATCCAAAATCAGACAGAGTGTTGAGACCAGAGAGGCTAAGACCGCATTGACTCAGTGCGGTATTCAGCCTCTCTGGTGTCAAGTCTGATTTTGGAAAAAAAAAAAGAAAATCCAAAATCAGACAGAGTGTTGACACCAGAGAGGCTAAGACCGCATTGACTCAGTGCGGTATTCAGCCTCTCTGGTGTCAAGTCTGATTTTGGAAAAAAAAAAAAAAAAAAATCCAAAATCAGACAGAGTGTTGAGACCAGAGAGGCTAAGACCGCATTGACTCAGTGCGGTATTCAGCCTCTCTGGTGTCAAGTCTGATTTTGGAAAAAAAAAAAAAAAAATCCAAAATCAGACAGAGTGTTGAGACCAGAGAGGCTAAGACCGCATTGACTCAGTGCGGTATTCAGCCTCTCTGGTGTCAAGTCTGATTTTGGAAAAAAAAAAAGAAAATCCAAAATCAGACAGAGTGTTGAGACCAGAGAGGCTAAGACCGCATTGACTCAGTGCGGTATTCAGCCTCTCTGGTGTCAAGTCTGATTTTGGGGAAAAAAAAAAAAAAAAAATCCAAAATCAGACAGAGTGTTCACACCAGAGAGGCTAAGACCGCATTGACTCAGTGCGGTATTCAGCCTCTCTGGTGTCAAGTCTGATTTTGGAAAAAAAAAAAAAAAAATCCAAAATCAGACAGAGTGTTGACACCAGAGAGGCTAAGACCGCATTGACTCAGTGCGGTATTCAGCCTCTCTGGTGTCAAGTCTGATTTTGGAAAGAAAAAAAAAAATCCAAAATCAGACAGAGTGTTGACACCAGAGAGGCTAAGACCGCATTGACTCAGTGCGGTATTCAGCCTCTCTGGTGTCAAGTCTGATTTTGGAAAAAAAAAAAAAAATCCAAAATCAGACAGAGTGTTGAGACCAGAGAGGCTAAGACCGCATTGACTCAGTGCGGTATTTAGCCTCTCTGGTGTCAAGTCTGATTTTGGAAAAAAAAAAAAAAATCCAAAATCAGACAGAGTGTTGACACCAGAGAGGCTAAGACCGCATTGACTCAGTGCGGTATTCAGCCTCTCTGGTGTCAAGTCTGATTTTGGAAAAAAAAAAAAAAAATCCAAAATCAGACAGAGTGTTGACACCAGAGAGGCTAAGACCGCATTGACTCAGTGCGGTATTCAGCCTCTCTGGTGTCAAGTCTGATTTTGGAAAAAAAAAAAAAAAAATCCAAAATCAGACAGAGTGTTGAGACCAGAGAGGCTAAGACCGCATTGACTCAGTGCGGTATTCAGCCTCTCTGGTGTCAACTCTGATTTTGGAAAAAAAAAAAAAAAATCAAAAATCAGACAGTGTTGACACCAGCGAGGCTAAGACCGCATTGACTCAGTGCGGTATTCAGCCTCTCTGGTGTCAAGTCTGATTTTGGAAAAAAAAAAAAAATCCAAAATCAGACAGAGTGTTGAGACCAGAGAGGCTGAGACCACATTGACTCAGTGCGGTATTCAGCCTCTCTGGTGTCAAGTCTGATTTTGGAAAAAAAGAAAAGAAAATCCAAAATCAGACAGAGTGTTGAGACCAGAGAGGCTAAGACCGCATTGACTCAGTGCGGTATTCAGCCTCTCTGGTGTCAAGTCTGATTTTGGAAAAAAAAAAAGAAAATCCAAAATCAGACAGAGTGTTGACACCAGAGAGGCTAAGACCACATTGACTCAGTGCGGTATTCAGCCTCTCTGGTGTCAAGTCTGATTTTGAAAAAAAAAAAAAAAAAATCCAAAATCAGACAGAGTGTTGACACCAGAGAGGCTAAGACCGCATTGACTCAGTGCGGTATTCAGCCTCTCTGGTGTCAAGTCTGATTTTGGAAAAAAAAAAAAAAATCCAAAATCAGACAGAGTGTTGAGACCAGAGAGGCTGAGACCACATTGACTCAGTGCGGTATTCAGCCTCTCTGGTGTCAAGTCTGATTTTGGAAAAAAAAAAAAAAATCCAAAATCAGACAGAGTGTTGACACCAGAGAGGCTAAGACCGCATTGACTCAGTGCGGTATTCAGCCTCTCTGGTGTCAAGTCTGATTTTGGAAAAAAAAAAAAAATCCAAAATCAGACAGAGTGTTGAGACCAGAGAGGCTGAGACCACATTGACTCAGTGCGGTATTCAGCCTCTCTGGTGTCAAGTCTGATTTTGGAAAAAAAAAAAAAGAAAATCCAAAATCAGACAGAGTGTTGAGACCAGAGAGGCTAAGACCGCATTGACTCAGTGCGGTATTCAGCCTCTCTGGTGTCAAGTCTGATTTTGGAAAAAAAAAAAGAAAATCCAAAATCAGACAGAGTGTTGAGACCAGAGAGGCTAAGACCGCATTGACTCAGTGCGGTATTCAGCCTCTCTGGTGTCAAGTCTGATTTTGGGGAAAAAAAAAAAAAAAAAATCCAAAATCAGACAGAGTGTTCACACCAGAGAGGCTAAGACCGCATTGACTCAGTGCGGTATTCAGCCTCTCTGGTGTCAAGTCTGATTTTGGAAAAAAAAAAAAAAAAATCCAAAATCAGACAGAGTGTTGACACCAGAGAGGCTAAGACCGCATTGACTCAGTGCGGTATTCAGCCTCTCTGGTGTCAAGTCTGATTTTGGAAAGAAAAAAAAAATCCAAAATCAGACAGAGTGTTGAGACCAGAGAGGCTAAGACCGCATTGACTCAGTGCGGTATTCAGCCTCTCTGGTGTCAAGTCTGATTTTGGAAAAAAAAAAAAAAATCCAAAATCAGACAGAGTGTTGACACCAGAGAGGCTAAGACCGCATTGACTCAGTGCGGTATTCAGCCTCTCTGGTGTCAAGTCTGATTTTGGAAAAAAAAAAAAAATCCAAAATCAGACAGAGTGTTGAGACCAGAGAGGCTAAGACCGCATTGACTCAGTGCGGTATTTAGCCTCTCTGGTGTCAAGTCTGATTTTGGAAAAAAAAAAAAAATCCAAAATCAGACAGAGTGTTGACACCAGAGAGGCTAAGACCGCATTGACTCAGTGCGGTATTCAGCCTCTCTGGTGTCAAGTCTGATTTTGGAAAAAAAAAAAAAAATCCAAAATCAGACAGAGTGTTGACACCAGAGAGGCTAAGACCGCATTGACTCAGTGCGGTATTCAGCCTCTCTGGTGTCAAGTCTGATTTTGGAAAAAAAAAAAAAAAAATCCAAAATCAGACAGAGTGTTGAGACCAGAGAGGCTAAGACCGCATTGACTCAGTGCGGTATTCAGCCTCTCTGGTGTCAACTCTGATTTTGGAAAAAAAAAAAAAAAATCAAAAATCAGACAGTGTTGACACCAGCGAGGCTAAGACCGCATTGACTCAGTGCGGTATTCAGCCTCTCTGGTGTCAAGTCTGATTTTGGAAAAAAAAAAAAAATCCAAAATCAGACAGAGTGTTGAGACCAGAGAGGCTGAGACCACATTGACTCAGTGCGGTATTCAGCCTCTCTGGTGTCAAGTCTGATTTTGGAAAAAAAGAAAAGAAAATCCAAAATCAGACAGAGTGTTGAGACCAGAGAGGCTAAGACCGCATTGACTCAGTGCGGTATTCAGCCTCTCTGGTGTCAAGTCTGATTTTGGAAAAAAAAAAAGAAAATCCAAAATCAGACAGAGTGTTGACACCAGAGAGGCTAAGACCGCATTGACTCAGTGCGGTATTCAGCCTCTCTGGTGTCAAGTCTGATTTTGGAAAAAAAAAAAAAAAAAAATCCAAAATCAGACAGAGTGTTGAGACCAGAGAGGCTAAGACCGCATTGACTCAGTGCGGTATTCAGCCTCTCTGGTGTCAAGTCTGATTTTGGAAAAAAAAAAAAAAAAATCCAAAATCAGACAGAGTGTTGAGACCAGAGAGGCTAAGACCGCATTGACTCAGTGCGGTATTCAGCCTCTCTGGTGTCAAGTCTGATTTTGGGGGGGAAAAAAAAAAAAAAATCCAAAATCAGACAGAGTGTTCACACCAGAGAGGCTAAGACCGCATTGACTCAGTGCGGTATTCAGCCTCTCTGGTGTCAAGTCTGATTTTGGAAAAAAAAAAAAAAAAATCCAAAATCAGACAGAGTGTTGACACCAGAGAGGCTAAGACCGCATTGACTCAGTGCGGTATTCAGCCTCTCTGGTGTCAAGTCTGATTTTGGAAAAAAAAAAAAAAAAAATCCAAAATCAGACAGAGTGTTGAGACCAGAGAGGCTAAGACCACATTGACTCAGTGCGGTATTCAGCCTCTCTGGTGTCAAGTCTGATTTTGGAAAAAAAAAAAAAAAAATCCAAAATCAGACAGAGTGTTGAGACCAGAGAGGCTAAGACCGCATTGACTCAGTGCGGTATTCAGCCTCTCTGGTGTCAAGTCTGATTTTGGAAAAAAAAAAAAAATCCAAAATCAGACAGAGTGTTGAGACCAGAGAGGCTAAGACCGCATTGACTCAGTGCGGTATTTAGCCTCTCTGGTGTCAAGTCTGATTTTGGAAAAAAAAAAAAAAAAATCCAAAATCAGACAGAGTGTTGACACCAGAGAGGCTAAGACCGCATTGACTCAGTGCGGTATTCAGCCTCTCTGGTGTCAAGTCTGATTTTGGAAAAAAAAAAAAAATCCAAAATCAGACAGAGTGTTGAGACCAGAGAGGCTAAGACCGCATTGACTCAGTGCGGTATTTAGCCTCTCTGGTGTCAAGTCTGATTTTGGAAAAAAAAAAAAAAATCCAAAATCAGACAGAGTGTTGACACCAGAGAGGCTAAGACCGCATTGACTCAGTGCGGTATTCAGCCTCTCTGGTGTCAAGTCTGATTTTGGAAAAAAAAAAAAAAAATCCAAAATCAGACAGAGTGTTGACACCAGAGAGGCTAAGACCGCATTGACTCAGTGCGGTATTCAGCCTCTCTGGTGTCAACTCTGATTTTGGAAAAAAAAAAAAAAAATCAAAAATCAGACAGTGTTGACACCAGCGAGGCTAAGACCGCATTGACTCAGTGCGGTATTCAGCCTCTCTGGTGTCAAGTCTGATTTTGAAAAAAAAAAAAAAAAAAATCCAAAATCAGACAGAGTGTTGACACCAGAGAGGCTAAGACCGCATTGACTCAGTGCGGTATTCAGCCTCTCTGGTGTCAAGTCTGATTTTGGAAAAAAAAAAAAAAATCCAAAATCAGACAGAGTGTTGAGACCAGAGAGGCTGAGACCACATTGACTCAGTGCGGTATTCAGCCTCTCTGGTGTCAAGTCTGATTTTGGAAAAAAAAAAAAAAATCCAAAATCAGACAGAGTGTTGACACCAGAGAGGCTAAGACCGCATTGACTCAGTGCGGTATTCAGCCTCTCTGGTGTCAAGTCTGATTTTGGAAAAAAAAAAAAAAAAATCCAAAATCAGACAGAGTGTTGAGACCAGAGAGGCTAAGACCGCATTGACTCAGTGCGGTATTCAGCCTCTCTGGTGTCAAGTCTGATTTTGGAAAAAAAAAAAAAAAATCCAAAATCAGACAGAGTGTTGACACCAGAGAGGCTAAGACCGCATTGACTCAGTGCGGTATTCAGCCTCTCTGGTGTCAAGTCTGATTTTGGAAAAAAAAAAAAAAAAATCCAAAATAAGACAGAGTGTTGACACCAGAGAGGCTAAGACCGCATTGACTCAGTGCGGTATTCAGCCTCTCTGGTGTCAAGTCTGATTTTGGAAAAAAAAAAAAAAAAATCCAAAATAAGACAGAGTGTTGACACCAGAGAGGCTAAGACCGCATTGACTCAGTGCGGTATTCAGCCTCTCTGGTGTCAAGTCTGATTTTGGGAAAAAAAAAAAAAAAAATCCAAAATCAGACAGAGTGTTGACACCAGAGAGGCTAAGACCGCATTGACTCAGTGCGGTATTCAGCCTCTCTGGTGTCAAGTCTGATTTTGGAAAAAAAAAAAAAATCCAAAATCAGACAGAGTGTTGAGACCAGAGAGGCTAAGACCGCATTGACTCAGTGCAGTATTTAGCCTCTCTGGTGTCAAGTCTGATTTTGGAAAAAAAAAAAAAATCCAAAATCAGACAGAGTGTTGACACCAGAGAGGCTAAGACCGCATTGACTCAGTGCGGTATTCAGCCTCTCTGGTGTCAAGTCTGATTTTGGAAAAAAAAAAAAAATCCAAAATCAGACAGAGTGTTGAGACCAGAGAGGCTAAGACCGCATTGACTCTGTGCGGTATTTAGCCTCTCTGGTGTCAAGTCTGATTTTGGAAAAAAAAAAAAAAATCCAAAATCAGACAGAGTGTTGACACCAGAGAGGCTAAGACCGCATTGACTCAGTGCGGTATTCAGCCTCTCTGGTGTCAAGTCTGATTTTGGAAAAAAAAAAAAAAAATCCAAAATCAGACAGAGTGTTGACACCAGAGAGGCTAAGACCGCATTGACTCAGTGCGGTATTCAGCCTCTCTGGTGTCAACTCTGATTTTGGAAAAAAAAAAAAAAAATCAAAAATCAGACAGTGTTGACACCAGCGAGGCTAAGACCGCATTGACTCAGTGCGGTATTCAGCCTCTCTGGTGTCAAGTCTGATTTTGAAAAAAAAAAAAAAAAAATCCAAAATCAGACAGAGTGTTGACACCAGAGAGGCTAAGACCGCATTGACTCAGTGCGGTATTCAGCCTCTCTGGTGTCAAGTCTGATTTTGGAAAAAAAAAAAAAAATCCAAAATCAGACAGAGTGTTGAGACCAGAGAGGCTGAGACCACATTGACTCAGTGCGGTATTCAGCCTCTCTGGTGTCAAGTCTGATTTTGGAAAAAAAAAAAAAAATCCAAAATCAGACAGAGTGTTGACACCAGAGAGGCTAAGACCGCATTGACTCAGTGCGGTATTCAGCCTCTCTGGTGTCAAGTCTGATTTTGGAAAAAAAAAAAAAAAAATCCAAAATCAGACAGAGTGTTGAGACCAGAGAGGCTAAGACCGCATTGACTCAGTGCGGTATTCAGCCTCTCTGGTGTCAAGTCTGATTTTGGAAAAAAAAAAAAAAATCCAAAATCAGACAGAGTGTTGACACCAGAGAGGCTAAGACCGCATTGACTCAGTGCGGTATTCAGCCTCTCTGGTGTCAAGTCTGATTTTGGAAAAAAAAAAAAAAAAATCCAAAATAAGACAGAGTGTTGACACCAGAGAGGCTAAGACCGCATTGACTCAGTGCGGTATTCAGCCTCTCTGGTGTCAAGTCTGATTTTGGAAAAAAAAAAAAAAAAATCCAAAATAAGACAGAGTGTTGACACCAGAGAGGCTAAGACCGCATTGACTCAGTGCGGTATTCAGCCTCTCTGGTGTCAAGTCTGATTTTGGGAAAAAAAAAAAAAAAAATCCAAAATCAGACAGAGTGTTGACACCAGAGAGGCTAAGACCGCATTGACTCAGTGCGGTATTCAGCCTCTCTGGTGTCAAGTCTGATTTTGGAAAAAAAAAAAAAATCCAAAATCAGACAGAGTGTTGAGACCAGAGAGGCTAAGACTGCATTGACTCAGTGCAGTATTTAGCCTCTCTGGTGTCAAGTCTGATTTTGGAAAAAAAAAAAAAAATCCAAAATCAGACAGAGTGTTGACACCAGAGAGGCTAAGACCGCATTGACTCAGTGCGGTATTCAGCCTCTCTGGTGTCAAGTCTGATTTTGGAAAAAAAAAAAAAAAATCCAAAATCAGACAGAGTGTTGACACCAGAGAGGCTAAGACCGCATTGACTCAGTGCGGTATTCAGCCTCTCTGGTGTCAAGTCTGATTTTGGAAAAAAAAAAAAAAAAATCCAAAATAAGACAGAGTGTTGACACCAGAGAGGCTAAGACCGCATTGACTCAGTGCGGTATTCAGCCTCTCTGGTGTCAAGTCTGATTTTGGAAAAAAAAAAAAAAAAATCCAAAATAAGACAGAGTGTTGACACCAGAGAGGCTAAGACCGCATTGACTCAGTGCGGTATTCAGCCTCTCTGGTGTCAAGTCTGATTTTGGAAAAAAAAAAAAAAAAAAATCCAAAATCAGACAGAGTGTTGACACCAGAGAGGCTAAGACCGCATTGACTCAGTGCGGTATTCAGCCTCTCTGGTGTCAAGTCTGATTTTGGAAAAAAAAAAAAAATCCAAAATCAGACAGAGTGTTGAGACCAGAGAGGCTAAGACCGCATTGACTCAGTGCGGTATTTAGCCTCTCTGGTGTCAAGTCTGATTTTGGAAAAAAAAAAAAAATCCAAAATCAGACAGAGTGTTGACACCAGAGAGGCTAAGACCGCATTGACTCAGTGCGGTATTCAGCCTCTCTGGTGTCAAGTCTGATTTTGGAAAAAAAAAAAAAAAATCCAAAATCAGACAGAGTGTTGACACCAGAGAGGCTAAGACCGCATTGACTCAGTGCGGTATTCAGCCTCTCTGGTGTCAAGTCTGATTTTGGAAAAAAAAAAAAAAAAATCCAAAATCAGACAGAGTGTTGAGACCAGAGAGGCTAAGACCGCATTGACTCAGTGCGGTATTCAGCCTCTCTGGTGTCAACTCTGATTTTGGAAAAAAAAAAAAAAAATCAAAAATCAGACAGTGTTGACACCAGCGAGGCTAAGACCGCATTGACTCAGTGCGGTATTCAGCCTCTCTGGTGTCAAGTCTGATTTTGGAAAAAAAAAAAAAATCCAAAATCAGACAGAGTGTTGAGACCAGAGAGGCTAAGACCACATTGACTCAGTGCGGTATTCAGCCTCTCTGGTGTCAAGTCTGATTTTGAAAAAAAAAAAAAAAAAATCCAAAATCAGACAGAGTGTTGACACCAGAGAGGCTAAGACCGCATTGACTCAGTGCGGTATTCAGCCTCTCTGGTGTCAAGTCTGATTTTGGAAAAAAAAAAAAAAATCCAAAATCAGACAGAGTGTTGAGACCAGAGAGGCTGAGACCACATTGACTCAGTGCGGTATTCAGCCTCTCTGGTGTCAAGTCTGATTTTGGAAAAAAAAAAAAAAATCCAAAATCAGACAGAGTGTTGACACCAGAGAGGCTAAGACCGCATTGACTCAGTGCGGTATTCAGCCTCTCTGGTGTCAAGTCTGATTTTGGAAAAAAAAAAAAAAAAATCCAAAATCAGACAGAGTGTTGAGACCAGAGAGGCTAAGACCGCATTGACTCAGTGCGGTATTCAGCCTCTCTGGTGTCAAGTCTGATTTTGGAAAAAAAAAAAAAAATCCAAAATCAGACAGAGTGTTGACACCAGAGAGGCTAAGACCGCATTGACTCAGTGCGGTATTCAGCCTCTCTGGTGTCAAGTCTGATTTTGGAAAAAAAAAAAAAAAAATCCAAAATCAGACAGAGTGTTGACACCAGAGAGGCTAAGACCGCATTGACTCAGTGCGGTATTCAGCCTCTCTGGTGTCAAGTCTGATTTTGGAAAAAAAAAAAAGAAAATCCAAAATCAGACAGAGTGTTGAGACCAGAGAGGCTAAGACCGCATTGACTCAGTGCGGTATTCAGCCTCTCTGGTGTCAAGTCTGATTTTGGAAAAAAAAAAAGAAAATCCAAAATCAGACAGAGTGTTGACACCAGAGAGGCTAAGACCGCATTGACTCAGTGCGGTATTCAGCCTCTCTGGTGTCAAGTCTGATTTTGGAAAAAAAAAAAAAAAAAAATCCAAAATCAGACAGAGTGTTGAGACCAGAGAGGCTAAGACCGCATTGACTCAGTGCGGTATTCAGCCTCTCTGGTGTCAAGTCTGATTTTGGAAAAAAAAAAAAAAAAATCCAAAATCAGACAGAGTGTTGAGACCAGAGAGGCTAAGACCGCATTGACTCAGTGCGGTATTCAGCCTCTCTGGTGTCAAGTCTGATTTTGGAAAAAAAAAAAGAAAATCCAAAATCAGACAGAGTGTTGAGACCAGAGAGGCTAAGACCGCATTGACTCAGTGCGGTATTCAGCCTCTCTGGTGTCAAGTCTGATTTTGGGGAAAAAAAAAAAAAAAAAATCCAAAATCAGACAGAGTGTTCACACCAGAGAGGCTAAGACCGCATTGACTCAGTGCGGTATTCAGCCTCTCTGGTGTCAAGTCTGATTTTGGAAAAAAAAAAAAAAAAATCCAAAATCAGACAGAGTGTTGACACCAGAGAGGCTAAGACCGCATTGACTCAGTGCGGTATTCAGCCTCTCTGGTGTCAAGTCTGATTTTGGAAAGAAAAAAAAAAATCCAAAATCAGACAGAGTGTTGACACCAGAGAGGCTAAGACCGCATTGACTCAGTGCGGTATTCAGCCTCTCTGGTGTCAAGTCTGATTTTGGAAAAAAAAAAAAAATCCAAAATCAGACAGAGTGTTGAGACCAGAGAGGCTAAGACCGCATTGACTCAGTGCGGTATTTAGCCTCTCTGGTGTCAAGTCTGATTTTGGAAAAAAAAAAAAAAATCCAAAATCAGACAGAGTGTTGACACCAGAGAGGCTAAGACCGCATTGACTCAGTGCGGTATTCAGCCTCTCTGGTGTCAAGTCTGATTTTGGAAAAAAAAAAAAAAAATCCAAAATCAGACAGAGTGTTGACACCAGAGAGGCTAAGACCGCATTGACTCAGTGCGGTATTCAGCCTCTCTGGTGTCAAGTCTGATTTTGGAAAAAAAAAAAAAAAAATCCAAAATCAGACAGAGTGTTGAGACCAGAGAGGCTAAGACCGCATTGACTCAGTGCGGTATTCAGCCTCTCTGGTGTCAACTCTGATTTTGGAAAAAAAAAAAAAAAATCAAAAATCAGACAGTGTTGACACCAGCGAGGCTAAGACCGCATTGACTCAGTGCGGTATTCAGCCTCTCTGGTGTCAAGTCTGATTTTGGAAAAAAAAAAAAAATCCAAAATCAGACAGAGTGTTGAGACCAGAGAGGCTGAGACCACATTGACTCAGTGCGGTATTCAGCCTCTCTGGTGTCAAGTCTGATTTTGGAAAAAAAGAAAAGAAAATCCAAAATCAGACAGAGTGTTGAGACCAGAGAGGCTAAGACCGCATTGACTCAGTGCGGTATTCAGCCTCTCTGGTGTCAAGTCTGATTTTGGAAAAAAAAAAAGAAAATCCAAAATCAGACAGAGTGTTGACACCAGAGAGGCTAAGACCACATTGACTCAGTGCGGTATTCAGCCTCTCTGGTGTCAAGTCTGATTTTGAAAAAAAAAAAAAAAAAATCCAAAATCAGACAGAGTGTTGACACCAGAGAGGCTAAGACCGCATTGACTCAGTGCGGTATTCAGCCTCTCTGGTGTCAAGTCTGATTTTGGAAAAAAAAAAAAAAATCCAAAATCAGACAGAGTGTTGAGACCAGAGAGGCTGAGACCACATTGACTCAGTGCGGTATTCAGCCTCTCTGGTGTCAAGTCTGATTTTGGAAAAAAAAAAAAAAATCCAAAATCAGACAGAGTGTTGACACCAGAGAGGCTAAGACCGCATTGACTCAGTGCGGTATTCAGCCTCTCTGGTGTCAAGTCTGATTTTGGAAAAAAAAAAAAAAAAATCCAAAATCAGACAGAGTGTTGAGACCAGAGAGGCTAAGACCGCATTGACTCAGTGCGGTATTCAGCCTCTCTGGTGTCAAGTCTGATTTTGGAAAAAAAAAAAAAAATCCAAAATCAGACAGAGTGTTGACACCAGAGAGGCTAAGACCGCATTGACTCAGTGCGGTATTCAGCCTCTCTGGTGTCAAGTCTGATTTTGGAAAAAAAAAAAAAAAAATCCAAAATCAGACAGAGTGTTGACACCAGAGAGGCTAAGACCGCATTGACTCAGTGCGGTATTCAGCCTCTCTGGTGTCAAGTCTGATTTTGGAAAAAAAAAAAAGAAAATCCAAAATCAGACAGAGTGTTGAGACCAGAGAGGCTAAGACCGCATTGACTCAGTGCGGTATTCAGCCTCTCTGGTGTCAAGTCTGATTTTGGAAAAAAAAAAAGAAAATCCAAAATCAGACAGAGTGTTGACACCAGAGAGGCTAAGACCGCATTGACTCAGTGCGGTATTCAGCCTCTCTGGTGTCAAGTCTGATTTTGGAAAAAAAAAAAAAAAAAAATCCAAAATCAGACAGAGTGTTGAGACCAGAGAGGCTAAGACCGCATTGACTCAGTGCGGTATTCAGCCTCTCTGGTGTCAAGTCTGATTTTGGAAAAAAAAAAAAAAAAATCCAAAATCAGACAGAGTGTTGAGACCAGAGAGGCTAAGACCGCATTGACTCAGTGCGGTATTCAGCCTCTCTGGTGTCAAGTCTGATTTTGGGGGGGAAAAAAAAAAAAAAATCCAAAATCAGACAGAGTGTTCACACCAGAGAGGCTAAGACCGCATTGACTCAGTGCGGTATTCAGCCTCTCTGGTGTCAAGTCTGATTTTGGAAAAAAAAAAAAAAAAATCCAAAATCAGACAGAGTGTTGACACCAGAGAGGCTAAGACCGCATTGACTCAGTGCGGTATTCAGCCTCTCTGGTGTCAAGTCTGATTTTGGAAAAAAAAAAAAAAAAAAATCCAAAATCAGACAGAGTGTTGAGACCAGAGAGGCTAAGACCACATTGACTCAGTGCGGTATTCAGCCTCTCTGGTGTCAAGTCTGATTTTGGAAAAAAAAAAAAAAAAATCCAAAATCAGACAGAGTGTTGAGACCAGAGAGGCTAAGACCGCATTGACTCAGTGCGGTATTCAGCCTCTCTGGTGTCAAGTCTGATTTTGGAAAAAAAAAAAAAATCCAAAATCAGACAGAGTGTTGAGACCAGAGAGGCTAAGACCGCATTGACTCAGTGCGGTATTTAGCCTCTCTGGTGTCAAGTCTGATTTTGGAAAAAAAAAAAAAAAAATCCAAAATCAGACAGAGTGTTGACACCAGAGAGGCTAAGACCGCATTGACTCAGTGCGGTATTCAGCCTCTCTGGTGTCAAGTCTGATTTTGGAAAAAAAAAAAAAATCCAAAATCAGACAGAGTGTTGAGACCAGAGAGGCTAAGACCGCATTGACTCAGTGCGGTATTTAGCCTCTCTGGTGTCAAGTCTGATTTTGGAAAAAAAAAAAAAATCCAAAATCA
The DNA here is from genome assembly GCF_964638095.1 of Poromitra crassiceps. Classification (NCBI taxonomy): domain Eukaryota; kingdom Metazoa; phylum Chordata; class Actinopteri; order Beryciformes; family Melamphaidae; genus Poromitra; species Poromitra crassiceps. Next base: position 192,482 of record NW_028152173.1, on the reverse strand, counting down.
GACAGAGTGTTGACACCAGAGAGGCTAAGACCGCATTGACTCAGTGCGGTATTCAGCCTCTCTGGTGTCAAGTCTGATTTTGGAAAAAAAAAAAAAAAATCCAAAATCAGACAGAGTGTTGACACCAGAGAGGCTAAGACCGCATTGACTCAGTGCGGTATTCAGCCTCTCTGGTGTCAACTCTGATTTTGGAAAAAAAAAAAAAAAATCAAAAATCAGACAGTGTTGACACCAGCGAGGCTAAGACCGCATTGACTCAGTGCGGTATTCAGCCTCTCTGGTGTCAAGTCTGATTTTGAAAAAAAAAAAAAAAAAATCCAAAATCAGACAGAGTGTTGACACCAGAGAGGCTAAGACCGCATTGACTCAGTGCGGTATTCAGCCTCTCTGGTGTCAAGTCTGATTTTGGAAAAAAAAAAAAAAATCCAAAATCAGACAGAGTGTTGAGACCAGAGAGGCTGAGACCACATTGACTCAGTGCGGTATTCAGCCTCTCTGGTGTCAAGTCTGATTTTGGAAAAAAAAAAAAAAATCCAAAATCAGACAGAGTGTTGACACCAGAGAGGCTAAGACCGCATTGACTCAGTGCGGTATTCAGCCTCTCTGGTGTCAAGTCTGATTTTGGAAAAAAAAAAAAAAAAATCCAAAATCAGACAGAGTGTTGAGACCAGAGAGGCTAAGACCGCATTGACTCAGTGCGGTATTCAGCCTCTCTGGTGTCAAGTCTGATTTTGGAAAAAAAAAAAAAAATCCAAAATCAGACAGAGTGTTGACACCAGAGAGGCTAAGACCGCATTGACTCAGTGCGGTATTCAGCCTCTCTGGTGTCAAGTCTGATTTTGGAAAAAAAAAAAAAAAAATCCAAAATAAGACAGAGTGTTGACACCAGAGAGGCTAAGACCGCATTGACTCAGTGCGGTATTCAGCCTCTCTGGTGTCAAGTCTGATTTTGGAAAAAAAAAAAAAAAAATCCAAAATAAGACAGAGTGTTGACACCAGAGAGGCTAAGACCGCATTGACTCAGTGCGGTATTCAGCCTCTCTGGTGTCAAGTCTGATTTTGGGAAAAAAAAAAAAAAAAATCCAAAATCAGACAGAGTGTTGACACCAGAGAGGCTAAGACCGCATTGACTCAGTGCGGTATTCAGCCTCTCTGGTGTCAAGTCTGATTTTGGAAAAAAAAAAAAAATCCAAAATCAGACAGAGTGTTGAGACCAGAGAGGCTAAGACCGCATTGACTCAGTGCAGTATTTAGCCTCTCTGGTGTCAAGTCTGATTTTGGAAAAAAAAAAAAAATCCAAAATCAGACAGAGTGTTGACACCAGAGAGGCTAAGACCGCATTGACTCAGTGCGGTATTCAGCCTCTCTGGTGTCAAGTCTGATTTTGGAAAAAAAAAAAAAATCCAAAATCAGACAGAGTGTTGAGACCAGAGAGGCTAAGACCGCATTGACTCAGTGCGGTATTTAGCCTCTCTGGTGTCAAGTCTGATTTTGGAAAAAAAAAAAAAATCCAAAATCAGACAGAGTGTTGACACCAGAGAGGCTAAGACCGCATTGACTCAGTGCGGTATTCAGCCTCTCTGGTGTCAAGTCTGATTTTGGAAAAAAAAAAAAAAAATCCAAAATCAGACAGAGTGTTGACACCAGAGAGGCTAAGACCGCATTGACTCAGTGCGGTATTCAGCCTCTCTGGTGTCAACTCTGATTTTGGAAAAAAAAAAAAAAAATCAAAAATCAGACAGTGTTGACACCAGCGAGGCTAAGACCGCATTGACTCAGTGCGGTATTCAGCCTCTCTGGTGTCAAGTCTGATTTTGAAAAAAAAAAAAAAAAAATCCAAAATCAGACAGAGTGTTGACACCAGAGAGGCTAAGACCGCATTGACTCAGTGCGGTATTCAGCCTCTCTGGTGTCAAGTCTGATTTTGGAAAAAAAAAAAAAAATCCAAAATCAGACAGAGTGTTGAGACCAGAGAGGCTGAGACCACATTGACTCAGTGCGGTATTCAGCCTCTCTGGTGTCAAGTCTGATTTTGGAAAAAAAAAAAAAAATCCAAAATCAGACAGAGTGTTGACACCAGAGAGGCTAAGACCGCATTGACTCAGTGCGGTATTCAGCCTCTCTGGTGTCAAGTCTGATTTTGGAAAAAAAAAAAAAAAAATCCAAAATCAGACAGAGTGTTGAGACCAGAGAGGCTAAGACCGCATTGACTCAGTGCGGTATTCAGCCTCTCTGGTGTCAAGTCTGATTTTGGAAAAAAAAAAAAAAATCCAAAATCAGACAGAGTGTTGACACCAGAGAGGCTAAGACCGCATTGACTCAGTGCGGTATTCAGCCTCTCTGGTGTCAAGTCTGATTTTGGAAAAAAAAAAAAAAAAATCCAAAATAAGACAGAGTGTTGACACCAGAGAGGCTAAGACCGCATTGACTCAGTGCGGTATTCAGCCTCTCTGGTGTCAAGTCTGATTTTGGAAAAAAAAAAAAAAAAATCCAAAATAAGACAGAGTGTTGACACCAGAGAGGCTAAGACCGCATTGACTCAGTGCGGTATTCAGCCTCTCTGGTGTCAAGTCTGATTTTGGGAAAAAAAAAAAAAAAAATCCAAAATCAGACAGAGTGTTGACACCAGAGAGGCTAAGACCGCATTGACTCAGTGCGGTATTCAGCCTCTCTGGTGTCAAGTCTGATTTTGGAAAAAAAAAAAAAATCCAAAATCAGACAGAGTGTTGAGACCAGAGAGGCTAAGACTGCATTGACTCAGTGCAGTATTTAGCCTCTCTGGTGTCAAGTCTGATTTTGGAAAAAAAAAAAAAATCCAAAATCAGACAGAGTGTTGACACCAGAGAGGCTAAGACCGCATTGACTCAGTGCGGTATTCAGCCTCTCTGGTGTCAAGTCTGATTTTGGAAAAAAAAAAAAAAAATCCAAAATCAGACAGAGTGTTGACACCAGAGAGGCTAAGACCGCATTGACTCAGTGCGGTATTCAGCCTCTCTGGTGTCAAGTCTGATTTTGGAAAAAAAAAAAAAAAAATCCAAAATAAGACAGAGTGTTGACACCAGAGAGGCTAAGACCGCATTGACTCAGTGCGGTATTCAGCCTCTCTGGTGTCAAGTCTGATTTTGGAAAAAAAAAAAAAAAAATCCAAAATAAGACAGAGTGTTGACACCAGAGAGGCTAAGACCGCATTGACTCAGTGCGGTATTCAGCCTCTCTGGTGTCAAGTCTGATTTTGGAAAAAAAAAAAAAAAAAAATCCAAAATCAGACAGAGTGTTGACACCAGAGAGGCTAAGACCGCATTGACTCAGTGCGGTATTCAGCCTCTCTGGTGTCAAGTCTGATTTTGGAAAAAAAAAAAAAATCCAAAATCAGACAGAGTGTTGAGACCAGAGAGGCTAAGACCGCATTGACTCAGTGCGGTATTTAGCCTCTCTGGTGTCAAGTCTGATTTTGGAAAAAAAAAAAAAATCCAAAATCAGACAGAGTGTTGACACCAGAGAGGCTAAGACCGCATTGACTCAGTGCGGTATTCAGCCTCTCTGGTGTCAAGTCTGATTTTGGAAAAAAAAAAAAAAAATCCAAAATCAGACAGAGTGTTGACACCAGAGAGGCTAAGACCGCATTGACTCAGTGCGGTATTCAGCCTCTCTGGTGTCAAGTCTGATTTTGGAAAAAAAAAAAAAAAAATCCAAAATCAGACAGAGTGTTGAGACCAGAGAGGCTAAGACCGCATTGACTCAGTGCGGTATTCAGCCTCTCTGGTGTCAACTCTGATTTTGGAAAAAAAAAAAAAAAATCAAAAATCAGACAGTGTTGACACCAGCGAGGCTAAGACCGCATTGACTCAGTGCGGTATTCAGCCTCTCTGGTGTCAAGTCTGATTTTGGAAAAAAAAAAAAAATCCAAAATCAGACAGAGTGTTGAGACCAGAGAGGCTAAGACCACATTGACTCAGTGCGGTATTCAGCCTCTCTGGTGTCAAGTCTGATTTTGAAAAAAAAAAAAAAAAATCCAAAATCAGACAGAGTGTTGACACCAGAGAGGCTAAGACCGCATTGACTCAGTGCGGTATTCAGCCTCTCTGGTGTCAAGTCTGATTTTGGAAAAAAAAAAAAAAATCCAAAATCAGACAGAGTGTTGAGACCAGAGAGGCTGAGACCACATTGACTCAGTGCGGTATTCAGCCTCTCTGGTGTCAAGTCTGATTTTGGAAAAAAAAAAAAAAATCCAAAATCAGACAGAGTGTTGACACCAGAGAGGCTAAGACCGCATTGACTCAGTGCGGTATTCAGCCTCTCTGGTGTCAAGTCTGATTTTGGAAAAAAAAAAAAAAAAATCCAAAATCAGACAGAGTGTTGAGACCAGAGAGGCTAAGACCGCATTGACTCAGTGCGGTATTCAGCCTCTCTGGTGTCAAGTCTGATTTTGGAAAAAAAAAAAAAAATCCAAAATCAGACAGAGTGTTGACACCAGAGAGGCTAAGACCGCATTGACTCAGTGCGGTATTCAGCCTCTCTGGTGTCAAGTCTGATTTTGGAAAAAAAAAAAAAAAAATCCAAAATCAGACAGAGTGTTGACACCAGAGAGGCTAAGACCGCATTGACTCAGTGCGGTATTCAGCCTCTCTGGTGTCAAGTCTGATTTTGGAAAAAAAAAAAAGAAAATCCAAAATCAGACAGAGTGTTGAGACCAGAGAGGCTAAGACCGCATTGACTCAGTGCGGTATTCAGCCTCTCTGGTGTCAAGTCTGATTTTGGAAAAAAAAAAAGAAAATCCAAAATCAGACAGAGTGTTGACACCAGAGAGGCTAAGACCGCATTGACTCAGTGCGGTATTCAGCCTCTCTGGTGTCAAGTCTGATTTTGGAAAAAAAAAAAAAAAAAAATCCAAAATCAGACAGAGTGTTGAGACCAGAGAGGCTAAGACCGCATTGACTCAGTGCGGTATTCAGCCTCTCTGGTGTCAAGTCTGATTTTGGAAAAAAAAAAAAAAAAATCCAAAATCAGACAGAGTGTTGAGACCAGAGAGGCTAAGACCGCATTGACTCAGTGCGGTATTCAGCCTCTCTGGTGTCAAGTCTGATTTTGGGGGGGAAAAAAAAAAAAGAATCCAAAATCAGAGAGAGTGTTCACACCAGAGAGGCTAAGACCGCATTGACTCAGTGCGGTATTCAGCCTCTCTGGTGTCAAGTCTGATTTTGGAAAAAAAAAAAAAAAAATCCAAAATCAGACAGAGTGTTGACACCAGAGAGGCTAAGACCGCATTGACTCAGTGCGGTATTCAGCCTCTCTGGTGTCAAGTCTGATTTTGGAAAAAAAAAAAAAAAAAAATCCAAAATCAGACAGAGTGTTGAGACCAGAGAGGCTAAGACCGCATTGACTCAGTGCGGTATTCAGCCTCTCTGGTGTCAAGTCTGATTTTGGAAAAAAAAAAAAGAAAATCCAAAATCAGACAGAGTGTTGAGACCAGAGAGGCTAAGACCGCATTGACTCAGTGCGGTATTCAGCCTCTCTGGTGTCAAGTCTGATTTTGGAAAAAAAAAAAGAAAATCCAAAATCAGACAGAGTGTTGACACCAGAGAGGCTAAGACCGCATTGACTCAGTGCGGTATTCAGCCTCTCTGGTGTCAAGTCTGATTTTGGAAAAAAAAAAAAAAAAAAATCCAAAATCAGACAGAGTGTTGAGACCAGAGAGGCTAAGACCGCATTGACTCAGTGCGGTATTCAGCCTCTCTGGTGTCAAGTCTGATTTTGGGGGAAAAAAAAAAAAAAGAATCCAAAATCAGACAGAGTGTTCACACCAGAGAGGCTAAGACCGCATTGACTCAGTGCGGTATTCAGCCTCTCTGGTGTCAAGTCTGATTTTGGAAAAAAAAGAAAAAAAAATCCAAAATCAGACAGAGTGTTGACACCAGAGAGGCTAAGACCGCATTGACTCAGTGCGGTATTCAGCCTCTCTGGTGTCAAGTCTGATTTTGGAAAAAAAAAAAAAAAAAAATCCAAAATCAGACAGAGTGTTGAGACCAGAGAGGCTAAGACCGCATTGACTCAGTGCGGTATTCAGCCTCTCTGGTGTCAAGTCTGATTTTGGAAAAAAAAAAAAAAAAATCCAAAATCAGACAGAGTGTTGAGACCAGAGAGGCTAAGACCGCATTGACTCAGTGCGGTATTCAGCCTCTCTGGTGTCAAGTCTGATTTTGGGGAAAAAAAAAAAAAAAAAATCCAAAATCAGACAGAGTGTTCACACCAGAGAGGCTAAGACCGCATTGACTCAGTGCGGTATTCAGCCTCTCTGGTGTCAAGTCTGATTTTGGAAAAAAAAAAAAAAAAATCCAAAATCAGACAGAGTGTTGACACCAGAGAGGCTAAGACCGCATTGACTCAGTGCGGTATTCAGCCTCTCTGGTGTCAAGTCTGATTTTGGAAAGAAAAAAAAAATCCAAAATCAGACAGAGTGTTGAGACCAGAGAGGCTAAGACCGCATTGACTCAGTGCGGTATTCAGCCTCTCTGGTGTCAAGTCTGATTTTGGAAAAAAAAAAAAAAATCCAAAATCAGACAGAGTGTTGACACCAGAGAGGCTAAGACCGCATTGACTCAGTGCGGTATTCAGCCTCTCTGGTGTCAAGTCTGATTTTGGAAAAAAAAAAAAATCCAAAATCAGACAGAGTGTTGAGACCAGAGAGGCTAAGACCGCATTGACTCAGTGCGGTATTCAGCCTCTCTGGTGTCAAGTCTGATTTTGGAAAAAAAAAAAAAAATCCAAAATCAGACAGAGTGTTGACACCAGAGAGGCTAAGACCGCATTGACTCAGTGCGGTATTCAGCCTCTCTGGTGTCAAGTCTGATTTTGGAAAAAAAAAAAAAAAAATCCAAAATCAGACAGAGTGTTGAGTCCAGAGAGGCTAAGACCGCATTGACTCAGTGCGGTATTCAGCCTCTCTAGTGTCAAGTCTGATTTTGGAAAAAAAAAAAAAATCCAAAATCAGACAGAGTGTTGACACCAGAGAGGCTAAGACCGCATTGACTCAGTGCGGTATTCAACCTCTCTGGTGTCAAGTCTGATTTTGGAAAAAAAAAAAAAAAAATCCAAAATCAGACAGAGTGTTGACACCAGAGAGGCTAAGACCGCATTGACTCAGTGCGGTATTCAGCCACTCTGGTGTCAAGTCTGATTTTGGAAAAAAAAAAAAAAAAAAATCCAAAATCAGACAGAGTGTTGAGACCAGAGAGGCTAAGACCGCATTGACTCAGTGCGGTATTCAGCCTCTCTGGTGTCAAGTCTGATTTTGGAAAAAAAAAAAAAAAATCCAAAATCAGACAGAGTGTTGACACCAGAGAGGCTAAGACCGCATTGACTCAGTGCGGTATTCAGCCTCTCTGGTGTCAAGTCTGATTTTGGAAAAAAAAAAAAAAAAATCCAAAATCAGACAGAGTGTTGAGACCAGAGAGGCTAAGACCGCATTGACTCAGTGCGGTATTCAGCCTCTCTGGTGTCAAGTCTGATTTTGGAAAAAAAAAAAAAAATCCAAAATCAGACAGAGTGTTGACACCAGAGAGGCTAAGACCGCATTGACTCAGTGCGGTATTCAGCCTCTCTGGTGTCAAGTCTGATTTTGGAAAAAAAAAAAAAAAAATCCAAAATCAGACAGAGTGTTGACACCAGAGAGGCTAAGACCGCATTGACTCAGTGCGGTATTCAGCCTCTCTGGTGTCAAGTCTGATTTTGGAAAAAAAAAAAAAAAAATCCAAAATAAGACAGAGTGTTGACACCAGAGAGGCTAAGACCGCATTGACTCAGTGCGGTATTCAGCCTCTCTGGTGTCAAGTCTGATTTTGGAAAAAAAAAAAAAAAATCCAAAATAAGACAGAGTGTTGACACCAGAGAGGCTAAGACCGCATTGACTCAGTGCGGTATTCAGCCTCTCTGGTGTCAAGTCTGATTTTGGAAAAAAAAAAAAAAATCCAAAATCAGACAGAGTGTTGAGACCAGAGAGGCTAAGACCGCATTGACTCAGTGCGGTATTTAGCCTCTCTGGTGTCAAGTCTGATTTTGGAAAAAAAAAAAAAAAAAAATCCAAAATCAGACAGAGTGTTGACACCAGAGAGGCTAAGACCGCATTGACTCAGTGCGGTATTCAGCCTCTCTGGTGTCAAGTCTGATTTTGGAAAAAAAAAAAAAATCCAAAATCAGACAGAGTGTTGAGACCAGAGAGGCTAAGACCGCATTGACTCAGTGCGGTATTTAGCCTCTCTGGTGTCAAGTCTGATTTTGGAAAAAAAAAAAAAAATCCAAAATCAGACAGAGTGTTGACACCAGAGAGGCTAAGACCGCATTGACTCAGTGCGGTATTCAGCCTCTCTGGTGTCAAGTCTGATTTTGGAAAAAAAAAAAAAAAATCCAAAATCAGACAGAGTGTTGACACCAGAGAGGCTAAGACCGCATTGACTCAGTGCGGTATTCAGCCTCTCTGGTGTCAAGTCTGATTTTGGAAAAAAAAAAAAAAAAATCCAAAATCAGACAGAGTGTTGAGACCAGAGAGGCTAAGACCGCATTGACTCAGTGCGGTAGTCAGCCTCTCTGGTGTCAACTCTGATTTTGGAAAAAAAAAAAAATATCAAAAATCAGACAGTGTTGACACCAGCGAGGCTAAGACCGCATTGACTCAGTGCGGTATTCAGCCTCTCTGGTGTCAAGTCTGATTTTGGAAAAAAAAAAAAAAAAATCCAAAATCAGACAGAGTGTTGAGACCAGAGAGGCTAAGACCGCATTGACTCAGTGCGGTATTCAGCCTCTCTGGTGTCAAGTCTGATTTTGGAAAAAAAAAAAAAAATCCAAAATCAGACAGAGTGTTGACACCAGAGAGGCTAAGACCGCATTGACTCAGTGCGGTATTCAGCCTCTCTGGTGTCAAGTCTGATTTTGGAAAAAAAAAAAAAAAAATCCAAAATCAGACAGAGTGTTGACACCAGAGAGGCTAAGACCGCATTGACTCAGTGCGGTATTCAGCCTCTCTGGTGTCAAGTCTGATTTTGGAAAAAAAAAAAAAAAAATCCAAAATAAGACAGAGTGTTGACACCAGAGAGGCTAAGACCGCATTGACTCAGTGCGGTATTCAGCCTCTCTGGTGTCAAGTCTGATTTTGGAAAAAAAAAAAAAAAAATCCAAAATAAGACAGAGTGTTGACACCAGAGAGGCTAAGACCGCATTGACTCAGTGCGGTATTCAGCCTCTCTGGTGTCAAGTCTGATTTTGGAAAAAAAAAAAAAAAAAATCCAAAATCAGACAGAGTGTTGACACCAGAGAGGCTAAGACCGCATTGACTCAGTGCGGTATTCAGCCTCTCTGGTGTCAAGTCTGATTTTGGAAAAAAAAAAAAAATCCAAAATCAGACAGAGTGTTGAGACCAGAGAGGCTAAGACCGCATTGACTCAGTGCGGTATTTAGCCTCTCTGGTGTCAAGTCTGATTTTGGAAAAAAAAAAAAAATCCAAAATCAGACAGAGTGTTGACACCAGAGAGGCTAAGACCGCATTGACTCAGTGCGGTATTCAGCCTCTCTGGTGTCAAGTCTGATTTTGGAAAAAAAAAAAAAAAATCCAAAATCAGACAGAGTGTTGACACCAGAGAGGCTAAGACCGCATTGACTCAGTGCGGTATTCAGCCTCTCTGGTGTCAAGTCTGATTTTGGAAAAAAAAAAAAAAAAAAATCCAAAATCAGACAGAGTGTTGACACCAGAGAGGCTAAGACCGCATTGACTCAGTGCGGTATTCAGCCTCTCTGGTGTCAAGTCTGATTTTGGAAAAAAAAAAAAAATCCAAAATCAGACAGAGTGTTGAGACCAGAGAGGCTAAGACCGCATTGACTCAGTGCGGTATTTAGCCTCTCTGGTGTCAAGTCTGATTTTGGAAAAAAAAAAAAAAATCCAAAATCAGACAGAGTGTTGACACCAGAGAGGCTAAGACCGCATTGACTCAGTGCGGTATTCAGCCTCTCTGGTGTCAAGTCTGATTTTGGAAAAAAAAAAAAAAAATCCAAAATCAGACAAAGTGTTGACACCAGAGAGGCTAAGACCGCATTGACTCAGTGCGGTATTCAGCCTCTCTGGTGTCAAGTCTGATTTTGGAAAAAAAAAAAAAAATCCAAAATCAGACAGAGTGTTGAGACCAGAGAGGCTAAGACCGCATTGACTCAGTGCGGTATTTAGCCTCTCTGGTGTCAAGTCTGATTTTGGAAAAAAAAAAAAAATCCAAAATCAGACAGAGTGTTGACACCAGAGAGGCTAAGACCGCATTGACTCAGTGCGGTATTCAGCCTCTCTGGTGTCAAGTCTGATTTTGGAAAAAAAAAAAAAAAAATCCAAAATCAGACAGAGTGTTGACACCAGAGAGGCTAAGACCGCATTGACTCAGTGCGGTATTCAGCCTCTCTGGTGTCAAGTCTGATTTTGGAAAAAAAAAAAAAAAAAAATCCAAAATCAGACAGAGTGTTGACACCAGAGAGGCTAAGACCGCATTGACTCAGTGCGGTATTCAGCCTCTCTGGTGTCAAGTCTGATTTTGGAAAAAAAAAAAAAATCCAAAATCAGACAGAGTGTTGAGACCAGAGAGGCTAAGACCGCATTGACTCAGTGCGGTATTTAGCCTCTCTGGTGTCAAGTCTGATTTTGGAAAAAAAAAAAAAATCCAAAATCAGACAGAGTGTTGACACCAGAGAGGCTAAGACCGCATTGACTCAGTGCGGTATTCAGCCTCTCTGGTGTCAAGTCTGATTTTGGAAAAAAAAAAAAAAAATCCAAAATCAGACAAAGTGTTGACACCAGAGAGGCTAAGACCGCATTGATCAGTGCGGTATTCAGCCTCTCTGGTGTCAAGTCTGATTTTGGAAAAAAAAAAAAAAAATCCAAAATCAGACAGAGTGTTGACACCAGAGAGGCTAAGACCGCATTGACTCAGTGCGGTATTCAGCCTCTCTGGTGTCAAGTCTGATTTTGGAAAAAAAAAAAAAAAAATCCAAAATCAGACAGAGTGTTGACACCAGAGAGGCTAAGACCGCATTGACTCAGTGCGGTATTCAGCCTCTCTGGTGTCAAGTCTGATTTTGGAAAAAAAAAAAAAAAAATCCAAAATAAGACAGAGTGTTGACACCAGAGAGGCTAAGACCGCATTGACTCAGTGCGGTATTCAGCCTCTCTGGTGTCAAGTCTGATTTTGGAAAAAAAAAAAAAAAATCCAAAATAAGACAGAGTGTTGACACCAGAGAGGCTAAGACCGCATTGACTCAGTGCGGTATTCAGCCTCTCTGGTGTCAAGTCTGATTTTGGAAAAAAAAAAAAAATCCAAAATCAGACAGAGTGTTGAGACCAGAGAGGCTAAGACCGCATTGACTCAGTGCGGTATTTAGCCTCTCTGGTGTCAAGTCTGATTTTGGAAAAAAAAAAAAAAAAAAATCCAAAATCAGACAGAGTGTTGACACCAGAGAGGCTAAGACCGCATTGACTCAGTGCGGTATTCAGCCTCTCTGGTGTCAAGTCTGATTTTGGAAAAAAAAAAAAAATCCAAAATCAGACAGAGTGTTGAGACCAGAGAGGCTAAGACCGCATTGACTCAGTGCGGTATTTAGCCTCTCTGGTGTCAAGTCTGATTTTGGAAAAAAAAAAAAAATCCAAAATCAGACAGAGTGTTGACACCAGAGAGGCTAAGACCGCATTGACTCAGTGCGGTATTCAGCCTCTCTGGTGTCAAGTCTGATTTTGGAAAAAAAAAAAAAAAAATCCAAAATCAGACAGAGTGTTGAGACCAGAGAGGCTAAGACCGCATTGACTCAGTGCGGTAGTCAGCCTCTCTGGTGTCAACTCTGATTTTGGAAAAAAAAAAAAAAAATCAAAAATCAGACAGTGTTGACACCAGCGAGGCTAAGACCGCATTGACTCAGTGCGGTATTCAGCCTCTCTGGTGTCAAGTCTGATTTTGGAAAAAAAAAAAAAAAAATCCAAAATCAGACAGAGTGTTGAGACCAGAGAGGCTAAGACCGCATTGACTCAGTGCGGTATTCAGCCTCTCTGGTGTCAAGTCTGATTTTGGAAAAAAAAAAAAAAATCCAAAATCAGACAGAGTGTTGACACCAGAGAGGCTAAGACCGCATTGACTCAGTGCGGTATTCAGCCTCTCTGGTGTCAAGTCTGATTTTGGAAAAAAAAAAAAAAAAATCCAAAATCAGACAGAGTGTTGACACCAGAGAGGCTAAGACCGCATTGACTCAGTGCGGTATTCAGCCTCTCTGGTGTCAAGTCTGATTTTGGAAAAAAAAAAAAAAAAATCCAAAATAAGACAGAGTGTTGACACCAGAGAGGCTAAGACCGCATTGACTCAGTGCGGTATTCAGCCTCTCTGGTGTCAAGTCTGATTTTGGAAAAAAAAAAAAAAAAATCCAAAATAAGACAGAGTGTTGACACCAGAGAGGCTAAGACCGCATTGACTCAGTGCGGTATTCAGCCTCTCTGGTGTCAAGTCTGATTTTGGTAAAAAAAAAAAAAAAAATCCAAAATCAGACAGAGTGTTGACACCAGAGAGGCTAAGACCGCATTGACTCAGTGCGGTATTCAGCCTCTCTGGTGTCAAGTCTGATTTTGGAAAAAAAAAAAAAATCCAAAATCAGACAGAGTGTTGAGACCAGAGAGGCTAAGACCGCATTGACTCAGTGCGGTATTTAGCCTCTCTGGTGTCAAGTCTGATTTTGGAAAAAAAAAAAAAATCCAAAATCAGACAGAGTGTTGACACCAGAGAGGCTAAGACCGCATTGACTCAGTGCGGTATTCAGCCTCTCTGGTGTCAAGTCTGATTTTGGAAAAAAAAAAAAAAAATCCAAAATCAGACAGAGTGTTGACACCAGAGAGGCTAAGACCGCATTGACTCAGTGCGGTATTCAGCCTCTCTGGTGTCAAGTCTGATTTTGGAAAAAAAAAAAAAAAAAAATCCAAAATCAGACAGAGTGTTGACACCAGAGAGGCTAAGACCGCATTGACTCAGTGCGGTATTCAGCCTCTCTGGTGTCAAGTCTGATTTTGGAAAAAAAAAAAAAATCCAAAATCAGACAGAGTGTTGAGACCAGAGAGGCTAAGACCGCATTGACTCAGTGCGGTATTTAGCCTCTCTGGTGTCAAGTCTGATTTTGGAAAAAAAAAAAAAATCCAAAATCAGACAGAGTGTTGACACCAGAGAGGCTAAGACCGCATTGACTCAGTGCGGTATTCAGCCTCTCTGGTGTCAAGTCTGATTTTGAAAAAAAAAAAAAAAAATCCAAAATCAGACAAAGTGTTGACACCAGAGAGGCTAAGACCGCATTGACTCAGTGCGGTATTCAGCCTCTCTGGTGTCAAGTCTGATTTTGGAAAAAAAAAAAAAAATCCAAAATGAGACAGAGTGTTGACACCAGAGAGGCTAAGACCGCATTGACTCAGTGCGGTATTCAGCCTCTCTGGTGTCAAGTCTGATTTTGGAAAAAAAAAAAAAAAAATCCAAAATCAGACAGAGTGTTGAGACCAGAGAGGCTAAGACCGCATTGACTCAGTGCGGTAGTCAGCCTCTCTGGTGTCAACTCTGATTTTGGAAAAAAAAAAAAAAAATCAAAAATCAGACAGTGTTGACACCAGCGAGGCTAAGACCGCATTGACTCAGTGCGGTATTCAGCCTCTCTGGTGTCAAGTCTGATTTTGGAAAAAAAAAAAAAAAAATCCAAAATCAGACAGAGTGTTGAGACCAGAGAGGCTAAGACCGCATTGACTCAGTGCGGTATTCAGCCTCTCTGGTGTCAAGTCTGATTTTGGAAAAAAAAAAAAAAATCCAAAATCAGACAGAGTGTTGACACCAGAGAGGCTAAGACCGCATTGACTCAGTGCGGTATTCAGCCTCTCTGGTGTCAAGTCTGATTTTGGAAAAAAAAAAAAAAAAATCCAAAATCAGACAGAGTGTTGACACCAGAGAGGCTAAGACCGCATTGACTCAGTGCGGTATTCAGCCTCTCTGGTGTCAAGTCTGATTTTGGAAAAAAAAAAAAAAAAATCCAAAATAAGACAGAGTGTTGACACCAGAGAGGCTAAGACCGCATTGACTCAGTGCGGTATTCAGCCTCTCTGGTGTCAAGTCTGATTTTGGAAAAAAAAAAAAAAAATCCAAAATAAGACAGAGTGTTGACACCAGAGAGGCTAAGACCGCATTGACTCAGTGCGGTATTCAGCCTCTCTGGTGTCAAGTCTGATTTTGGAAAAAAAAAAAAAAAAAATCCAAAATCAGACAGAGTGTTGACACCAGAGAGGCTAAGACCGCATTGACTCAGTGCGGTATTCAGCCTCTCTGGTGTCAAGTCTGATTTTGGAAAAAAAAAAAAAATCCAAAATCAGACAGAGTGTTGAGACCAGAGAGGCTAAGACCGCATTGACTCAGTGCGGTATTTAGCCTCTCTGGTGTCAAGTCTGATTTTGGAAAAAAAAAAAAAATCCAAAATCAGACAGAGTGTTGACACCAGAGAGGCTAAAACCGCATTGACTCAGTGCGGTATTCAGCCTCTCTGGTGTCAAGTCTGATTTTGGAAAAAAAAAAAAAAAATCCAAAATCAGACAGAGTGTTGACACCAGAGAGGCTAAGACCGCATTGACTCAGTGCAGTATTCAGCCTCTCTGGTGTCAAGTCTGATTTTGGAAAAAAAAAAAAAAAAAAATCCAAAATCAGACAGAGTGTTGAGACCAGAGAGGCTAAGACCGCATTGACTCAGTGCGGTATTTAGCCTCTCTGGTGTCAAGTCTGATTTTGGAAAAAAAAAAAAAATCCAAAATCAGACAGAGTGTTGACACCAGAGAGGCTAAGACCGCATTGACTCAGTGCGGTATTCAGCCTCTCTGGTGTCAAGTCTGATTTTGGAAAAAAAAAAAAAAAAATCCAAAATCAGACAGAGTGTTGACACCAGAGAGGCTAAGACCGCATTGACTCAGTGCGGTATTCAGCCTCTCTGGTGTCAACTCTGATTTTGGAAAAAAAAAAAAAAAATCAAAAATCAGACAGTGTTGACACCAGCGAGGCTAAGACCGCATTGACTCAGTGCGGTATTCAGCCTCTCTGGTGTCAAGTCTGATTTTGGAAAAAAAAAAAAAATCCAAAATCAGACAGAGTGTTGAGACCAGAGAGGCTAAGACCACATTGACTCAGTGCGGTATTCAGCCTCTCTGGTGTCAAGTCTGATTTTGAAAAAAAAAAAAAAAAAATCCAAAATCAGACAGAGTGTTGACACCAGAGAGGCTAAGACCGCATTGACTCAGTGCGGTATTCAGCCTCTCTGGTGTCAAGTCTGATTTTGGAAAAAAAAAAAAAATCCAAAATCAGACAGAGTGTTGAGACCAGAGAGGCTGAGACCACATTGACTCAGTGCGGTATTCAGCCTCTCTGGTGTCAAGTCTGATTTTGGAAAAAAAAAAAAAAAATCCAAAATCAGACAGAGTGTTGACACCAGAGAGGCTAAGACCGCATTGACTCAGTGCGGTATTCAGCCTCTCTGGTGTCAAGTCTGATTTTGGAAAAAAAAAAAAAAAAATCCAAAATCAGACAGAGTGTTGAGACCAGAGAGGCTAAGACCGCATTGACTCAGTGCGGTATTCAGCCTCTCTGGTGTCAAGTCTGATTTTGGAAAAAAAAAAAAAAATCCAAAATCAGACAGAGTGTTGACACCAGAGAGGCTAAGACCGCATTGACTCAGTGCGGTATTCAGCCTCTCTGGTGTCAAGTCTGATTTTGGAAAAAAAAAAAAAAAAATCCAAAATCAGACAGAGTGTTGACACCAGAGAGGCTAAGACCGCATTGACTCAGTGCGGTATTCAGCCTCTCTGGTGTCAAGTCTGATTTTGGAAAAAAAAAAAAAAAAATCCAAAATAAGACAGAGTGTTGACACCAGAGAGGCTAAGACCGCATTGACTCAGTGCGGTATTCAGCCTCTCTGGTGTCAAGTCTGATTTTGGAAAAAAAAAAAAAAAATCCAAAATAAGACAGAGTGTTGACACCAGAGAGGCTAAGACCGCATTGACTCAGTGCGGTATTCAGCCTCTCTGGTGTCAAGTCTGATTTTGGAAAAAAAAAAAAAAAAATCCAAAATCAGACAGAGTGTTGACACCAGAGAGGCTAAGACCGCATTGACTCAGTGCAGTATTCAGCCTCTCTGGTGTCAAGTCTGATTTTGGAAAAAAAAAAAAAATCCAAAATCAGACAGAGTGTTGAGACCAGAGAGGCTAAGACCGCATTGACTCAGTGCGGTATTTAGCCTCTCTGGTGTCAAGTCTGATTTTGGAAAAAAAAAAAAAATCCAAAATCAGACAGAGTGTTGACACCAGAGAGGCTAAGACCGCATTGACTCAGTGCGGTATTCAGCCTCTCTGGTGTCAAGTCTGATTTTGGAAAAAAAAAAAAAAATCCAAAATCAGACAGAGTGTTGACACCAGAGAGGCTAAGACCGCATTGACTCAGTGCGGTATTCAGCCTCTCTGGTGTCAAGTCTGATTTTGGGAAAAAAAAAAAAAAAATCCAAAATCAGACAGAGTGTTGAGACCAGAGAGGCTAAGACCGCATTGACTCAGTGCGGTATTCAGCCTCTCTGGTGTCAACTCTGATTTTGGAAAAAAAAAAAAAAAAATCAAAAATCAGACAGTGTTGACACCAGCGAGGCTAAGACCGCATTGACTCAGTGCGGTATTCAGCCTCTCTGGTGTCAAGTCTGATTTTGGAAAAAAAAAAAAAATCCAAAATCAGACAGAGTGTTGAGACCAGAGAGGCTAAGACCACATTGACTCAGTGCGGTATTCAGCCTCTCTGGTGTCAAGTCTGATTTTGAAAAAAAAAAAAAAAAATCCAAAATCAGACAGAGTGTTGACACCAGAGAGGCTAAGACCGCATTGACTCAGTGCGGTATTCAGCCTCTCTGGTGTCAAGTCTGATTTTGGAAAAAAAAAAAAAAATCCAAAATCAGACAGAGTGTTGAGACCAGAGAGGCTGAGACCACATTGACTCAGTGCGGTATTCAGCCTCTCTGGTGTCAAGTCTGATTTTGGAAAAAAAAAAAAAAAATCCAAAATCAGACAGAGTGTTGAGACCAGAGAGGCTAAGACCGCATTGACTCAGTGCGGTATTCAGCCTCTCTGGTGTCAAGTCTGATTTTGGAAAAAAAAAAAGAAAATCCAAAATCAGACAGAGTGTTGACACCAGAGAGGCTAAGACCGCATTGACTCAGTGCGGTATTCAGCCTCTCTGGTGTCAAGTCTGATTTTGGAAAAAAAAAAAAAAAAATCCAAAATCAGACAGAGTGTTGAGACCAGAGAGGCTAAGACCGCATTGACTCAGTGCGGTATTCAGCCTCTCTGGTGTCAAGTCTGATTTTGGGGGGGAAAAAAAAAAAAAAATCCAAAATCAGACAGAGTGTTCACACCAGAGAGGCTAAGACCGCATTGACTCAGTGCGGTATTCAGCCTCTCTGGTGTCAAGTCTGATTTTGGAAAAAAAAAAAAAAAAATCCAAAATCAGACAGAGTGTTGACACCAGAGAGGCTAAGACCGCATTGACTCAGTGCGGTATTCAGCCTCTCTGGTGTCAAGTCTGATTTTGGAAAGAAAAAAAAAATCCAAAATCAGACAGAGTGTTGAGACCAGAGAGGCTAAGACCGCATTGACTCAGTGCGGTATTCAGCCTCTCTGGTGTCAAGTCTGATTTTTGAAAAAAAAAAAAAAATCCAAAATCAGACAGAGTGTTGACACCAGAGAGGCTAAGACCGCATTGACTCAGTGCGGTATTCAGCCTCTCTGGTGTCAAGTCTGATTTTGGAAAAAAAAAAAAAAATCCAAAATCAGACAGAGTGTTGAGACCAGAGAGGCTAAGACCGCATTGACTCAGTGCGGTATTCAGCCTCTCTGGTGTCAAGTCTGATTTTGGAAAAAAAAAAAAAAATCCAAAATCAGACAGAGTGTTGACACCAGAGAGGCTAAGACCGCATTGACTCAGTGCGGTATTCAGCCTCTCTGGTGTCAACTCTGATTTTGGAAAAAAAAAAAAAAATCCAAAATCAGACAGAGTGTTGACACCAGAGAGGCTAAGACCGCATTGACTCAGTGCGGTATTCAGCCTCTCTGGTGTCAAGTCTGATTTTGGAAAAAAAAAAAAAAAAATCCAAAATCAGACAGAGTGTTGAGACCAGAGAGGCTAAGACCGCATTGACTCAGTGCGGTATTCAGCCTCTCTGGTGTCAAGTCTGATTTTGGAAAAAAAAAAAAAAATCCAAAATCAGACAGAGTGTTGACACCAGAGAGGCTAAGACCGCATTGACTCAGTGCGGTATTCAGCCTCTCTGGTGTCAAGTCTGATTTTGGAAAAAAAAAAAAAAAAATCCAAAATCAGACAGAGTGTTGACACCAGAGAGGCTAAGACCGCATTGACTCAGTGCGGTATTCAGCCTCTCTGGTGTCAAGTCTGATTTTTGAAAAAAAAAAAAAAAAATCCAAAATAAGACAGAGTGTTGACACCAGAGAGGCTAAGACCGCATTGACTCAGTGCGGTATTCAGCCTCTCTGGTGTCAAGTCTGATTTTGGAAAAAAAAAAAAAAAATCCAAAATAAGACAGAGTGTTGACACCAGAGAGGCTAAGACCGCATTGACTCAGTGCGGTATTCAGCCTCTCTGGTGTCAAGTCTGATTTTGGAAAAAAAAAAAAAAAAATCCAAAATCAGACAGAGTGTTGACACCAGAGAGGCTAAGACCGCATTGACTCAGTGCGGTATTCAGCCTCTCTGGTGTCAAGTCTGATTTTGGAAAAAAAAAAAAAAATCCAAAATCAGACAGAGTGTTGAGACCAGAGAGGCTAAGACCGCATTGACTCAGTGCGGTATTTAGCCTCTCTGGTGTCAAGTCTGATTTTGGAAAAAAAAAAAAAAATCCAAAATCAGACAGAGTGTTGACACCAGAGAGGCTAAGACCGCATTGACTCAGTGCGGTATTCAGCCTCTCTGGTGTCAAGTCTGATTTTGGAAAAAAAAAAAAAAATCCAAAATCAGACAGAGTGTTGACACCAGAGAGGCTAAGACCGCATTGACTCAGTGCGGTATTCAGCCTCTCTGGTGTCAAGTCTGATTTTGGAAAAAAAAAAAAAAAAATCCAAAATCAGACAGAGTGTTGAGACCAGAGAGGCTAAGACCGCATTGACTCAGTGCGGTATTCAGCCTCTCTGGTGTCAACTCTGATTTTGGAAAAAAAAAAAAAAAATCAAAAATCAGACAGTGTTGACACCAGCGAGGCTAAGACCGCATCGACTCAGTGCGGTATTCAGCCTCTCTGGTGTCAAGTCTGATTTTGGAAAAAAAAAAAAAAATCCAAAATCAGACAGAGTGTTGACACCAGAGAGGCTAAGACCGCATTGACTCAGTGCGGTATTCAGCCTCTCTGGTGTCAAGTCTGATTTTGGAAAAAAAAAAAAAAATCCAAAATCAGACAGAGTGTTGAGACCAGAGAGGCTGAGACCACATTGACTCAGTGCGGTATTCAGCCTCTCTGGTGTCAAGTCTGATTTTGGAAAAAAAAAAAAAAAATCCAAAATCAGACAGAGTGTTGAGACCAGAGAGGCTAAGACCGCATTGACTCAGTGCGGTATTCAGCCTCTCTGGTGTCAAGTCTGATTTTGGAAAAAAAAAAAAGAAAATCCAAAATCAGACAGAGTGTTGACACCAGAGAGGCTAAGACCGCATTGACTCAGTGCGGTATTCAGCCTCTCTGGTGTCAAGTCTGATTTTGGAAAAAAAAAAAAAAAAATACAAAATCAGACAGAGTGTTGAGACCAGAGAGGCTAAGACCGCATTGACTCAGTGCGGTATTCAGCCTCTCTGGTGTCAAGTCTGATTTTGGGGAAAAAAAAAAAAAAAAAATCCAAAATCAGACAGAGTGTTCACACCAGAGAGGCTAAGACCGCATTGACTCAGTGCGGTATTCAGCCTCTCTGGTGTCAAGTCTGATTTTGGAAAAAAAAAAAAAAAAATCCAAAATCAGACAGAGTGTTGACACCAGAGAGGCTAAGACCGCATTGACTCAGTGCGGTATTCAGCCTCTCTGGTGTCAAGTCTGATTTTGGAAAGAAAAAAAAAATCCAAAATCAGACAGAGTGTTGAGACCAGAGAGGCTAAGACCGCATTGACTCAGTGCGGTATTCAGCCTCTCTGGTGTCAAGTCTGATTTTGGAAAAAAAAAAAAAAATCCAAAATCAGACAGAGTGTTGACACCAGAGAGGCTAAGACCGCATTGACTCAGTGCGGTATTCAGCCTCTCTGGTGTCAAGTCTGATTTTGGAAAAAAAAAAAAAATCCAAAATCAGACAGAGTGTTGAGACCAGAGAGGCTAAGACCGCATTGACTCAGTGCGGTATTCAGCCTCTCTGGTGTCAAGTCTGATTTTGGAAAAAAAAAAAAAAATCCAAAATCAGACAGAGTGTTGACACCAGAGAGGCTAAGACCGCATTGACTCAGTGCGGTATTCAGCCTCTCTGGTGTCAAGTCTGATTTTGGAAAAAAAAAAAAAAAAATCCAAAATCAGACAGAGTGTTGAGTCCAGAGAGGCTAAGACCGCATTGACTCAGTGCGGTATTCAGCCTCTCTAGTGTCAAGTCAGATTTTGGAAAAAAAAAAAAAATCCAAAATCAGACAGAGTGTTGACACCAGAGAGGCTAAGACCGCATTGACTCAGTGCGGTATTCAACCTCTCTGGTGTCAAGTCTGATTTTGGAAAAAAATAAAATAAATCCAAAATCAGACAGAGTGTTGACACCAGAGAGGCTAAGACCGCATTGACTCAGTGCGGTATTCAGCCACTCTGGTGTCAAGTCTGATTTGGGAAAAAAAAATAAAAAAAAATCCAAAATCAGACAGAGTGTTGAGACCAGAGAGGCTAAGACCGCATTGACTCAGTGCAGTATTCAGCCTCTCTGGTGTCAAGTCTGATTTTGGAAAAAAAAAAAAAAATCCAAAATCAGACAGAGTGTTGACACCAGAGAGGCTAAGACCGCATTGACTCAGTGCGGTATTCAGCCTCTCTGGTGTCAAGTCTGATTTTGGAAAAAAAAAAAAAAAAATCCAAAATCAGACAGAGTGTTGAGACCAGAGAGGCTAAGACCGCATTGACTCAGTGCGGTATTCAGCCTCTCTGGTGTCAAGTCTGATTTTGGAAAAAAAAAAAAAAATCCAAAATCAGACAGAGTGTTGACACCAGAGAGGCTAAGACCGCATTGACTCAGTGCGGTATTCAGCCTCTCTGGTGTCAAGTCTGATTTTGGAAAAAAAAAAAAAAAAAATCCAAAATCAGACAGAGTGTTGAGACCAGAGAGGCTAAGACCGCATTGACTCAGTGCGGTATTCAGCCTCTCTGGTGTCAAGTCTGATTTTGGAAAAAAAAAAAAAAAATCCAAAATCAGACAGAGTGTTGACACCAGAGAGGCTAAGACCGCATTGACTCAGTGCGGTATTCAGCCTCTCTGGTGTCAAGTCTGATTTTGGAAAAAAAAAAAAAAAAATCCAAAATCAGACAGAGTGTTGAGACCAGAGAGGCTAAGACCGCATTGACTCAGTGCGGTATTCAGCCTCTCTGGTGTCAACTCTGATTTTGGAAAAAAAAATCAAAAATCAAAAATCAGACAGTGTTGACACCAGCGAGGCTAAGACCGCATTGACTCAGTGCGGTATTCAGCCTCTCTGGTGTCAAGTCTGATTTTGGAAAAAAAAAAAAAATCCAAAATCAGACAGAGTGTTGAGACCAGAGAGGCTAAGACCACATTGACTCAGTGCGGTATTCAGCCTCTCTGGTGTCAAGTCTGATTTTGAAAAAAAAAAAAAAAAAAATCCAAAATCAGACAGAGTGTTGACACCAGAGAGGCTAAGACCGCATTGACTCAGTGCGGTATTCAGCCTCTCTGGTGTCAAGTCTGATTTTGGAAAAAAAAAAAAAAATCCAAAATCAGACAGAGTGTTGAGACCAGAGAGGCTGAGACCACATTGACTCAGTGCGGTATTCAGCCTCTCTGGTGTCAAGTCTGATTTTGGAAAAAAAAAGAAGAAAATCCAAAATCAGACAGAGTGTTGAGACCAGAGAGGCTAAGACCGCATTGACTCAGTGCGGTATTCAGCGTCTCTGGTGTCAAGTCTGATTTTGGAAAAAAAAAAAGAAAATCCAAAATCAGACAGAGTGTTGACACCAGAGACGCTAAGACCGCATTGACTCAGTGCGGTATTCAGCCTCTCTGGTGTCAAGTCTGATTTTGGGAAAAAAAAAAAAAAAAAATCCAAAATCAGACAGAGTGTTGAGACCAGAGAGGCTAAGACCGCATTGACTCAGTGCGGTATTCAGCCTCTCTGGTGTCAAGTCTGATTTTGGAAAAAAAAAAAAAAAAATCCAAAATCAGACAGAGTGTTGAGACCAGAGAGGCTAAGACCGCATTGACTCAGTGCAGTATTCAGCCTCTCTGGTGTCAAGTCTGATTTTGGAAAAAAAAAAAAAAATCCAAAATCAGACAGAGTGTTGACACCAGAGAGGCTAAGACCGCATTGACTCAGTGCGGTATTCAGCCTCTCTGGTGTCAAGTCTGATTTTGGAAAAAAAAAAAAAAAAATCCAAAATCAGACAGAGTGTTGAGACCAGAGAGGCTAAGACCGCATTGACTCAGTGCGGTATTCAGCCTCTCTGGTGTCAAGTCTGATTTTGGAAAAAAAAAAAAAAATCCAAAATCAGACAGAGTGTTGACACCAGAGAGGCTAAGACCGCATTGACTCAGTGCGGTATTCAGCCTCTCTGGTGTCAAGTCTGATTTTGGAAAAAAAAAAAAAAAAATCCAAAATCAGACAGAGTGTTGAGACCAGAGAGGCTAAGACCGCATTGACTCAGTGCGGTATTCAGCCTCTCTGGTGTCAAGTCTGATTTTGGAAAAAAAAAAAAAAAATCCAAAATCAGACAGAGTGTTGACACCAGAGAGGCTAAGACCGCATTGACTCAGTGCGGTATTCAGCCTCTCTGGTGTCAAGTCTGATTTTGGAAAAAAAAAAAAAAAAATCCAAAATCAGACAGAGTGTTGAGACCAGAGAGGCTAAGACCGCATTGACTCAGTGCGGTATTCAGCCTCTCTGGTGTCAACTCTGATTTTGGAAAAAAAAATCAAAAATCAAAAATCAGACAGTGTTGACACCAGCGAGGCTAAGACCGCATTGACTCAGTGCGGTATTCAGCCTCTCTGGTGTCAAGTCTGATTTTGGAAAAAAAAAAAAAATCCAAAATCAGACAGAGTGTTGAGACCAGAGAGGCTAAGACCACATTGACTCAGTGCGGTATTCAGCCTCTCTGGTGTCAAGTCTGATTTTGAAAAAAAAAAAAAAAAAATCCAAAATCAGACAGAGTGTTGACACCAGAGAGGCTAAGACCGCATTGACTCAGTGCGGTATTCAGCCTCTCTGGTGTCAAGTCTGATTTTGGAAAAAAAAAAAAAAATCCAAAATCAGACAGAGTGTTGAGACCAGAGAGGCTGAGACCACATTGACTCAGTGCGGTATTCAGCCTCTCTGGTGTCAAGTCTGATTTTGGAAAAAAAAAGAAGAAAATCCAAAATCAGACAGAGTGTTGAGACCAGAGAGGCTAAGACCGCATTGACTCAGTGCGGTATTCAGCGTCTCTGGTGTCAAGTCTGATTTTGGAAAAAAAAAAAGAAAATCCAAAATCAGACAGAGTGTTGACACCAGAGACGCTAAGACCGCATTGACTCAGTGCGGTATTCAGCCTCTCTGGTGTCAAGTCTGATTTTGGAAAAAAAAAAAAAAAAAAATCCAAAATCAGACAGAGTGTTGAGACCAGAGAGGCTAAGACCGCATTGACTCAGTGCGGTATTCAGCCTCTCTGGTGTCAAGTCTGATTTTGGAAAAAAAAAAAAAAAAATCCAAAATCAGACAGAGTGTTGAGACCAGAGAGGCTAAGACCGCATTGACTCAGTGCGGTATTCAGCCTCTCTGGTGTCAAGTCTGATTTTGGGGAAAAAAAAAAAAAAAAAATCCAAAATCAGACAGAGTGTTCACACCAGAGAGGCTAAGACCGCATTGACTCAGTGCGGTATTCAGCCTCTCTGGTGTCAAGTCTGATTTTGGAAAAAAAAAAAAAAAATCCAAAATCAGACAGAGTGTTGACACCAGAGAGGCTAAGACCGCATTGACTCAGTGCGGTATTCAGCCTCTCTGGTGTCAAGTCTGATTTTGGAAAGAAAAAAAAAAATCCAAAATCAGACAGAGTGTTGAGACCAGAGAGGCTAAGACCGCATTGACTCAGTGCGGTATTCAGCCTCTCTGGTGTCAAGTCTGATTTTGGAAAAAAAAAAAAAAATCCAAAATCAGACAGAGTGTTGACACCAGAGAGGCTAAGACCGCATTGACTCAGTGCGGTATTCAGCCTCTCTGGTGTCAAGTCTGATTTTGGAAAAAAAAAAAAAATCCAAAATCAGACAGAGTGTTGAGACCAGAGAGGCTAAGACCGCATTGACTCAGTGCGGTATTCAGCCTCTCTGGTGTCAAGTCTGATTTTGAAAAAAAAAAAAAAAAAATCCAAAATCAGACAGAGTGTTGACACCAGAGAGGCTAAGACCGCATTGACTCAGTGCGGTATTCAGCCTCTCTGGTGTCAAGTCTGATTTTGGAAAAAAAAAAAAAAATCCAAAATCAGACAGAGTGTTGAGACCAGAGAGGCTAAGACCACATTGACTCAGTGCGGTATTCAGCCTCTCTGGTGTCAAGTCTGATTTTGGAAAAAAAAAAAAAAAATCCAAAATCAGACAGAGTGTTGAGACCAGAGAGGCTAAGACCGCATTGACTCAGTGCGGTATTCAGCCTCTCTGGTGTCAAGTCTGATTTTGGAAAAAAAAAAAAAAATCCAAAATCAGACAGAGTGTTGACACCAGAGAGGCTAAGACCGCATTGACTCAGTGCGGTATTCAGCCTCTCTGGTGTCAAGTCTGATTTTGGAAAAAAAAAAAAAAAAATCCAAAATCAGACAGAGTGTTGAGACCAGAGAGGCTAAGACCGCATTGACTCAGTGCGGTATTCAGCTACTCTGGTGTCAACTCTGATTTTGGAAAAAAAAAAAAAAAATCAAAAATCAGACAGAGTGTTGACACCAGCGAGGCTAAGACCGCATTGACTTAGTGCTGTATTCAGCCTCTCTGGTGTCAAGTCTGATTTTGGAAAAAAAAAAAAAATCCAAAATCAGACAGAGTGTTGAGACCAGAGAGGCTAAGACCGCATTGACTCATTGCGGTATTCAGCCTCTCTGGTGTCAAGTCTGATTTTAAAAAAAAAAAAAAAAAAATCCAAAATCAGACAGAGTGTTGACACCAGAGAGGCTAAGACCGCATTGACTCAGTGCGGTATTCAGCCTCTCTGGTGTCAAGTCTGATTTTTGAAAAAAAAAAAAAAAAATCCAAAATAAGACAGAGTGTTGACACCAGAAAGGCTAAGACCGCATTGACTCAGTGCGGTATTCAGCCTCTCTGGTGTCAAGTCTGATTTTGGAAAAAAAAAAAAAAATCCAAAATCAGACAGAGTGTTGACACCAGAGAGGCTAAGACCGCATTGACTCAGTGCGGTATTCAGCCTCTCTGGTGTCAAGTCTGATTTTGGAAAAAAAAAAAAAATCCAAAATCAGACAGAGTGTTGAGACCAGAGAGGCTAAGACCGCATTGACTCAGTGCGGTATTCAGCCTCTCTGGTGTCAAGTCTGATTTTGAAAAAAAAAAAAAAAAAATCCAAAATCAGACAGAGTGTTGACACCAGAGAGGCTAAGACCGCATTGACTCAGTGCGGTATTCAGCCTCTCTGGTGTCAAGTCTGATTTTGGAAAAAAAAAAAAAAATCCAAAATCAGACAGAGTGTTGAGACCAGAGAGGCTAAGACCACATTGACTCAGTGCGGTATTCAGCCTCTCTGGTGTCAAGTCTGATTTTGGAAAAAAAAAAAAAAAATCCAAAATCAGACAGAGTGTTGAGACCAGAGAGGCTAAGACCGCATTGACTCAGTGCGGTATTCAGCCTCTCTGGTGTCAAGTCTGATTTTGGAAAAAAAAAAAAAAATCCAAAATCAGACAGAGTGTTGACACCAGAGAGGCTAAGACCGCATTGACTCAGTGCGGTATTCAGCCTCTCTGGTGTCAAGTCTGATTTTGGAAAAAAAAAAAAAAAAATCCAAAATCAGACAGAGTGTTGAGACCAGAGAGGCTAAGACCGCATTGACTCAGTGCGGTATTCAGCTACTCTGGTGTCAACTCTGATTTTGGAAAAAAAAAAAAAAAATCAAAAATCAGACAGAGTGTTGACACCAGCGAGGCTAAGACCGCATTGACTTAGTGCTGTATTCAGCCTCTCTGGTGTCAAGTCTGATTTTGGAAAAAAAAAAAAAATCCAAAATCAGACAGAGTGTTGAGACCAGAGAGGCTAAGACCGCATTGACTCATTGCGGTATTCAGCCTCTCTGGTGTCAAGTCTGATTTAAAAAAAAAAAAAAAAAAAATCCAAAATCAGACAGAGTGTTGACACCAGAGAGGCTAAGACCGCATTGACTCAGTGCGGTATTCAGCCTCTCTGGTGTCAAGTCTGATTTTGGAAAAAAAAAAAAAAAAATCCAAAATAAGACAGAGTGTTGACACCAGAAAGGCTAAGACCGCATTGACTCAGTGCGGTATTCAGCCTCTCTGGTGTCAAGTCTGATTTTGGAAAAAAAAAAAAAAAAATCCAAAATAAGACAGAGTGTTGACACCAGAGAGGATAAGACCGCATTGACTCAGTGCGGTATTCAGCCTCTCTGGTGTCAAGTCTGATTTTGGAAAAAAAAAAAAAAAAAAATCCAAAATCAGACAGAGTGTTGACACCAGAGAGGCTAAGACCGCATTGACTCAGTGCGGTATTCAGCCTCTCTGGTGTCAAGTCTGATTTTGGAAAAAAAAAAAAAATCCAAAATCAGACAGAGTGTTGAGACCAGAGAGGCTAAGACCGCATTGACTCAGTGCGGTATTTAGCCTCTCTGGTGTCAAGTCTGATTTTGGAAAAAAAAAAAAAATCCAAAATCAGACAGAGTGTTGACACCAGAGAGGCTAAGACCGCATTGACTCAGTGCGGTATTCAGCCTCTCTGGTGTCAAGTCTGATTTTGGAAAAAAAAAAAAAAAATCCAAAATCAGACAGAGTGTTGACACCAGAGAGGCTAAGACCGCATTGACTCAGTGCGGTATTCAGCCTCTCTGGTGTCAAGTCTGATTTTGGAAAAAAAAAAAAAAAATCCAAAATCAGACAGAGTGTTGAGACCAGAGAGGCTAAGACCGCATTGACTCAGTGCGGTATTCAGCCTCTCTGGTGTCAACTCTGATTTTGGAAAAAAAAAAAAAAATCAAAAATCAGACAGTGTTGACACCAGCGAGGCTAAGACCGCATTGACTCAGTGCGGTATTCAGCCTCTCTGGTGTCAAGTCTGATTTTGGAAAAAAAAAAAAAATCCAAAATCAGACAGAGTGTTGAGACCAGAGAGGCTAAGACCACATTGACTCAGTGCGGTATTCAGCCTCTCTGGTGTCAAGTCTGATTTTGGAAAAAAAAAAAAAGATCCAAAATCAGACAGAGTGTTGAGACCAGAGAGGCTGAGACCACATTGACTCAGTGCGGTATTCAGCCTCTCTGGTGTCAAGTCTGATTTTGGAAAAAAAAAAAAGAAAATCCAAAATCAGACAGAGTGTTGAGACCAGAGAGGCTAAGACCGCATTGACTCAGTGCGGTATTCAGCCTCTCTGGTGTCAAGTCTGATTTTGGAAAAAAAAAAAGAAAATCCAAAATCAGACAGAGTGTTGACACCAGAGAGGCTAAGACCGCATTGACTCAGTGCGGTATTCAGCCTCTCTGGTGTCAAGTCTGATTTTGGAAAAAAAAAAAAAAAAAAATCCAAAATCAGACAGAGTGTTGAGACCAGAGAGGCTAAGACCGCATTGACTCAGTGCGGTATTCAGCCTCTCTGGTGTCAAGTCTGATTTTGGAAAAAAAAAAAAAAAAATCCAAAATCAGACAGAGTGTTGAGACCAGAGAGGCTAAGACCGCATTGACTCAGTGCGGTATTCAGCCTCTCTGGTGTCAAGTCTGATTTTGGGGAAAAAAAAAAAAAAAAAATCCAAAATCAGACAGAGTGTTCACACCAGAGAGGCTAAGACCGCATTGACTCAGTGCGGTATTCAGCCTCTCTGGTGTCAAGTCTGATTTTGGAAAAAAAAAAAAAAAAATCCAAAATCAGACAGAGTGTTGACACCAGAGAGGCTAAGACCGCATTGACTCAGTGCGGTATTCAGCCTCTCTGGTGTCAAGTCTGATTTTGGAAATAAAAAAAAAATCCAAAATCAGACAGAGTGTTGAGACCAGAGAGGCTAAGACCGCATTGACTCAGTGCGGTATTCAGCCTCTCTGGTGTCAAGTCTGATTTTGAAAAAAAAAAAAAAAAAATCCAAAATCAGACAGAGTGTTGACACCAGAGAGGCTAAGACCGCATTGACTCAGTGCGGTATTCAGCCTCTCTGGTGTCAAGTCTGATTTTGGAAAAAAAAAAAAAAAATCCAAAATCAGACAGAGTGTTGAGACCAGAGAGGCTAAGACCACATTGACTCAGTGCGGTATTCAGCCTCTCTGGTGTCAAGTCTGATTTTGGAAAAAAAAAAAAAAATCCAAAATCAGACAGAGTGTTGAGACCAGAGAGGCTAAGACCGCATTGACTCAGTGCGGTATTCAGCCTCTCTGGTGTCAAGTCTGATTTTTGAAAAAAAAAAAAAAAAAATCCAAAATCAGACAGAGTGTTGAGACCAGAGAGGCTAAGACCGCATTGACTCACTGCGGTATTCAGCCTCTCTGGTGTCAAGTCTGATTTTGGAAAGAAAAAAAAAATCCAAAATCAGACAGAGTGTTGAGACCAGAGAGGCTAAGACCGCATTGACTCAGTGCGGTATTCAGCCTCTCTGGTGTCAAGTCTGATTTTGGAAAAAAAAAAAAAAATCCCAAATCAGACAGAGTGTTGACACCAGAGAGGCTAAGACCGCATTGACTCAGTGCGGTATTCAGCCTCTCTGGTGTCAAGTCTGATTTTGGAAAAAAAAAAAAAATCCAAAATCAGACAGAGTGTTGAGACCAGAGAGGCTAAGACCGCATTGACTCAGTGCGGTATTCAGCCTCTCTGGTGTCAAGTCTGATTTTGAAAAAAAAAAAAAAAAAATCCAAAATCAGACAGAGTGTTGACACCAGAGAGGCTAAGACCGCATTGACTCAGTGCGGTATTCAGCCTCTCTGGTGTCAAGTCTGATTTTGGAAAAAAAAAAAAAAATCCAAAATCAGACAGAGTGTTGAGACCAGAGAGGCTAAGACCACATTGACTCAGTGCGGTATTCAGCCTCTCTGGTGTCAAGTCTGATTTTGGAAAAAAAAAAAAAAAATCCAAAATCAGACAGAGTGTTGAGACCAGAGAGGCTAAGACCGCATTGACTCAGTGCGGTATTCAGCCTCTCTGGTGTCAAGTCTGATTTTGGAAAAAAAAAAAAAAATCCAAAATCAGACAGAGTGTTGACACCAGAGAGGCTAAGACCGCATTGACTCAGTGCGGTACTCAGCCTCTCTGGTGTCAAGTCTGATTTTGGAAAAAAAAAAAAAAAAATCCAAAATCAGACAGAGTGTTGAGACCAGAGAGGCTAAGACCGCATTGACTCAGTGCGGTATTCAGCTACTCTGGTGTCAACTCTGATTTTGGAAAAAAAAAAAAAAATCCAAAATCAGACAGAGTGTTGACACCAGAGAGGCTAAGACCGCATTGACTCAGTGCGGTATTCAGCCTCTCTGGTGTCAAGTCTGATTTTGGAAAAAAAAAAAAAATCCAAAATCAGACAGAGTGTTGAGACCAGAGAGGCTAAGACCGCATTGACTCAGTGCGGTATTCAGCCTCTCTGGTGTCAAGTCTGATTTTGAAAAAAAAAAAAAAAAAATCCAAAATCAGACAGAGTGTTGACACCAGAGAGGCTAAGACCGCATTGACTCAGTGCGGTATTCAGCCTCTCTGGTGTCAAGTCTGATTTTGGAAAAAAAAAAAAAAATCCAAAATCAGACAGAGTGTTGAGACCAGAGAGGCTAAGACCACATTGACTCAGTGCGGTATTCAGCCTCTCTGGTGTCAAGTCTGATTTTGGAAAAAAAAAAAAAAAATCCAAAATCAGACAGAGTGTTGAGACCAGAGAGGCTAAGACCGCATTGACTCAGTGCGGTATTCAGCCTCTCTGGTGTCAAGTCTGATTTTGGAAAAAAAAAAAAAAATCCAAAATCAGACAGAGTGTTGACACCAGAGAGGCTAAGACCGCATTGACTCAGTGCGGTACTCAGCCTCTCTGGTGTCAAGTCTGATTTTGGAAAAAAAAAAAAAAAAATCCAAAATCAGACAGAGTGTTGAGACCAGAGAGGCTAAGACCGCATTGACTCAGTGCGGTATTCAGCTACTCTGGTGTCAACTCTGATTTTGGAAAAAAAAAAAAAAAATCAAAAATCAGACAGAGTGTTGACACCAGCGAGGCTAAGACCGCATTGACTTAGTGCGGTATTCAGCCTCTCTGGTGTCAAGTCTGATTTTGGAAAAAAAAAAAAAATCCAAAATCAGACAGAGTGTTGAGACCAGAGAGGCTAAGACCGCATTGACTCAGTGCGGTATTCAGCCTCTCTGGTGTCAAGTCTGATTTTGGGGGGAAAAAAAAAAAAAAAATCCAAAATCAGACAGAGTGTTCACACCAGAGAGGCTAAGACCGCATTGACTCAGTGCGGTATTCAGCCTCTCTGGTGTCAAGTCTGATTTTGGAAAAAAAAAAAAAAAAATCCAAAATCAGACAGAGTGTTGACACCAGAGAGGCTAAGACCGCATTGACTCAGTGCGGTATTCAGCCTCTCTAGTGTCAAGTCTGATTTTGGAAAAAAAAAAAAAAATCCAAAATCAGACAGAGTGTTGACACCAGAGAGGCTAAGACCGCATTGACTCAGTGCGGTATTCAACCTCTCTGGTGTCAAGTCTGATTTTGGAAAAAAAAAAAAAAAATCCAAAATCAGACAGAGTGTTGACACCAGAGAGGCTAAGACCGCATTGACTCAGTGCGGTATTCAGCCACTCTGGTGTCAAGTCTGATTTTGGAAAAAAAAAAAAAAAAAATCCAAAATCAGACAGAGTGTTGAGACCAGAGAGGCTAAGACCGCATTGACTCAGTGCAGTATTCAGCCTCTCTGGTGTCAAGTCTGATTTTGGAAAAAAAAAAAAAAATCCAAAATCAGACAGAGTGTTGACACCAGAGAGGCTAAGACCGCATTGACTCAGTGCGGTATTCAGCCTCTCTGGTGTCAAGTCTGATTTTGGAAAAAAAAAAAAAAAAATCCAAAATCAGACAGAGTGTTGAGACCAGAGAGGCTAAGACCGCATTGACTCAGTGCGGTATTCAGCCTCTCTGGTGTCAAGTCTGATTTTGGAAAAAAAAAAAAAAAATCCAAAATCAGACAGAGTGTTGACACCAGAGAGGCTAAGACCGCATTGACTCAGTGCGGTATTCAGCCTCTCTGGTGTCAAGTCTGATTTTGGAAAAAAAAAAAAAAAAATCCAAAATCAGACAGAGTGTTGAGACCAGAGAGGCTAAGACCGCATTGACTCAGTGCGGTATTCAGCCTCTCTGGTGTCAACTCTGATTTTGGAAAAAAAAAAAAAAAATCAAAAATCAGACAGTGTTGACACCAGCGAGGCTAAGACCGCATTGACTCAGTGCGGTATTCAGCCTCTCTGGTGTCAAGTCTGATTTTGGAAAAAAAAAAAAAATCCAAAATCAGACAGAGTGTTGAGACCAGAGAGGCTAAGACCGCATTGACTCAGTGCGGTATTCAGCCTCTCTGGTGTCAAGTCTGATTTTGGAAAAAAAAAAAAAAATCCAAAATCAGACAGAGTGTTGACACCAGAGAGGCTAAGACCGCATTGACTCAGTGCGGTATTCAGCCTCTCTGGTGTCAAGTCTGATTTTGGAAAAAAAAAAAAAAATCCAAAATCAGACAGAGTGTTGAGACCAGAGAGGCTGAGACCACATTGACTCAGTGCGGTATTCAGCCTCTCTGGTGTCAAGTCTGATTTTGGAAAAAAAAAAAAGAAAATCCAAAATCAGACAGAGTGTTGAGACCAGAGAGGCTAAGACCGCATTGACTCAGTGCGGTATTCAGCCTCTCTGGTGTCAAGTCTGATTTTGGAAAAAAAAAAAGAAAATCCAAAATCAGACAGAGTGTTGACACCAGAGAGGCTAAGACCGCATTGACTCAGTGCGGTATTCAGCCTCTCTGGTGTCAAGTCTGATTTTGGAAAAAAAAAAAAAAAAAAATCCAAAATCAGACAGAGCGTTGAGACCAGAGAGGCTAAGACCGCATTGACTCAGTGCGGTATTCAGCCTCTCTGGTGTCAAGTCTGATTTTGGAAAAAAAAAAAAAAAAATCCAAAATCAGACAGAGTGTTGAGACCAGAGAGGCTAAGACCGCATTGACTCAGTGCGGTATTCAGCCTCTCTGGTGTCAAGTCTGATTTTGGGGAAAAAAAAAAAAAAAAATCCAAAATCAGACAGAGTGTTCACACCAGAGAGGCTAAGACCGCATTGACTCAGTGCGGTATTCAGCCTCTCTGGTGTCAAGTCTGATTTTGGAAAAAAAAAAAAAAAAATCCAAAATCAGACAGAGTGTTGACACCAGAGAGGCTAAGACCGCATTGACTCAGTGCGGTATTCAGCCTCTCTGGTGTCAAGTCTGATTTTGGAAAGAAAAAAAAAATCCAAAATCAGACAGAGTGTTGAGACCAGAGAGGCTAAGACCGCATTGACTCAGTGCGGTATTCAGCCTCTCTGGTGTCAAGTCTGATTTTGGAAAAAAAAAAAAAAAATCCAAAATCAGACAGAGTGTTGACACCAGAGAGGCTAAGACCGCATTGACTCAGTGCGGTATTCAGCCTCTCTGGTGTCAAGTCTGATTTTGGAAAAAAAAAAAAAAAAATCCAAAATCAGACAGAGTGTTGAGACCAGAGAGGCTAAGACCGCATTGACTCAGTGCGGTATTCAGCCTCTCTGGTGTCAACTCTGATTTTGGAAAAAAAAAAAAAAAATCAAAAATCAGACAGTGTTGACACCAGCGAGGCTAAGACCGCATTGACTCAGTGCGGTATTCAGCCTCTCTGGTGTCAAGTCTGATTTTGGAAAAAAAAAAAAAATCCAAAATCAGACAGAGTGTTGAGACCAGAGAGGCTAAGACCACATTGACTCAGTGCGGTATTCAACCTCTCTGGTGTCAAGTCTGATTTTGAAAAAAAAAAAAAAAAAATCCAAAATCAGACAGAGTGTTGACACCAGAGAGGCTAAGACCGCATTGACTCAGTGCGGTATTCAGCCTCTCTGGTGTCAAGTCTGATTTTGGAAAAAAAAAAAAAAATCCAAAATCAGACAGAGTGTTGAGACCAGAGAGGCTGAGACCACATTGACTCAGTGCGGTATTCAGCCTCTCTGGTGTCAAGTCTGATTTTGGAAAAAAAAAAAAGAAAATCCAAAATCAGACAGAGTGTTGAGACCAGAGAGGCTAAGACCGCATTGACTCAGTGCGGTATTCAGCCTCTCTGGTGTCAAGTCTGATTTTGGAAAAAAAAAAAGAAAATCCAAAATCAGACAGAGTGTTGACACCAGAGAGGCTAAGACCGCATTGACTCAGTGCGGTATTCAGCCTCTCTGGTGTCAAGTCTGATTTTTAAAAAAAAAAAAAAAAAAAAATCCAAAATCAGACAGAGCGTTGAGACCAGAGAGGCTAAGACCGCATTGACTCAGTGCGGTATTCAGCCTCTCTGGTGTCAAGTCTGATTTTGGAAAAAAAAAAAAAAAAATCCAAAATCAGACAGAGTGTTGAGACCAGAGAGGCTAAGACCGCATTGACTCAGTGCGGTATTCAGCCTCTCTGGTGTCAAGTCTGATTTTGGGGAAAAAAAAAAAAAAAAAATCCAAAATCAGACAGAGTGTTCACACCAGAGAGGCTAAGACCGCATTGACTCAGTGCGGTATTCAGCCTCTCTGGTGTCAAGTCTGATTTTGGAAAAAAAAAAAAAAAATCCAAAATCAGACAGAGTGTTGACACCAGAGAGGCTAAGACCGCATTGACTCAGTGCGGTATTCAGCCTCTCTGGTGTCAAGTCTGATTTTGGAAAGAAAAAAAAATCCAAAATCAGACAGAGTGTTGAGACCAGAGAGGCTAAGACCGCATTGACTCAGTGCGGTATTCAGCCTCTCTGGTGTCAAGTCTGATTTTGGAAAAAAAAAAAAAAAATCCAAAATCAGACAGAGTGTTGACACCAGAGAGGCTAAGACCGCATTGACTCAGTGCGGTATTCAGCCTCTCTGGTGTCAAGTCTGATTTTGGAAAAAAAAAAAAAAATCCAAAATCAGACAGAGTGTTGAGACCAGAGAGGCTAAGACCGCATTGACTCAGTGCGGTATTCAGCCTCTCTGGTGTCAAGTCTGATTTTGAAAAAAAAAAAAAAAAAATCCAAAATCAGACAGAGTGTTGACACCAGAGAGGCTAAGACCGCATTGACTCAGTGCGGTATTCAGCCTCTCTGGTGTCAAGTCTGATTTTGGAAAAAAAAAAAAAAATCCAAAATCAGACAGAGTGTTGAGACCAGAGAGGCTAAGACCACATTGACTCAGTGCGGTATTCAGCCTCTCTGGTGTCAAGTCTGATTTTGGAAAAAAAAAAAAAAAATCCAAAATCAGACAGAGTGTTGAGACCAGAGAGGCTAAGACCGCATTGACTCAGTGCGGTATTCAGCCTCTCTGGTGTCAAGTCTGATTTTGGAAAAAAAAAAAAAAATCCAAAATCAGACAGAGTGTTGACACCAGAGAGGCTAAGACCGCATTGACTCAGTGCGGTATTCAGCCTCTCTGGTGTCAAGTCTGATTTTGGAAAAAAAAAAAAAAAAATCCAAAATCAGACAGAGTGTTGAGACCAGAGAGGCTAAGACCGCATTGACTCAGTGCGGTATTCAGCTACTCTGGTGTCAACTCTGATTTTGGAAAAAAAAAAAAAAAATCAAAAATCAGACAGAGTGTTGACACCAGCGAGGCTAAGACCGCATTGACTTAGTGCGGTATTCAGCCTCTCTGGTGTCAAGTCTGATTTTGGAAAAAAAAAAAAAATCCAAAATCAGACAGAGTGTTGAGACCAGAGAGGCTAAGACCGCATTGACTCAGTGCGGTATTCAGCCTCTCTGGTGTCAAGTCTGATTTTGAAAAAAAAAAAAAAAAAATCCAAAATCAGACAGAGTGTTGACACCAGAGAGGCTAAGACCGCATTGACTCAGTGCGGTATTCAGCCTCTCTGGTGTCAAGTCTGATTTTGGAAAAAAAAAAAAAAATCCAAAATAAGACAGAGTGTTGACACCAGAAAGGCTAAGACCGCATTGACTCAGTGCGGTATTCAGCCTCTCTGGTGTCAAGTCTGATTTTGAAAAAAAAAAAAAAAAAATCCAAAATAAGACAGAGTGTTGACACCAGAGAGGCTAAGACCGCATTGACTCAGTGCGGTATTCAGCCTCTCTGGTGTCAAGTCTGATTTTGGAAAAAAAAAAAAAAAAAAATCCAAAATCAGACAGAGTGTTGACACCAGAGAGGCTAAGACTGCATTGACTCAGTGCGGTATTCAGCCTCTCTGGTGTCAAGTCTGATTTTGGAAAAAAAAAAAAAATCCAAAATCAGACAGAGTGTTGAGACCAGAGAGGCTAAGACCGCATTGACTCAGTGCGGTATTTAGCCTCTCTGGTGTCAAGTCTGATTTTGGAAAAAAAAAAAAAATCCAAAATCAGACAGAGTGTTGACACCAGAGAGGCTAAGACCGCATTGACTCAGTGCGGTATTCAGCCTCTCTGGTGTCAAGTCTGATTTTGGAAAAAAAAAAAAAAAATCCAAAATCAGACAGAGTGTTGACACCAGAGAGGCTAAGACCGCATTGACTCAGTGCGGTATTCAGCCTCTCTGGTGTCAAGTCTGATTTTGGAAAAAAAAAAAAAAAAATCCAAAATCAGACAGAGTGTTGAGACCAGAGAGGCTAAGACCGCATTGACTCAGTGCGGTATTCAGCCTCTCTGGTGTCAACTCTGATTTTGGAAAAATAAAAAAAAAATCAAAAATCAGACAGTGTTGACACCAGCGAGGCTAAGACCGCATTGACTCAGTGCGGTATTCAGCCTCTCTGGTGTCAAGTCTGATTTTGGAAAAAAAAAAAAAATCCAAAATCAGACAGAGTGTTGAGACCAGAGAGGCTAAGACCACATTGACTCAGTGCGGTATTCAGCCTCTCTGGTGTCAAGTCTGATTTTGAAAAAAAAAAAAAAAAAATCCAAAATCAGACAGAGTGTTGACACCAGAGAGGCTAAGACGCATTGACTCAGTGCGGTATTCAGCCTCTATGGTGTCAAGTCTGATTTTGGAAAAAAAAAAAAAAATCCAAAATCAGACAGAGTGTTGAGACCAGAGAGGCTGAGACCACATTGACTCAGTGCGGTATTCAGCCTCTCTGGTGTCAAGTCTGATTTTGGAAAAAAAAAAAAAAAAATCCAAAATCAGACAGAGTGTTGAGACCAGAGAGGCTAAGACCGCATTGACTCAGTGCGGTATTCAGCCTCTCTGGTGTCAAGTCTGATTTTGGAAAAAAGAAAAAGAAAATCCAAAATCAGACAGAGTGTTGAGACCAGAGAGGCTAAGACCGCATTGACTCAGTGCGGTATTCAGCCTCTCTGGTGTCAAGTCTGATTTTGGAAAAAAAAAAAGAAAATCCAAAATCAGACAGAGTGTTGACACCAGAGAGGCTAAGACCGCATTGACTCAGTGCGGTATTCAGCCTCTCTGGTGTCAAGTCTGATTTTGAAAAAAAAAAAAAAAAAAAAATCCAAAATCAGACAGAGCGTTGAGACCAGAGAGGCTAAGACCGCATTGACTCAGTGCGGTATTCAGCCTCTCTGGTGTCAAGTCTGATTTTGGAAAAAAAAAAAAAAAAATCCAAAATCAGACAGAGTGTTGAGACCAGAGAGGCTAAGACCGCATTGACTCAGTGCGGTATTCAGCCTCTCTGGTGTCAAGTCTGATTTTGGGGAAAAAAAAAAAAAAAAAATCCAAAATCAGACAGAGTGTTCACACCAGAGAGGCTAAGACCGCATTGACTCAGTGCGGTATTCAGCCTCTCTGGTGTCAAGTCTGATTTTGGAAAAAAAAAAAAAAAAATCCAAAATCAGACAGAGTGTTGACACCAGAGAGGCTAAGACCGCATTGACTCAGTGCGGTATTCAGCCTCTCTGGTGTCAAGTCTGATTTTGGAAAGAAAAAAAAATCCAAAATCAGACAGAGTGTTGAGACCAGAGAGGCTAAGACCGCATTGACTCAGTGCGGTATTCAGCCTCTCTGGTGTCAAGTCTGATTTTGGAAAAAAAAAAAAAAATCCAAAATCAGACAGAGTGTTGACACCAGAGAGGCTAAGACCGCATTGACTCAGTGCGGTATTCAGCCTCTCTGGTGTCAAGTCTGATTTTGGAAAAAAAAAAAAAATCCAAAATCAGACAGAGTGTTGAGACCAGAGAGGCTAAGACCGCATTGACTCAGTGCGGTATTCAGCCTCTCTGGTGTCAAGTCTGATTTTGAAAAAAAAAAAAAAAAAATCCAAAATCAGACAGAGAGTTGACACCAGAGAGGCTAAGACCGCATTGACTCAGTGCGGTATTCAGCCTCTCTGGTGTCAAGTCTGATTTTGGAAAAAAAAAAAAAAATCCAAAATCAGACAGAGTGTTGAGACCAGAGAGGCTAAGACCACATTGACTCAGTGCGGTATTCAGCCTCTCTGGTGTCAAGTCTGATTTTGGAAAAAAAAAAAAAAAATCCAAAATCAGACAGAGTGTTGAGACCAGAGAGGCTAAGACCGCATTGACTCAGTGCGGTATTCAGCCTCTCTGGTGTCAAGTCTGATTTTGGAAAAAAAAAAAAAAATCCAAAATCAGACAGAGTGTTGACACCAGAGAGGCTAAGACCGCATTGACTCAGTGCGGTATTCAGCCTCTCTGGTGTCAAGTCTGATTTTGGAAAAAAAAAAAAAAAAATCCAAAATCAGACAGAGTGTTGAGACCAGAGAGGCTAAGACCGCATTGACTCAGTGCGGTATTCAGCTACTCTGGTGTCAACTCTGATTTTGGAAAAAAAAAAAAAAAATCAAAAATCAGACAGAGTGTTGACACCAGCGAGGCTAAGACCGCATTGACTTAGTGCGGTATTCAGCCTCTCTGGTGTCAAGTCTGATTTTGGAAAAAAAAAAAAAATCCAAAATCAGACAGAGTGTTGAGACCAGAGAGGCTAAGACCGCATTGACTCAGTGCGGTATTCAGCCTCTCTGGTGTCAAGTCTGATTTTGAAAAAAAAAAAAAAAAAATCCAAAATCAGACAGAGTGTTGACACCAGAGAGGCTAAGACCGCATTGACTCAGTGCGGTATTCAGCCTCTCTGGTGTCAAGTCTGATTTTGGAAAAAAAAAAAAAAAATCCAAAATAAGACAGAGTGTTGACACCAGAAAGGCTAAGACCGCATTGACTCAGTGCGGTATTCAGCCTCTCTGGTGTCAAGTCTGATTTTGAAAAAAAAAAAAAAAAAATCCAAAATAAGACAGAGTGTTGACACCAGAGAGGCTAAGACCGCATTGACTCAGTGCGGTATTCAGCCTCTCTGGTGTCAAGTCTGATTTTGGAAAAAAAAAAAAAAAAAAATCCAAAATCAGACAGAGTGTTGACACCAGAGAGGCTAAGACCGCATTGACTCAGTGCGGTATTCAGCCTCTCTGGTGTCAAGTCTGATTTTGGAAAAAAAAAAAAAATCCAAAATCAGACAGAGTGTTGAGACCAGAGAGGCTAAGACCGCATTGACTCAGTGCGGTATTTAGCCTCTCTGGTGTCAAGTCTGATTTTGGAAAAAAAAAAAAAATCCAAAATCAGACAGAGTGTTGACACCAGAGAGGCTAAGACCGCATTGACTCAGTGCGGTATTCAGCCTCTCTGGTGTCAAGTCTGATTTTGGAAAAAAAAAAAAAAAATCCAAAATCAGACAGAGTGTTGACACCAGAGAGGCTAAGACCGCATTGACTCAGTGCGGTATTCAGCCTCTCTGGTGTCAAGTCTGATTTTGGAAAAAAAAAAAAAAAAATCCAAAATCAGACAGAGTGTTGAGACCAGAGAGGCTAAGACCGCATTGACTCAGTGCGGTATTCAGCCTCTCTGGTGTCAACTCTGATTTTGGAAAAATAAAAAATAAATAAAAAATCAGACAGTGTTGACACCAGCGAGGCTAAGACCGCATTGACTCAGTGCGGTATTCAGCCTCTCTGGTGTCAAGTCTGATTTTGGAAAAAAAAAAAAAATCCAAAATCAGACAGAGTGTTGAGACCAGAGAGGCTAAGACCACATTGACTCAGTGCGGTATTCAGCCTCTCTGGTGTCAAGTCTGATTTTGAAAAAAAAAAAAAAAAAATCCAAAATCAGACAGAGTGTTGACACCAGAGAGGCTAAGACGCATTGACTCAGTGCGGTATTCAGCCTCTATGGTGTCAAGTCTGATTTTGGAAAAAAAAAAAAAAATCCAAAATCAGACAGAGTGTTGAGACCAGAGAGGCTAAGACCGCATTGACTCAGTGCGGTATTCAGCCTCTCTGGTGTCAAGTCTGATTTTGGAAAAAAAAAAAAAAATCCAAAATCAGACAGAGTGTTGACACCAGAGAGGCTAAGACCGCATTGACTCAGTGCGGTATTCAGCCTCTCTGGTGTCAAGTCTGATTTTGGAAAAAAAAAAAAAAAAATCAAAAATCAGACAGAGTGTTGAGACCAGAGAGGCTAAGACCGCATTGACTCAGTGCGGTATTCAGCCTCTCTGGTGTCAAGTCTGATTTTGGAAAAAAAAAAAAAAAATCCAAAATCAGACAGAGTGTTGACACCAGAGAGGCTAAGACCGCATTGACTCAGTGCGGTATTCAGCCTCTCTGGTGTCAAGTCTGATTTTGGAAAAAAAAAAAAAAAAATCCAAAATCAGACAGAGTGTTGAGACCAGAGAGGCTAAGACCGCATTGACTCAGTGCGGTATTCAGCCTCTCTGGTGTCAACTCTGATTTTGGAAAAAAAAAAAAAAAATCAAAAATCAGACAGTGTTGACACCAGCGAGGCTAAGACCGCATTGACTCAGTGCGGTATTCAGCCTCTCTGGTGTCAAGTCTGATTTTGGAAAAAAAAAAAAAATCCAAAATCAGACAGAGTGTTGAGACCAGAGAGGCTAAGACCGCATTGACTCAGTGCGGTATTCAGCCTCTCTGGTGTCAAGTCTGATTTTGGAAAAAAAAAAAAAAATCCAAAATCAGACAGAGTGTTGACACCAGAGAGGCTAAGACCGCATTGACTCAGTGCGGTATTCAGCCTCTCTGGTGTCAAGTCTGATTTTGGAAAAAAAAAAAAAAATCCAAAATCAGACAGAGTGTTGAGACCAGAGAGGCTGAGACCACATTGACTCAGTGCGGTATTCAGCCTCTCTGGTGTCAAGTCTGATTTTGGAAAAAAAAAAAAGAAAATCCAAAATCAGACAGAGTGTTGAGACCAGAGAGGCTAAGACCGCATTGACTCAGTGCGGTATTCAGCCTCTCTGGTGTCAAGTCTGATTTTGGAAAAAAAAAAAGAAAATCCAAAATCAGACAGAGTGTTGACACCAGAGAGGCTAAGACCGCATTGACTCAGTGCGGTATTCAGCCTCTCTGGTGTCAAGTCTGATTTTGGAAAAAAAAAAAAAAAAAAAATCCAAAATCAGACAGAGCGTTGAGACCAGAGAGGCTAAGACCGCATTGACTCAGTGCGGTATTCAGCCTCTCTGGTGTCAAGTCTGATTTTGGAAAAAAAAAAAAAAAAATCCAAAATCAGACAGAGTGTTGAGACCAGAGAGGCTAAGACCGCATTGACTCAGTGCGGTATTCAGCCTCTCTGGTGTCAAGTCTGATTTTGGGGAAAAAAAAAAAAAAAAATCCAAAATCAGACAGAGTGTTCACACCAGAGAGGCTAAGACCGCATTGACTCAGTGCGGTATTCAGCCTCTCTGGTGTCAAGTCTGATTTTGGAAAAAAAAAAAAAAAAATCCAAAATCAGACAGAGTGTTGACACCAGAGAGGCTAAGACCGCATTGACTCAGTGCGGTATTCAGCCTCTCTGGTGTCAAGTCTGATTTTGGAAAAAAAAAAAAAAAAATCCAAAATCAGACAGAGTGTTGAGACCAGAGAGGCTAAGACCGCATTGACTCAGTGCGGTATTCAGCTACTCTGGTGTCAACTCTGATTTTGGAAAAAAAAAAAAAAAATCAAAAATCAGACAGAGTGTTGACACCAGCGAGGCTAAGACCGCATTGACTTAGTGCGGTATTCAGCCTCTCTGGTGTCAAGTCTGATTTTGGAAAAAAAAAAAAAATCCAAAATCAGACAGAGTGTTGAGACCAGAGAGGCTAAGACCGCATTGACTCAGTGCGGTATTCAGCCTCTCTGGTGTCAAGTCTGATTTTGAAAAAAAAAAAAAAAAAATCCAAAATCAGACAGAGTGTTGACACCAGAGAGGCTAAGACCGCATTGACTCAGTGCGGTATTCAGCCTCTCTGGTGTCAAGTCTGATTTTGGAAAAAAAAAAAAAAATCCAAAATAAGACAGAGTGTTGACACCAGAAAGGCTAAG
This sequence comes from Poromitra crassiceps, assembly GCF_964638095.1. Classification (NCBI taxonomy): domain Eukaryota; kingdom Metazoa; phylum Chordata; class Actinopteri; order Beryciformes; family Melamphaidae; genus Poromitra; species Poromitra crassiceps. The sequence goes on along the minus strand of NW_028152173.1, from coordinate 150,591 downwards.
ACCGCATTGACTCAGTGCGGTATTCAGCCTCTCTGGTGTCAAGTCTGATTTTGAAAAAAAAAAAAAAAAAATCCAAAATAAGACAGAGTGTTGACACCAGAGAGGCTAAGACCGCATTGACTCAGTGCGGTATTCAGCCTCTCTGGTGTCAAGTCTGATTTTGGAAAAAAAAAAAAAAAAAAATCCAAAATCAGACAGAGTGTTGACACCAGAGAGGCTAAGACCGCATTGACTCAGTGCGGTATTCAGCCTCTCTGGTGTCAAGTCTGATTTTGGAAAAAAAAAAAAAATCCAAAATCAGACAGAGTGTTGAGACCAGAGAGGCTAAGACCGCATTGACTCAGTGCGGTATTTAGCCTCTCTGGTGTCAAGTCTGATTTTGGAAAAAAAAAAAAAAATCCAAAATCAGACAGAGTGTTGACACCAGAGAGGCTAAGACCGCATTGACTCAGTGCGGTATTCAGCCTCTCTGGTGTCAAGTCTGATTTTGGAAAAAAAAAAAAAAAATCCAAAATCAGACAGAGTGTTGACACCAGAGAGGCTAAGACCGCATTGACTCAGTGCGGTATTCAGCCTCTCTGGTGTCAAGTCTGATTTTGGAAAAAAAAAAAAAAAAATCCAAAATCAGACAGAGTGTTGAGACCAGAGAGGCTAAGACCGCATTGACTCAGTGCGGTATTCAGCCTCTCTGGTGTCAACTCTGATTTTGGAAAAATAAAAAAAAAATAAAAAATCAGACAGTGTTGACACCAGCGAGGCTAAGACCGCATTGACTCAGTGCGGTATTCAGCCTCTCTGGTGTCAAGTCTGATTTTGGAAAAAAAAAAAAAATCCAAAATCAGACAGAGTGTTGAGACCAGAGAGGCTAAGACCACATTGACTCAGTGCGGTATTCAGCCTCTCTGGTGTCAAGTCTGATTTTGAAAAAAAAAAAAAAAAAATCCAAAATCAGACAGAGTGTTGACACCAGAGAGGCTAAGACGCATTGACTCAGTGCGGTATTCAGCCTCTATGGTGTCAAGTCTGATTTTGGAAAAAAAAAAAAAAATCCAAAATCAGACAGAGTGTTGAGACCAGAGAGGCTGAGACCACATTGACTCAGTGCGGTATTCAGCCTCTCTGGTGTCAAGTCTGATTTTGGAAAAAAAAAAAAAAAAATCCAAAATCAGACAGAGTGTTGAGACCAGAGAGGCTAAGACCGCATTGACTCAGTGCGGTATTCAGCCTCTCTGGTGTCAAGTCTGATTTTGGAAAAAAAAAAAAAAATCCAAAATCAGACAGAGTGTTGACACCAGAGAGGCTAAGACCGCATTGACTCAGTGCGGTATTCAGCCTCTCTGGTGTCAAGTCTGATTTTGGAAAAAAAAAAAAAAAAATCCAAAATCAGACAGAGTGTTGAGACCAGAGAGGCTAAGACCGCATTGACTCAGTGCGGTATTCAGCCTCTCTGGTGTCAAGTCTGATTTTGGAAAAAAAAAAAAAAAATCCAAAATCAGACAGAGTGTTGACACCAGAGAGGCTAAGACCGCATTGACTCAGTGCGGTATTCAGCCTCTCTGGTGTCAAGTCTGATTTTGGAAAAAAAAAAAAAAAAATCCAAAATCAGACAGAGTGTTGAGACCAGAGAGGCTAAGACCGCATTGACTCAGTGCGGTATTCAGCCTCTCTGGTGTCAACTCTGATTTTGGAAAAAAAAAAAAAAAATCAAAAATCAGACAGTGTTGACACCAGCGAGGCTAAGACCGCATTGACTCAGTGCGGTATTCAGCCTCTCTGGTGTCAAGTCTGATTTTGGAAAAAAAAAAAAAATCCAAAATCAGACAGAGTGTTGAGACCAGAGAGGCTAAGACCGCATTGACTCAGTGCGGTATTCAGCCTCTCTGGTGTCAAGTCTGATTTTGGAAAAAAAAAAAAAAATCCAAAATCAGACAGAGTGTTGACACCAGAGAGGCTAAGACCGCATTGACTCAGTGCGGTATTCAGCCTCTCTGGTGTCAAGTCTGATTTTGGAAAAAAAAAAAAAAATCCAAAATCAGACAGAGTGTTGAGACCAGAGAGGCTGAGACCACATTGACTCAGTGCGGTATTCAGCCTCTCTGGTGTCAAGTCTGATTTTGGAAAAAAAAAAAAGAAAATCCAAAATCAGACAGAGTGTTGAGACCAGAGAGGCTAAGACCGCATTGACTCAGTGCGGTATTCAGCCTCTCTGGTGTCAAGTCTGATTTTGGAAAAAAAAAAAGAAAATCCAAAATCAGACAGAGTGTTGACACCAGAGAGGCTAAGACCGCATTGACTCAGTGCGGTATTCAGCCTCTCTGGTGTCAAGTCTGATTTTGGAAAAAAAAAAAAAAAAAAATCCAAAATCAGACAGAGCGTTGAGACCAGAGAGGCTAAGACCGCATTGACTCAGTGCGGTATTCAGCCTCTCTGGTGTCAAGTCTGATTTTGGAAAAAAAAAAAAAAAAATCCAAAATCAGACAGAGTGTTGAGACCAGAGAGGCTAAGACCGCATTGACTCAGTGCGGTATTCAGCCTCTCTGGTGTCAAGTCTGATTTTGGGGAAAAAAAAAAAAAAAAATCCAAAATCAGACAGAGTGTTCACACCAGAGAGGCTAAGACCGCATTGACTCAGTGCGGTATTCAGCCTCTCTGGTGTCAAGTCTGATTTTGGAAAAAAAAAAAAAAAAATCCAAAATCAGACAGAGTGTTGACACCAGAGAGGCTAAGACCGCATTGACTCAGTGCGGTATTCAGCCTCTCTGGTGTCAAGTCTGATTTTGGAAAAAAAAAAAATCCAAAATCAGACAGAGTGTTGAGACCAGAGAGGCTAAGACCGCATTGACTCAGTGCGGTATTCAGCCTCTCTGGTGTCAAGTCTGATTTTGGAAAAAAAAAAAAAAAATCCAAAATCAGACAGAGTGTTGACACCAGAGAGGCTAAGACCGCATTGACTCAGTGCGGTATTCAGCCTCTCTGGTGTCAAGTCTGATTTTGGAAAAAAAAAAAAAAAAATCCAAAATCAGACAGAGTGTTGAGACCAGAGAGGCTAAGACCGCATTGACTCAGTGCGGTATTCAGCCTCTCTGGTGTCAACTCTGATTTTGGAAAAAAAAAAAAAAAATCAAAAATCAGACAGTGTTGACACCAGCGAGGCTAAGACCGCATTGACTCAGTGCGGTATTCAGCCTCTCTGGTGTCAAGTCTGATTTTGGAAAAAAAAAAAAAATCCAAAATCAGACAGAGTGTTGAGACCAGAGAGGCTAAGACCACATTGACTCAGTGCGGTATTCAACCTCTCTGGTGTCAAGTCTGATTTTGAAAAAAAAAAAAAAAAAATCCAAAATCAGACAGAGTGTTGACACCAGAGAGGCTAAGACCGCATTGACTCAGTGCGGTATTCAGCCTCTCTGGTGTCAAGTCTGATTTTGGAAAAAAAAAAAAAAATCCAAAATCAGACAGAGTGTTGAGACCAGAGAGGCTGAGACCACATTGACTCAGTGCGGTATTCAGCCTCTCTGGTGTCAAGTCTGATTTTGGAAAAAAAAAAAAAAAATCCAAAATCAGACAGAGTGTTGAGACCAGAGAGGCTAAGACCGCATTGACTCAGTGCGGTATTCAGCCTCTCTGGTGTCAAGTCTGATTTTGGAAAAAAAAAAAGAAAATCCAAAATCAGACAGAGTGTTGACACCAGAGAGGCTAAGACCGCATTGACTCAGTGCGGTATTCAGCCTCTCTGGTGTCAAGTCTGATTTTGGAAAAAAAAAAAAAAAAAATCCAAAATCAGACAGAGTGTTGAGACCAGAGAGGCTAAGACCGCATTGACTCAGTGCGGTATTCAGCCTCTCTGGTGTCAAGTCTGATTTTGGAAAAAAAAAAAAAAAAATCCAAAATCAGACAGAGTGTTGAGACCAGAGAGGCTAAGACCGCATTGACTCAGTGCGGTATTCAGCCTCTCTGGTGTCAAGTCTGATTTTGGGGAAAAAAAAAAAAAAAAAATCCAAAATCAGACAGAGTGTTGACACCAGAGAGGCTAAGACCGCATTGACTCAGTGCGGTATTCAGCCTCTCTGGTGTCAAGTCTGATTTTGGAAAAAAAAAAAAAAATCCAAAATCAGACAGAGTGTTGAGACCAGAGAGGCTAAGACCACATTGACTCAGTGCGGTATTCAGCCTCTCTGGTGTCAAGTCTGATTTTGGAAAAAAAAAAAAAAATCCAAAATCAGACAGAGTGTTGAGACCAGAGAGGCTAAGACCGCATTGACTCAGTGCGGTATTCAGCCTCTCTGGTGTCAAGTCTGATTTTTGAAAAAAAAAAAAAAAAAATCCAAAATCAGACAGAGTGTTGAGACCAGAGAGGCTAAGACCGCATTGACTCACTGCGGTATTCAGCCTCTCTGGTGTCAAGTCTGATTTTGGAAAGAAAAAAAAAATCCAAAATCAGACAGAGTGTTGAGACCAGAGAGGCTAAGACCGCATTGACTCAGTGCGGTATTCAGCCTCTCTGGTGTCAAGTCTGATTTTGGAAAAAAAAAAAAAAATCCAAAATCAGACAGAGTGTTGACACCAGAGAGGCTAAGACCGCATTGACTCAGTGCGGTATTCAGCCTCTCTGGTGTCAAGTCTGATTTTGGAAAAAAAAAAAAAATCCAAAATCAGACAGAGTGTTGAGACCAGAGAGGCTAAGACCGCATTGACTCAGTGCGGTATTCAGCCTCTCTGGTGTCAAGTCTGATTTTGAAAAAAAAAAAAAAAAAATCCAAAATCAGACAGAGTGTTGACACCAGAGAGGCTAAGACCGCATTGACTCAGTGCGGTATTCAGCCTCTCTGGTGTCAAGTCTGATTTTGGAAAAAAAAAAAAAAATCCAAAATCAGACAGAGTGTTGAGACCAGAGAGGCTAAGACCACATTGACTCAGTGCGGTATTCAGCCTCTCTGGTGTCAAGTCTGATTTTGGAAAAAAAAAAAAAAAATCCAAAATCAGACAGAGTGTTGAGACCAGAGAGGCTAAGACCGCATTGACTCAGTGCGGTATTCAGCCTCTCTGGTGTCAAGTCTGATTTTGGAAAAAAAAAAAAAAATCCAAAATCAGACAGAGTGTTGACACCAGAGAGGCTAAGACCGCATTGACTCAGTGCGGTACTCAGCCTCTCTGGTGTCAAGTCTGATTTTGGAAAAAAAAAAAAAAAAATCCAAAATCAGACAGAGTGTTGAGACCAGAGAGGCTAAGACCGCATTGACTCAGTGCGGTATTCAGCTACTCTGGTGTCAACTCTGATTTTGGAAAAAAAAAAAAAAATCCAAAATCAGACAGAGTGTTGACACCAGAGAGGCTAAGACCGCATTGACTCAGTGCGGTATTCAGCCTCTCTGGTGTCAAGTCTGATTTTGGAAAAAAAAAAAAAATCCAAAATCAGACAGAGTGTTGAGACCAGAGAGGCTAAGACCGCATTGACTCAGTGCGGTATTCAGCCTCTCTGGTGTCAAGTCTGATTTTGAAAAAAAAAAAAAAAAAATCCAAAATCAGACAGAGTGTTGACACCAGAGAGGCTAAGACCGCATTGACTCAGTGCGGTATTCAGCCTCTCTGGTGTCAAGTCTGATTTTGGAAAAAAAAAAAAAAATCCAAAATCAGACAGAGTGTTGAGACCAGAGAGGCTAAGACCACATTGACTCAGTGCGGTATTCAGCCTCTCTGGTGTCAAGTCTGATTTTGGAAAAAAAAAAAAAAAATCCAAAATCAGACAGAGTGTTGAGACCAGAGAGGCTAAGACCGCATTGACTCAGTGCGGTATTCAGCCTCTCTGGTGTCAAGTCTGATTTTGGAAAAAAAAAAAAAAATCCAAAATCAGACAGAGTGTTGACACCAGAGAGGCTAAGACCGCATTGACTCAGTGCGGTACTCAGCCTCTCTGGTGTCAAGTCTGATTTTGGAAAAAAAAAAAAAAAAATCCAAAATCAGACAGAGTGTTGAGACCAGAGAGGCTAAGACCGCATTGACTCAGTGCGGTATTCAGCTACTCTGGTGTCAACTCTGATTTTGGAAAAAAAATAAATAAATCAAAAATCAGACAGAGTGTTGACACCAGCGAGGCTAAGACCGCATTGACTTAGTGCGGTATTCAGCCTCTCTGGTGTCAAGTCTGATTTTGGAAAAAAAAAAAAAATCCAAAATCAGACAGAGTGTTGAGACCAGAGAGGCTAAGACCGCATTGACTCAGTGCGGTATTCAGCCTCTCTGGTGTCAAGTCTGATTTTGGGGGAAAAAAAAAAAAAAAAATCCAAAATCAGACAGAGTGTTCACACCAGAGAGGCTAAGACCGCATTGACTCAGTGCGGTATTCAGCCTCTCTGGTGTCAAGTCTGATTTTGGAAAAAAAAAAAAAAAAATCCAAAATCAGACAGAGTGTTGACACCAGAGAGGCTAAGACCGCATTGACTCAGTGCGGTATTCAGCCTCTCTAGTGTCAAGTCTGATTTTGGAAAAAAAAAAAAAATCCAAAATCAGACAGAGTGTTGACACCAGAGAGGCTAAGACCGCATTGACTCAGTGCGGTATTCAACCTCTCTGGTGTCAAGTCTGATTTTGGAAAAAAAAAAAAAAAATCCAAAATCAGACAGAGTGTTGACACCAGAGAGGCTAAGACCGCATTGACTCAGTGCGGTATTCAGCCACTCTGGTGTCAAGTCTGATTTTGGAAAAAAAAAAAAAAAAAAATCCAAAATCAGACAGAGTGTTGAGACCAGAGAGGCTAAGACCGCATTGACTCAGTGCAGTATTCAGCCTCTCTGGTGTCAAGTCTGATTTTGGAAAAAAAAAAAAAAATCCAAAATCAGACAGAGTGTTGACACCAGAGAGGCTAAGACCGCATTGACTCAGTGCGGTATTCAGCCTCTCTGGTGTCAAGTCTGATTTTGGAAAAAAAAAAAAAAAAATCCAAAATCAGACAGAGTGTTGAGACCAGAGAGGCTAAGACCGCATTGACTCAGTGCGGTATTCAGCCTCTCTGGTGTCAAGTCTGATTTTGGAAAAAAAAAAAAAAAATCCAAAATCAGACAGAGTGTTGACACCAGAGAGGCTAAGACCGCATTGACTCAGTGCGGTATTCAGCCTCTCTGGTGTCAAGTCTGATTTTGGAAAAAAAAAAAAAAAAATCCAAAATCAGACAGAGTGTTGAGACCAGAGAGGCTAAGACCGCATTGACTCAGTGCGGTATTCAGCCTCTCTGGTGTCAACTCTGATTTTGGAAAAAAAAAAAAAAAATCAAAAATCAGACAGTGTTGACACCAGCGAGGCTAAGACCGCATTGACTCAGTGCGGTATTCAGCCTCTCTGGTGTCAAGTCTGATTTTGGAAAAAAAAAAAAAATCCAAAATCAGACAGAGTGTTGAGACCAGAGAGGCTAAGACCGCATTGACTCAGTGCGGTATTCAGCCTCTCTGGTGTCAAGTCTGATTTTGGAAAAAAAAAAAAAAATCCAAAATCAGACAGAGTGTTGACACCAGAGAGGCTAAGACCGCATTGACTCAGTGCGGTATTCAGCCTCTCTGGTGTCAAGTCTGATTTTGGAAAAAAAAAAAAAAATCCAAAATCAGACAGAGTGTTGAGACCAGAGAGGCTGAGACCACATTGACTCAGTGCGGTATTCAGCCTCTCTGGTGTCAAGTCTGATTTTGGAAAAAAAAAAAAGAAAATCCAAAATCAGACAGAGTGTTGAGACCAGAGAGGCTAAGACCGCATTGACTCAGTGCGGTATTCAGCCTCTCTGGTGTCAAGTCTGATTTTGGAAAAAAAAAAAGAAAATCCAAAATCAGACAGAGTGTTGACACCAGAGAGGCTAAGACCGCATTGACTCAGTGCGGTATTCAGCCTCTCTGGTGTCAAGTCTGATTTTGGAAAAAAAAAAAAAAAAAAATCCAAAATCAGACAGAGCGTTGAGACCAGAGAGGCTAAGACCGCATTGACTCAGTGCGGTATTCAGCCTCTCTGGTGTCAAGTCTGATTTTGGAAAAAAAAAAAAAAAAATCCAAAATCAGACAGAGTGTTGAGACCAGAGAGGCTAAGACCGCATTGACTCAGTGCGGTATTCAGCCTCTCTGGTGTCAAGTCTGATTTTGGGGAAAAAAAAAAAAAAAAATCCAAAATCAGACAGAGTGTTCACACCAGAGAGGCTAAGACCGCATTGACTCAGTGCGGTATTCAGCCTCTCTGGTGTCAAGTCTGATTTTGGAAAAAAAAAAAAAAAAATCCAAAATCAGACAGAGTGTTGACACCAGAGAGGCTAAGACCGCATTGACTCAGTGCGGTATTCAGCCTCTCTGGTGTCAAGTCTGATTTTGGAAAGAAAAAAAAATCCAAAATCAGACAGAGTGTTGAGACCAGAGAGGCTAAGACCGCATTGACTCAGTGCGGTATTCAGCCTCTCTGGTGTCAAGTCTGATTTTGGAAAAAAAAAAAAAAAATCCAAAATCAGACAGAGTGTTGACACCAGAGAGGCTAAGACCGCATTGACTCAGTGCGGTATTCAGCCTCTCTGGTGTCAAGTCTGATTTTGGAAAAAAAAAAAAAAAAATCCAAAATCAGACAGAGTGTTGAGACCAGAGAGGCTAAGACCGCATTGACTCAGTGCGGTATTCAGCCTCTCTGGTGTCAACTCTGATTTTGGAAAAAAAAAAAAAAAAAAATCAAAAATCAGACAGTGTTGACACCAGCGAGGCTAAGACCGCATTGACTCAGTGCGGTATTCAGCCTCTCTGGTGTCAAGTCTGATTTTGGAAAAAAAAAAAAAATCCAAAATCAGACAGAGTGTTGAGACCAGAGAGGCTAAGACCACATTGACTCAGTGCGGTATTCAACCTCTCTGGTGTCAAGTCTGATTTTGAAAAAAAAAAAAAAAAAAATCCAAAATCAGACAGAGTGTTGACACCAGAGAGGCTAAGACCGCATTGACTCAGTGCGGTATTCAGCCTCTCTGGTGTCAAGTCTGATTTTGGAAAAAAAAAAAAAAATCCAAAATCAGACAGAGTGTTGAGACCAGAGAGGCTGAGACCACATTGACTCAGTGCGGTATTCAGCCTCTCTGGTGTCAAGTCTGATTTTGGAAAAAAAAAAAAGAAAATCCAAAATCAGACAGAGTGTTGAGACCAGAGAGGCTAAGACCGCATTGACTCAGTGCGGTATTCAGCCTCTCTGGTGTCAAGTCTGATTTTGGAAAAAAAAAAAGAAAATCCAAAATCAGACAGAGTGTTGACACCAGAGAGGCTAAGACCGCATTGACTCAGTGCGGTATTCAGCCTCTCTGGTGTCAAGTCTGATTTTGAAAAAAAAAAAAAAAAAAAATCCAAAATCAGACAGAGCGTTGAGACCAGAGAGGCTAAGACCGCATTGACTCAGTGCGGTATTCAGCCTCTCTGGTGTCAAGTCTGATTTTGGAAAAAAAAAAAAAAATCCAAAATCAGACAGAGTGTTGAGACCAGAGAGGCTAAGACCACATTGACTCAGTGCGGTATTCAGCCTCTCTGGTGTCAAGTCTGATTTTGGAAAAAAAAAAAAAAAATCCAAAATCAGACAGAGTGTTGAGACCAGAGAGGCTAAGACCGCATTGACTCAGTGCGGTATTCAGCCTCTCTGGTGTCAAGTCTGATTTTGGAAAAAAAAAAAAAAATCCAAAATCAGACAGAGTGTTGACACCAGAGAGGCTAAGACCGCATTGACTCAGTGCGGTACTCAGCCTCTCTGGTGTCAAGTCTGATTTTGGAAAAAAAAAAAAAAAAATCCAAAATCAGACAGAGTGTTGAGACCAGAGAGGCTAAGACCGCATTGACTCAGTGCGGTATTCAGCTACTCTGGTGTCAACTCTGATTTTGGAAAAAAAATAAATAAATCAAAAATCAGACAGAGTGTTGACACCAGCGAGGCTAAGACCGCATTGACTTAGTGCGGTATTCAGCCTCTCTGGTGTCAAGTCTGATTTTGGAAAAAAAAAAAAAATCCAAAATCAGACAGAGTGTTGAGACCAGAGAGGCTAAGACCGCATTGACTCAGTGCGGTATTCAGCCTCTCTGGTGTCAAGTCTGATTTTGGGGGGAAAAAAAAAAAAAAAATCCAAAATCAGACAGAGTGTTGACACCAGAGAGGCTAAGACCGCATTGACTCAGTGCGGTATTCAGCCTCTCTAGTGTCAAGTCTGATTTTGGAAAAAAAAAAAAAATCCAAAATCAGACAGAGTGTTGACACCAGAGAGGCTAAGACCGCATTGACTCAGTGCGGTATTCAACCTCTCTGGTGTCAAGTCTGATTTTGGAAAAAAAAAAAAAAAATCCAAAATCAGACAGAGTGTTGACACCAGAGAGGCTAAGACCGCATTGACTCAGTGCGGTATTCAGCCACTCTGGTGTCAAGTCTGATTTTGGAAAAAAAAAAAAAAAAAAATCCAAAATCAGACAGAGTGTTGAGACCAGAGAGGCTAAGACCGCATTGACTCAGTGCAGTATTCAGCCTCTCTGGTGTCAAGTCTGATTTTGGAAAAAAAAAAAAAAATCCAAAATCAGACAGAGTGTTGACACCAGAGAGGCTAAGACCGCATTGACTCAGTGCGGTATTCAGCCTCTCTGGTGTCAAGTCTGATTTTGGAAAAAAAAAAAAAAAAATCCAAAATCAGACAGAGTGTTGAGACCAGAGAGGCTAAGACCGCATTGACTCAGTGCGGTATTCAGCCTCTCTGGTGTCAAGTCTGATTTTGGAAAAAAAAAAAAAAAATCCAAAATCAGACAGAGTGTTGACACCAGAGAGGCTAAGACCGCATTGACTCAGTGCGGTATTCAGCCTCTCTGGTGTCAAGTCTGATTTTGGAAAAAAAAAAAAAAAAATCCAAAATCAGACAGAGTGTTGAGACCAGAGAGGCTAAGACCGCATTGACTCAGTGCGGTATTCAGCCTCTCTGGTGTCAACTCTGATTTTGGAAAAAAAAAAAAAAAATCAAAAATCAGACAGTGTTGACACCAGCGAGGCTAAGACCGCATTGACTCAGTGCGGTATTCAGCCTCTCTGGTGTCAAGTCTGATTTTGGAAAAAAAAAAAAAATCCAAAATCAGACAGAGTGTTGAGACCAGAGAGGCTAAGACCGCATTGACTCAGTGCGGTATTCAGCCTCTCTGGTGTCAAGTCTGATTTTGGAAAAAAAAAAAAAAATCCAAAATCAGACAGAGTGTTGACACCAGAGAGGCTAAGACCGCATTGACTCAGTGCGGTATTCAGCCTCTCTGGTGTCAAGTCTGATTTTGGAAAAAAAAAAAAAAATCCAAAATCAGACAGAGTGTTGAGACCAGAGAGGCTGAGACCACATTGACTCAGTGCGGTATTCAGCCTCTCTGGTGTCAAGTCTGATTTTGGAAAAAAAAAAAAGAAAATCCAAAATCAGACAGAGTGTTGAGACCAGAGAGGCTAAGACCGCATTGACTCAGTGCGGTATTCAGCCTCTCTGGTGTCAAGTCTGATTTTGGAAAAAAAAAAAGAAAATCCAAAATCAGACAGAGTGTTGACACCAGAGAGGCTAAGACCGCATTGACTCAGTGCGGTATTCAGCCTCTCTGGTGTCAAGTCTGATTTTGGAAAAAAAAAAAAAAAAAAATCCAAAATCAGACAGAGCGTTGAGACCAGAGAGGCTAAGACCGCATTGACTCAGTGCGGTATTCAGCCTCTCTGGTGTCAAGTCTGATTTTGGAAAAAAAAAAAAAAAAATCCAAAATCAGACAGAGTGTTGAGACCAGAGAGGCTAAGACCGCATTGACTCAGTGCGGTATTCAGCCTCTCTGGTGTCAAGTCTGATTTTGGGGGAAAAAAAAAAAAAAAATCCAAAATCAGACAGAGTGTTCACACCAGAGAGGCTAAGACCGCATTGACTCAGTGCGGTATTCAGCCTCTCTGGTGTCAAGTCTGATTTTGGAAAAAAAAAAAAAAAAATCCAAAATCAGACAGAGTGTTGACACCAGAGAGGCTAAGACCGCATTGACTCAGTGCGGTATTCAGCCTCTCTGGTGTCAAGTCTGATTTTGGAAAGAAAAAAAAATCCAAAATCAGACAGAGTGTTGAGACCAGAGAGGCTAAGACCGCATTGACTCAGTGCGGTATTCAGCCTCTCTGGTGTCAAGTCTGATTTTGGAAAAAAAAAAAAAAAATCCAAAATCAGACAGAGTGTTGACACCAGAGAGGCTAAGACCGCATTGACTCAGTGCGGTATTCAGCCTCTCTGGTGTCAAGTCTGATTTTGGAAAAAAAAAAAAAAAAATCCAAAATCAGACAGAGTGTTGAGACCAGAGAGGCTAAGACCGCATTGACTCAGTGCGGTATTCAGCCTCTCTGGTGTCAACTCTGATTTTGGAAAAAAAAAAAAAAAATCAAAAATCAGACAGTGTTGACACCAGCGAGGCTAAGACCGCATTGACTCAGTGCGGTATTCAGCCTCTCTGGTGTCAAGTCTGATTTTGGAAAAAAAAAAAAAATCCAAAATCAGACAGAGTGTTGAGACCAGAGAGGCTAAGACCACATTGACTCAGTGCGGTATTCAACCTCTCTGGTGTCAAGTCTGATTTTGAAAAAAAAAAAAAAAAAATCCAAAATCAGACAGAGTGTTGACACCAGAGAGGCTAAGACCGCATTGACTCAGTGCGGTATTCAGCCTCTCTGGTGTCAAGTCTGATTTTGGAAAAAAAAAAAAAAATCCAAAATCAGACAGAGTGTTGAGACCAGAGAGGCTGAGACCACATTGACTCAGTGCGGTATTCAGCCTCTCTGGTGTCAAGTCTGATTTTGGAAAAAAAAAAAAGAAAATCCAAAATCAGACAGAGTGTTGAGACCAGAGAGGCTAAGACCGCATTGACTCAGTGCGGTATTCAGCCTCTCTGGTGTCAAGTCTGATTTTGGAAAAAAAAAAAGAAAATCCAAAATCAGACAGAGTGTTGACACCAGAGAGGCTAAGACCGCATTGACTCAGTGCGGTATTCAGCCTCTCTGGTGTCAAGTCTGATTTTGAAAAAAAAAAAAAAAAAAAATCCAAAATCAGACAGAGCGTTGAGACCAGAGAGGCTAAGACCGCATTGACTCAGTGCGGTATTCAGCCTCTCTGGTGTCAAGTCTGATTTTGGAAAAAAAAAAAAAAAAATCCAAAATCAGACAGAGTGTTGAGACCAGAGAGGCTAAGACCGCATTGACTCAGTGCGGTATTCAGCCTCTCTGGTGTCAAGTCTGATTTTGGGGAAAAAAAAAAAAAAAAAATCCAAAATCAGACAGAGTGTTCACACCAGAGAGGCTAAGACCGCATTGACTCAGTGCGGTATTCAGCCTCTCTGGTGTCAAGTCTGATTTTGGAAAAAAAAAAAAAAAATCCAAAATCAGACAGAGTGTTGACACCAGAGAGGCTAAGACCGCATTGACTCAGTGCGGTATTCAGCCTCTCTGGTGTCAAGTCTGATTTTGGAAAGAAAAAAAAATCCAAAATCAGACAGAGTGTTGAGACCAGAGAGGCTAAGACCGCATTGACTCAGTGCGGTATTCAGCCTCTCTGGTGTCAAGTCTGATTTTGGAAAAAAAAAAAAAAATCCAAAATCAGACAGAGTGTTGACACCAGAGAGGCTAAGACCGCATTGACTCAGTGCGGTATTCAGCCTCTCTGGTGTCAAGTCTGATTTTGGAAAAAAAAAAAAAATCCAAAATCAGACAGAGTGTTGAGACCAGAGAGGCTAAGACCGCATTGACTCAGTGCGGTATTCAGCCTCTCTGGTGTCAAGTCTGATTTTGAAAAAAAAAAAAAAAAATCCAAAATCAGACAGAGTGTTGACACCAGAGAGGCTAAGACCGCATTGACTCAGTGCGGTATTCAGCCTCTCTGGTGTCAAGTCTGATTTTGGAAAAAAAAAAAAAAATCCAAAATCAGACAGAGTGTTGAGACCAGAGAGGCTAAGACCACATTGACTCAGTGCGGTATTCAGCCTCTCTGGTGTCAAGTCTGATTTTGGAAAAAAAAAAAAAAAATCCAAAATCAGACAGAGTGTTGAGACCAGAGAGGCTAAGACCGCATTGACTCAGTGCGGTATTCAGCCTCTCTGGTGTCAAGTCTGATTTTGGAAAAAAAAAAAAAAATCCAAAATCAGACAGAGTGTTGACACCAGAGAGGCTAAGACCGCATTGACTCAGTGCGGTATTCAGCCTCTCTGGTGTCAAGTCTGATTTTGGAAAAAAAAAAAAAAAAATCCAAAATCAGACAGAGTGTTGAGACCAGAGAGGCTAAGACCGCATTGACTCAGTGCGGTATTCAGCTACTCTGGTGTCAACTCTGATTTTGGAAAAAAAAAAAAAAAATCAAAAATCAGACAGAGTGTTGACACCAGCGAGGCTAAGACCGCATTGACTTAGTGCGGTATTCAGCCTCTCTGGTGTCAAGTCTGATTTTGGAAAAAAAAAAAAAATCCAAAATCAGACAGAGTGTTGAGACCAGAGAGGCTAAGACCGCATTGACTCAGTGCGGTATTCAGCCTCTCTGGTGTCAAGTCTGATTTTGAAAAAAAAAAAAAAAAAATCCAAAATCAGACAGAGTGTTGACACCAGAGAGGCTAAGACCGCATTGACTCAGTGCGGTATTCAGCCTCTCTGGTGTCAAGTCTGATTTTGGAAAAAAAAAAAAAAATCCAAAATAAGACAGAGTGTTGACACCAGAAAGGCTAAGACCGCATTGACTCAGTGCGGTATTCAGCCTCTCTGGTGTCAAGTCTGATTTTGAAAAAAAAAAAAAAAAAATCCAAAATAAGACAGAGTGTTGACACCAGAGAGGCTAAGACCGCATTGACTCAGTGCGGTATTCAGCCTCTCTGGTGTCAAGTCTGATTTTGGAAAAAAAAAAAAAAAAAAATCCAAAATCAGACAGAGTGTTGACACCAGAGAGGCTAAGACCGCATTGACTCAGTGCGGTATTCAGCCTCTCTGGTGTCAAGTCTGATTTTGGAAAAAAAAAAAAAATCCAAAATCAGACAGAGTGTTGAGACCAGAGAGGCTAAGACCGCATTGACTCAGTGCGGTATTTAGCCTCTCTGGTGTCAAGTCTGATTTTGGAAAAAAAAAAAAAATCCAAAATCAGACAGAGTGTTGACACCAGAGAGGCTAAGACCGCATTGACTCAGTGCGGTATTCAGCCTCTCTGGTGTCAAGTCTGATTTTGGAAAAAAAAAAAAAAAATCCAAAATCAGACAGAGTGTTGACACCAGAGAGGCTAAGACCGCATTGACTCAGTGCGGTATTCAGCCTCTCTGGTGTCAAGTCTGATTTTGGAAAAAAAAAAAAAAAAATCCAAAATCAGACAGAGTGTTGAGACCAGAGAGGCTAAGACCGCATTGACTCAGTGCGGTATTCAGCCTCTCTGGTGTCAACTCTGATTTTGGAAAAATAAAAAATAAATAAAAAATCAGACAGTGTTGACACCAGCGAGGCTAAGACCGCATTGACTCAGTGCGGTATTCAGCCTCTCTGGTGTCAAGTCTGATTTTGGAAAAAAAAAAAAAATCCAAAATCAGACAGAGTGTTGAGACCAGAGAGGCTAAGACCACATTGACTCAGTGCGGTATTCAGCCTCTCTGGTGTCAAGTCTGATTTTGAAAAAAAAAAAAAAAAAATCCAAAATCAGACAGAGTGTTGACACCAGAGAGGCTAAGACGCATTGACTCAGTGCGGTATTCAGCCTCTATGGTGTCAAGTCTGATTTTGGAAAAAAAAAAAAAAATCCAAAATCAGACAGAGTGTTGAGACCAGAGAGGCTGAGACCACATTGACTCAGTGCGGTATTCAGCCTCTCTGGTGTCAAGTCTGATTTTGGAAAAAAAAAAAAAAAAATCCAAAATCAGACAGAGTGTTGAGACCAGAGAGGCTAAGACCGCATTGACTCAGTGCGGTATTCAGCCTCTCTGGTGTCAAGTCTGATTTTGGAAAAAAAGAAAAGAAAATCCAAAATCAGACAGAGTGTTGAGACCAGAGAGGCTAAGACCGCATTGACTCAGTGCGGTATTCAGCCTCTCTGGTGTCAAGTCTGATTTTGGAAAAAAAAAAAGAAAATCCAAAATCAGACAGAGTGTTGACACCAGAGAGGCTAAGACCGCATTGACTCAGTGCGGTATTCAGCCTCTCTGGTGTCAAGTCTGATTTTGAAAAAAAAAAAAAAAAAAAAATCCAAAATCAGACAGAGCGTTGAGACCAGAGAGGCTAAGACCGCATTGACTCAGTGCGGTATTCAGCCTCTCTGGTGTCAAGTCTGATTTTGGAAAAAAAAAAAAAAAAATCCAAAATCAGACAGAGTGTTGAGACCAGAGAGGCTAAGACCGCATTGACTCAGTGCGGTATTCAGCCTCTCTGGTGTCAAGTCTGATTTTGGGGAAAAAAAAAAAAAAAAAATCCAAAATCAGACAGAGTGTTCACACCAGAGAGGCTAAGACCGCATTGACTCAGTGCGGTATTCAGCCTCTCTGGTGTCAAGTCTGATTTTGGAAAAAAAAAAAAAAAAATCCAAAATCAGACAGAGTGTTGACACCAGAGAGGCTAAGACCGCATTGACTCAGTGCGGTATTCAGCCTCTCTGGTGTCAAGTCTGATTTTGGAAAGAAAAAAAAATCCAAAATCAGACAGAGTGTTGAGACCAGAGAGGCTAAGACCGCATTGACTCAGTGCGGTATTCAGCCTCTCTGGTGTCAAGTCTGATTTTGGAAAAAAAAAAAAAAATCCAAAATCAGACAGAGTGTTGACACCAGAGAGGCTAAGACCGCATTGACTCAGTGCGGTATTCAGCCTCTCTGGTGTCAAGTCTGATTTTGGAAAAAAAAAAAAAATCCAAAATCAGACAGAGTGTTGAGACCAGAGAGGCTAAGACCGCATTGACTCAGTGCGGTATTCAGCCTCTCT
This sequence comes from Poromitra crassiceps, assembly GCF_964638095.1. Taxonomy (NCBI): domain Eukaryota; kingdom Metazoa; phylum Chordata; class Actinopteri; order Beryciformes; family Melamphaidae; genus Poromitra; species Poromitra crassiceps. Next base: position 133,656 of record NW_028152173.1, on the reverse strand, counting down.
GGTGTCAAGTCTGATTTTGAAAAAAAAAAAAAAAAAATCCAAAATCAGACAGAGAGTTGACACCAGAGAGGCTAAGACCGCATTGACTCAGTGCGGTATTCAGCCTCTCTGGTGTCAAGTCTGATTTTGGAAAAAAAAAAAAAAATCCAAAATCAGACAGAGTGTTGAGACCAGAGAGGCTAAGACCACATTGACTCAGTGCGGTATTCAGCCTCTCTGGTGTCAAGTCTGATTTTGGAAAAAAAAAAAAAAAATCCAAAATCAGACAGAGTGTTGAGACCAGAGAGGCTAAGACCGCATTGACTCAGTGCGGTATTCAGCCTCTCTGGTGTCAAGTCTGATTTTGGAAAAAAAAAAAAAAATCCAAAATCAGACAGAGTGTTGACACCAGAGAGGCTAAGACCGCATTGACTCAGTGCGGTATTCAGCCTCTCTGGTGTCAAGTCTGATTTTGGAAAAAAAAAAAAAAAAATCCAAAATCAGACAGAGTGTTGAGACCAGAGAGGCTAAGACCGCATTGACTCAGTGCGGTATTCAGCTACTCTGGTGTCAACTCTGATTTTGGAAAAAAAAAAAAAAAATCAAAAATCAGACAGAGTGTTGACACCAGCGAGGCTAAGACCGCATTGACTTAGTGCGGTATTCAGCCTCTCTGGTGTCAAGTCTGATTTTGGAAAAAAAAAAAAAATCCAAAATCAGACAGAGTGTTGAGACCAGAGAGGCTAAGACCGCATTGACTCAGTGCGGTATTCAGCCTCTCTGGTGTCAAGTCTGATTTTGAAAAAAAAAAAAAAAAAATCCAAAATCAGACAGAGTGTTGACACCAGAGAGGCTAAGACCGCATTGACTCAGTGCGGTATTCAGCCTCTCTGGTGTCAAGTCTGATTTTGGAAAAAAAAAAAAAAATCCAAAATAAGACAGAGTGTTGACACCAGAAAGGCTAAGACCGCATTGACTCAGTGCGGTATTCAGCCTCTCTGGTGTCAAGTCTGATTTTGAAAAAAAAAAAAAAAAAATCCAAAATAAGACAGAGTGTTGACACCAGAGAGGCTAAGACCGCATTGACTCAGTGCGGTATTCAGCCTCTCTGGTGTCAAGTCTGATTTTGGAAAAAAAAAAAAAAAAAAATCCAAAATCAGACAGAGTGTTGACACCAGAGAGGCTAAGACCGCATTGACTCAGTGCGGTATTCAGCCTCTCTGGTGTCAAGTCTGATTTTGGAAAAAAAAAAAAAAATCCAAAATCAGACAGAGTGTTGAGACCAGAGAGGCTAAGACCGCATTGACTCAGTGCGGTATTTAGCCTCTCTGGTGTCAAGTCTGATTTTGGAAAAAAAAAAAAAATCCAAAATCAGACAGAGTGTTGACACCAGAGAGGCTAAGACCGCATTGACTCAGTGCGGTATTCAGCCTCTCTGGTGTCAAGTCTGATTTTGGAAAAAAAAAAAAAAAATCCAAAATCAGACAGAGTGTTGACACCAGAGAGGCTAAGACCGCATTGACTCAGTGCGGTATTCAGCCTCTCTGGTGTCAAGTCTGATTTTGGAAAAAAAAAAAAAAAATCCAAAATCAGACAGAGTGTTGAGACCAGAGAGGCTAAGACCGCATTGACTCAGTGCGGTATTCAGCCTCTCTGGTGTCAACTCTGATTTTGGAAAAATAAAAATAAAATAAAAAATCAGACAGTGTTGACACCAGCGAGGCTAAGACCGCATTGACTCAGTGCGGTATTCAGCCTCTCTGGTGTCAAGTCTGATTTTGGAAAAAAAAAAAAAATCCAAAATCAGACAGAGTGTTGAGACCAGAGAGGCTAAGACCACATTGACTCAGTGCGGTATTCAGCCTCTCTGGTGTCAAGTCTGATTTTGAAAAAAAAAAAAAAAAAATCCAAAATCAGACAGAGTGTTGACACCAGAGAGGCTAAGACGCATTGACTCAGTGCCGTATTCAGCCTCTATGGTGTCAAGTCTGATTTTGGAAAAAAAAAAAAAAATCCAAAATCAGACAGAGTGTTGAGACCAGAGAGGCTGAGACCACATTGACTCAGTGCGGTATTCAGCCTCTCTGGTGTCAAGTCTGATTTTGGAAAAAAAAAAAAAAAAATCCAAAATCAGACAGAGTGTTGAGACCAGAGAGGCTAAGACCGCATTGACTCAGTGCGGTATTCAGCCTCTCTGGTGTCAAGTCTGATTTTGGAAAAAAAAAAAAAAATCCAAAATCAGACAGAGTGTTGACACCAGAGAGGCTAAGACCGCATTGACTCAGTGCGGTATTCAGCCTCTCTGGTGTCAAGTCTGATTTTGGAAAAAAAAAAAAAAAATCCAAAATCAGACAGAGTGTTGAGACCAGAGAGGCTAAGACCGCATTGACTCAGTGCGGTATTCAGCCTCTCTGGTGTCAAGTCTGATTTTGGAAAAAAAAAAAAAAAATCCAAAATCAGACAGAGTGTTGACACCAGAGAGGCTAAGACCGCATTGACTCAGTGCGGTATTCAGCCTCTCTGGTGTCAAGTCTGATTTTTGAAAAAAAAAAAAAAAAATCCAAAATCAGACAGAGTGTTGAGACCAGAGAGGCTAAGACCGCATTGACTCAGTGCGGTATTCAGCCTCTCTGGTGTCAACTCTGATTTTGGAAAAAAAAAAAAAAAATCAAAAATCAGACAGTGTTGACACCAGCGAGGCTAAGACCGCATTGACTCAGTGCGGTATTCAGCCTCTCTGGTGTCAAGTCTGATTTTGGAAAAAAAAAAAAAAATCCAAAATCAGACAGAGTGTTGAGACCAGAGAGGCTAAGACCGCATTGACTCAGTGCGGTATTCAGCCTCTCTGGTGTCAAGTCTGATTTTGGAAAAAAAAAAAAAAAATCCAAAATCAGACAGAGTGTTGACACCAGAGAGGCTAAGACCGCATTGACTCAGTGCGGTATTCAGCCTCTCTGGTGTCAAGTCTGATTTTGGAAAAAAAAAAAAAAATCCAAAATCAGACAGAGTGTTGAGACCAGAGAGGCTGAGACCACATTGACTCAGTGCGGTATTCAGCCTCTCTGGTGTCAAGTCTGATTTTGGAAAAAAAAAAAAAAAAATCCAAAATCAGACAGAGTGTTGAGACCAGAGAGGCTAAGACCGCATTGACTCAGTGCGGTATTCAGCCTCTCTGGTGTCAAGTCTGATTTTGGAAAAAAAAAAAGAAAATCCAAAATCAGACAGAGTGTTGACACCAGAGAGGCTAAGACCGCATTGACTCAGTGCGGTATTCAGCCTCTCTGGTGTCAAGTCTGATTTTGGAAAAAAAAAAAAAAAAAAATCCAAAATCAGACAGAGCGTTGAGACCAGAGAGGCTAAGACCGCATTGACTCAGTGCGGTATTCAGCCTCTCTGGTGTCAAGTCTGATTTTGGAAAAAAAAAAAAAAAAATCCAAAATCAGACAGAGTGTTGAGACCAGAGAGGCTAAGACCGCATTGACTCAGTGCGGTATTCAGCCTCTCTGGTGTCAAGTCTGATTTTGGGGAAAAAAAAAAAAAAAAATCCAAAATCAGACAGAGTGTTCACACCAGAGAGGCTAAGACCGCATTGACTCAGTGCGGTATTCAGCCTCTCTGGTGTCAAGTCTGATTTTGGAAAAAAAAAAAAAAAAAATCCAAAATCAGACAGAGTGTTGACACCAGAGAGGCTAAGACCGCATTGACTCAGTGCGGTATTCAGCCTCTCTGGTGTCAAGTCTGATTTTGGAAAAAAAAAAAAATCCAAAATCAGACAGAGTGTTGAGACCAGAGAGGCTAAGACCGCATTGACTCAGTGCGGTATTCAGCCTCTCTGGTGTCAAGTCTGATTTTGGAAAAAAAAAAAAAAATCCAAAATCAGACAGAGTGTTGACACCAGAGAGGCTAAGACCGCATTGACTCAGTGCGGTATTCAGCCTCTCTGGTGTCAAGTCTGATTTTGGAAAAAAAAAAAAAAAAATCCAAAATCAGACAGAGTGTTGAGACCAGAGAGGCTAAGACCGCATTGACTCAGTGCGGTATTCAGCCTCTCTGGTGTCAACTCTGATTTTGGAAAAAAAAAAAAAAAATCAAAAATCAGACAGTGTTGACACCAGCGAGGCTAAGACCGCATTGACTCAGTGCGGTATTCAGCCTCTCTGGTGTCAAGTCTGATTTTGGAAAAAAAAAAAAAATCCAAAATCAGACAGAGTGTTGAGACCAGAGAGGCTAAGACCACATTGACTCAGTGCGGTATTCAACCTCTCTGGTGTCAAGTCTGATTTTGAAAAAAAAAAAAAAAAAATCCAAAATCAGACAGAGTGTTGACACCAGAGAGGCTAAGACCGCATTGACTCAGTGCGGTATTCAGCCTCTCTGGTGTCAAGTCTGATTTTGGAAAAAAAAAAAAAAATCCAAAATCAGACAGAGTGTTGAGACCAGAGAGGCTGAGACCACATTGACTCAGTGCGGTATTCAGCCTCTCTGGTGTCAAGTCTGATTTTGGAAAAAAAAAAAAGAAAATCCAAAATCAGACAGAGTGTTGAGACCAGAGAGGCTAAGACCGCATTGACTCAGTGCGGTATTCAGCCTCTCTGGTGTCAAGTCTGATTTTGGAAAAAAAAAAAGAAAATCCAAAATCAGACAGAGTGTTGACACCAGAGAGGCTAAGACCGCATTGACTCAGTGCGGTATTCAGCCTCTCTGGTGTCAAGTCTGATTTTGAAAAAAAAAAAAAAAAAAAAATCCAAAATCAGACAGAGCGTTGAGACCAGAGAGGCTAAGACCGCATTGACTCAGTGCGGTATTCAGCCTCTCTGGTGTCAAGTCTGATTTTGGAAAAAAAAAAAAAAAAATCCAAAATCAGACAGAGTGTTGAGACCAGAGAGGCTAAGACCGCATTGACTCAGTGCGGTATTCAGCCTCTCTGGTGTCAAGTCTGATTTTGGGGAAAAAAAAAAAAAAAAAATCCAAAATCAGACAGAGTGTTCACACCAGAGAGGCTAAGACCGCATTGACTCAGTGCGGTATTCAGCCTCTCTGGTGTCAAGTCTGATTTTGGAAAAAAAAAAAAAAAATCCAAAATCAGACAGAGTGTTGACACCAGAGAGGCTAAGACCGCATTGACTCAGTGCGGTATTCAGCCTCTCTGGTGTCAAGTCTGATTTTGGAAAGAAAAAAAAATCCAAAATCAGACAGAGTGTTGAGACCAGAGAGGCTAAGACCGCATTGACTCAGTGCGGTATTCAGCCTCTCTGGTGTCAAGTCTGATTTTGGAAAAAAAAAAAAAAATCCAAAATCAGACAGAGTGTTGACACCAGAGAGGCTAAGACCGCATTGACTCAGTGCGGTATTCAGCCTCTCTGGTGTCAAGTCTGATTTTGGAAAAAAAAAAAAAATCCAAAATCAGACAGAGTGTTGAGACCAGAGAGGCTAAGACCGCATTGACTCAGTGCGGTATTCAGCCTCTCTGGTGTCAAGTCTGATTTTGGAAAAAAAAAAAAAAATCCAAAATCAGACAGAGTGTTGAGACCAGAGAGGCTAAGACCACATTGACTCAGTGCGGTATTCAGCCTCTCTGGTGTCAAGTCTGATTTTGGAAAAAAAAAAAAAAAATCCAAAATCAGACAGAGTGTTGAGACCAGAGAGGCTAAGACCGCATTGACTCAGTGCGGTATTCAGCCTCTCTGGTGTCAAGTCTGATTTTGGAAAAAAAAAAAAAAATCCAAAATCAGACAGAGTGTTGACACCAGAGAGGCTAAGACCGCATTGACTCAGTGCGGTATTCAGCCTCTCTGGTGTCAAGTCTGATTTTGGAAAAAAAAAAAAAAATCCAAAATCAGACAGAGTGTTGACACCAGAGAGGCTAAGACCGCATTGACTCAGTGCGGTATTCAGCCTCTCTGGTGTCAAGTCTGATTTTGGAAAAAAAAAAAAAATCCAAAATCAGACAGAGTGTTGAGACCAGAGAGGCTAAGACCGCATTGACTCAGTGCGGTATTCAGCCTCTCTGGTGTCAAGTCTGATTTTGGAAAAAAAAAAAAAAAAAAATCCAAAATCAGACAGAGCGTTGAGACCAGAGAGGCTAAGACCGCATTGACTCAGTGCGGTATTCAGCCTCTCTGGTGTCAAGTCTGATTTTGGAAAAAAAAAAAAAAAAATCCAAAATCAGACAGAGTGTTGAGACCAGAGAGGCTAAGACCGCATTGACTCAGTGCGGTATTCAGCCTCTCTGGTGTCAAGTCTGATTTTGGGGAAAAAAAAAAAAAAAAATCCAAAATCAGACAGAGTGTTCACACCAGAGAGGCTAAGACCGCATTGACTCAGTGCGGTATTCAGCCTCTCTGGTGTCAAGTCTGATTTTGGAAAAAAAAAAAAAAAAAATCCAAAATCAGACAGAGTGTTGACACCAGAGAGGCTAAGACCGCATTGACTCAGTGCGGTATTCAGCCTCTCTGGTGTCAAGTCTGATTTTGGAAAAAAAAAAAATCCAAAATCAGACAGAGTGTTGAGACCAGAGAGGCTAAGACCGCATTGACTCAGTGCGGTATTCAGCCTCTCTGGTGTCAAGTCTGATTTTGGAAAAAAAAAAAAAAATCCAAAATCAGACAGAGTGTTGACACCAGAGAGGCTAAGACCGCATTGACTCAGTGCGGTATTCAGCCTCTCTGGTGTCAAGTCTGATTTTGGAAAAAAAAAAAAAAAAATCCAAAATCAGACAGAGTGTTGAGACCAGAGAGGCTAAGACCGCATTGACTCAGTGCGGTATTCAGCCTCTCTGGTGTCAACTCTGATTTTGGAAAAAAAAAAAAAAAATCAAAAATCAGACAGTGTTGACACCAGCGAGGCTAAGACCGCATTGACTCAGTGCGGTATTCAGCCTCTCTGGTGTCAAGTCTGATTTTGGAAAAAAAAAAAAAATCCAAAATCAGACAGAGTGTTGAGACCAGAGAGGCTAAGACCACATTGACTCAGTGCGGTATTCAACCTCTCTGGTGTCAAGTCTGATTTTGAAAAAAAAAAAAAAAAATCCAAAATCAGACAGAGTGTTGACACCAGAGAGGCTAAGACCGCATTGACTCAGTGCGGTATTCAGCCTCTCTGGTGTCAAGTCTGATTTTGGAAAAAAAAAAAAAAATCCAAAATCAGACAGAGTGTTGAGACCAGAGAGGCTGAGACCACATTGACTCAGTGCGGTATTCAGCCTCTCTGGTGTCAAGTCTGATTTTGGAAAAAAAAAAAAGAAAATCCAAAATCAGACAGAGTGTTGAGACCAGAGAGGCTAAGACCGCATTGACTCAGTGCGGTATTCAGCCTCTCTGGTGTCAAGTCTGATTTTGGAAAAAAAAAAAGAAAATCCAAAATCAGACAGAGTGTTGACACCAGAGAGGCTAAGACCGCATTGACTCAGTGCGGTATTCAGCCTCTCTGGTGTCAAGTCTGATTTTGAAAAAAAAAAAAAAAAAAAATCCAAAATCAGACAGAGCGTTGAGACCAGAGAGGCTAAGACCGCATTGACTCAGTGCGGTATTCAGCCTCTCTGGTGTCAAGTCTGATTTTGGAAAAAAAAAAAAAAAAATCCAAAATCAGACAGAGTGTTGAGACCAGAGAGGCTAAGACCGCATTGACTCAGTGCGGTATTCAGCCTCTCTGGTGTCAAGTCTGATTTTGGGGAAAAAAAAAAAAAAAAAATCCAAAATCAGACAGAGTGTTCACACCAGAGAGGCTAAGACCGCATTGACTCAGTGCGGTATTCAGCCTCTCTGGTGTCAAGTCTGATTTTGGAAAAAAAAAAAAAAAATCCAAAATCAGACAGAGTGTTGACACCAGAGAGGCTAAGACCGCATTGACTCAGTGCGGTATTCAGCCTCTCTGGTGTCAAGTCTGATTTTGGAAAGAAAAAAAAATCCAAAATCAGACAGAGTGTTGAGACCAGAGAGGCTAAGACCGCATTGACTCAGTGCGGTATTCAGCCTCTCTGGTGTCAAGTCTGATTTTGGAAAAAAAAAAAAAAATCCAAAATCAGACAGAGTGTTGACACCAGAGAGGCTAAGACCGCATTGACTCAGTGCGGTATTCAGCCTCTCTGGTGTCAAGTCTGATTTTGGAAAAAAAAAAAAAATCCAAAATCAGACAGAGTGTTGAGACCAGAGAGGCTAAGACCGCATTGACTCAGTGCGGTATTCAGCCTCTCTGGTGTCAAGTCTGATTTTGGAAAAAAAAAAAAAAATCCAAAATCAGACAGAGTGTTGAGACCAGAGAGGCTAAGACCACATTGACTCAGTGCGGTATTCAGCCTCTCTGGTGTCAAGTCTGATTTTGGAAAAAAAAAAAAAAAATCCAAAATCAGACAGAGTGTTGAGACCAGAGAGGCTAAGACCGCATTGACTCAGTGCGGTATTCAGCCTCTCTGGTGTCAAGTCTGATTTTGGAAAAAAAAAAAAAAATCCAAAATCAGACAGAGTGTTGACACCAGAGAGGCTAAGACCGCATTGACTCAGTGCGGTATTCAGCCTCTCTGGTGTCAAGTCTGATTTTGGAAAAAAAAAAAAAAATCCAAAATCAGACAGAGTGTTGACACCAGAGAGGCTAAGACCGCATTGACTCAGTGCGGTATTCAGCCTCTCTGGTGTCAAGTCTGATTTTGGAAAAAAAAAAAAAATCCAAAATCAGACAGAGTGTTGAGACCAGAGAGGCTAAGACCGCATTGACTCAGTGCGGTATTCAGCCTCTCTGGTGTCAAGTCTGATTTTGAAAAAAAAAAAAAAAAAATCCAAAATCAGACAGAGTGTTGACACCAGAGAGGCTAAGACCGCATTGACTCAGTGCGGTATTCAGCCTCTCTGGTGTCAAGTCTGATTTTGGAAAAAAAAAAAAAAATCCAAAATCAGACAGAGTGTTGAGACCAGAGAGGCTAAGACCACATTGACTCAGTGCGGTATTCAGCCTCTCTGGTGTCAAGTCTGATTTTGGAAAAAAAAAAAAAAAATCCAAAATCAGACAGAGTGTTGAGACCAGAGAGGCTAAGACCGCATTGACTCAGTGCGGTATTCAGCCTCTCTGGTGTCAAGTCTGATTTTGGAAAAAAAAAAAAAAATCCAAAATCAGACAGAGTGTTGACACCAGAGAGGCTAAGACCGCATTGACTCAGTGCGGTATTCAGCCTCTCTGGTGTCAAGTCTGATTTTGGAAAAAAAAAAAAAAAATCCAAAATCAGACAGAGTGTTGAGACCAGAGAGGCTAAGACCGCATTGACTCAGTGCGGTATTCAGCTACTCTGGTGTCAACTCTGATTTTGGAAAAAAAAAAAAAAAATCAAAAATCAGACAGAGTGTTGACACCAGCGAGGCTAAGACCGCATTGACTTAGTGCGGTATTCAGCCTCTCTGGTGTCAAGTCTGATTTTGGAAAAAAAAAAAAAATCCAAAATCAGACAGAGTGTTGAGACCAGAGAGGCTAAGACCGCATTGACTCAGTGCGGTATTCAGCCTCTCTGGTGTCAAGTCTGATTTTGAAAAAAAAAAAAAAAAAATCCAAAATCAGACAGAGTGTTGACACCAGAGAGGCTAAGACCGCATTGACTCAGTGCGGTATTCAGCCTCTCTGGTGTCAAGTCTGATTTTGGAAAAAAAAAAAAAAATCCAAAATAAGACAGAGTGTTGACACCAGAAAGGCTAAGACCGCATTGACTCAGTGCGGTATTCAGCCTCTCTGGTGTCAAGTCTGATTTTGAAAAAAAAAAAAAAAAAATCCAAAATAAGACAGAGTGTTGACACCAGAGAGGCTAAGACCGCATTGACTCAGTGCGGTATTCAGCCTCTCTGGTGTCAAGTCTGATTTTGGAAAAAAAAAAAAAAAAAAATCCAAAATCAGACAGAGTGTTGACACCAGAGAGGCTAAGACCGCATTGACTCAGTGCGGTATTCAGCCTCTCTGGTGTCAAGTCTGATTTTGGAAAAAAAAAAAAAAATCCAAAATCAGACAGAGTGTTGAGACCAGAGAGGCTAAGACCGCATTGACTCAGTGCGGTATTTAGCCTCTCTGGTGTCAAGTCTGATTTTGGAAAAAAAAAAAAAATCCAAAATCAGACAGAGTGTTGACACCAGAGAGGCTAAGACCGCATTGACTCAGTGCGGTATTCAGCCTCTCTGGTGTCAAGTCTGATTTTGGAAAAAAAAAAAAAAAATCCAAAATCAGACAGAGTGTTGACACCAGAGAGGCTAAGACCGCATTGACTCAGTGCGGTATTCAGCCTCTCTGGTGTCAAGTCTGATTTTGGAAAAAAAAAAAAAAAAATCCAAAATCAGACAGAGTGTTGAGACCAGAGAGGCTAAGACCGCATTGACTCAGTGCGGTATTCAGCCTCTCTGGTGTCAACTCTGATTTTGGAAAAATAAAAAATAAATAAAAAATCAGACAGTGTTGACACCAGCGAGGCTAAGACCGCATTGACTCAGTGCGGTATTCAGCCTCTCTGGTGTCAAGTCTGATTTTGGAAAAAAAAAAAAAATCCAAAATCAGACAGAGTGTTGACACCAGAGAGGCTAAGACGCATTGACTCAGTGCGGTATTCAGCCTCTATGGTGTCAAGTCTGATTTTGGAAAAAAAAAAAAAAATCCAAAATCAGACAGAGTGTTGAGACCAGAGAGGCTGAGACCACATTGACTCAGTGCGGTATTCAGCCTCTCTGGTGTCAAGTCTGATTTTAGAAAAAAAAAAAAAAAAATCCAAAATCAGACAGAGTGTTGAGACCAGAGAGGCTAAGACCGCATTGACTCAGTGCGGTATTCAGCCTCTCTGGTGTCAAGTCTGATTTTGGAAAAAAAAAAAGAAAATCCAAAATCAGACAGAGTGTTGACACCAGAGAGGCTAAGACCGCATTGACTCAGTGCGGTATTCAGCCTCTCTGGTGTCAAGTCTGATTTTGGAAAAAAAAAAAAAAAAAAATCCAAAATCAGACAGAGTGTTGAGACCAGAGAGGCTAAGACCGCATTGACTCAGTGCGGTATTCAGCCTCTCTGGTGTCAAGTCTGATTTTGGAAAAAAAAAAAAAAAAATCCAAAATCAGACAGAGTGTTGAGACCAGAGAGGCTAAGACCGCATTGACTCAGTGCGGTATTCAGCCTCTCTGGTGTCAAGTCTGATTTTGGGGAAAAAAAAAAAAAAAAAATCCAAAATCAGACAGAGTGTTCACACCAGAGAGGCTAAGACCGCATTGACTCAGTGCGGTATTCAGCCTCTCTGGTGTCAAGTCTGATTTTGGAAAAAAAAAAAAAAAAATCCAAAATCAGACAGAGTGTTGACACCAGAGAGGCTAAGACCGCATTGACTCAGTGCGGTATTCAGCCTCTCTGGTGTCAAGTCTGATTTTGGAAAAAAAAAAAAAATCCAAAATCAGACAGAGTGTTGAGACCAGAGAGGCTAAGACCGCATTGACTCAGTGCGGTATTCAGCCTCTCTGGTGTCAAGTCTGATTTTGAAAAAAAAAAAAAAAAAATCCAAAATCAGACAGAGTGTTGACACCAGAGAGGCTAAGACCGCATTGACTCAGTGCGGTATTCAGCCTCTCTGGTGTCAAGTCTGATTTTGGAAAAAGAAAAAAAAAATCCAAAATCAGACAGAGTGTTGAGACCAGAGAGGCTAAGACCACATTGACTCAGTGCGGTATTCAGTCTCTCTGGTGTCAAGTCTGATTTTGGAAAAAAAAAAAAAAAATCCAAAATCAGACAGAGTGTTGAGACCAGAGAGGCTAAGACCGCATTGACTCAGTGCGGTATTCAGCCTCTCTGGTGTCAAGTCTGATTTTGGAAAAAAAAAAAAAAATCCAAAATCAGACAGAGTGTTGACACCAGAGAGGCTAAGACCGCATTGACTCAGTGCGGTACTCAGCCTCTCTGGTGTCAAGTCTGATTTTGGAAAAAAAAAAAAAAAAATCCAAAATCAGACAGAGTGTTGAGACCAGAGAGGCTAAGACCGCATTGACTCAGTGCGGTATTCAGCTACTCTGGTGTCAACTCTGATTTTGGAAAAAAAAAAAAAAAAAAAAAAATCAGACAGAGTGTTGACACCAGCGAGGCTAAGACCGCATTGACTTAGTGCGGTATTCAGCCTCTCTGGTGTCAAGTCTGATTTTGGAAAAAAAAAAAAAAAAATCCAAAATCAGACAGAGTGTTGACACCAGAGAGGCTAAGACCGCATTGACTCAGTGCGGTATTCAGCCTCTCTGGTGTCAAGTCTGATTTTGGAAAAAAAAAAAGAAAATCCAAAATCAGACAGAGTGTTGACACCAGAGAGGCTAAGACCGCATTGACTCAGTGCGGTATTCAGCCTCTCTGGTGTCAAGTCTGATTTTGGAAAAAAAAAAAAAAAAAAATCCAAAATCAGACAGAGTGTTGAGACCAGAGAGGCTAAGACCGCATTGACTCAGTGCGGTATTCAGCCTCTCTGGTGTCAAGTCTGATTTTGGAAAAAAAAAAAAAAAAATCCAAAATCAGACAGAGTGTTGAGACCAGAGAGGCTAAGACCGCATTGACTCAGTGCAGTATTCAGCCTCTCTGGTGTCAAGTCTGATTTTGGGGAAAAAAAAAAAAAAAAAATCCAAAATCAGACAGAGTGTTCACACCAGAGAGGCTAAGACCGCATTGACTCAGTGCGGTATTCAGCCTCTCTGGTGTCAAGTCTGATTTTGGAAAAAAAAAAAAAAAAATCCAAAATCAGACAGAGTGTTGACACCAGAGAGGCTAAGACCGCATTGACTCAGTGCGGTATTCAGCCTCTCTGGTGTCAAGTCTGATTTTGGAAAGAAAAAAAAAATCCAAAATCAGACAGAGTGTTGAGACCAGAGAGGCTAAGACCGCATTGACTCAGTGCGGTATTCAGCCTCTCTGGTGTCAAGTCTGATTTTGGAAAAAAAAAAAAAAAAAATCCAAAATCAGACAGAGTGTTGAGACCAGAGAGGCTAAGACCGCATTGACTCAGTGCGGTATTCAGCCTCTCTGGTGTCAAGTCTGATTTTGGAAAGAAAAAAAAATCCAAAATCAGACAGAGTGTTGAGACCAGAGAGGCTAAGACCGCATTGACTCAGTGCGGTATTCAGCCTCTCTGGTGTCAAGTCTGATTTTGGAAAAAAAAAAAAAAATCCAAAATCAGACAGAGTGTTGACACCAGAGAGGCTAAGACCGCATTGACTCAGTGCGGTATTCAGCCTCTCTGGTGTCAAGTCTGATTTTGGAAAAAAAAAAAAAATCCAAAATCAGACAGAGTGTTGAGACCAGAGAGGCTAAGACCGCATTGACTCAGTGCGGTATTCAGCCTCTCTGGTGTCAAGTCTGATTTTGGAAAAAAAAAAAAAAAAATCCAAAATCAGACAGAGTGTTGACACCAGAGAGGCTAAGACCGCATTGACTCAGTGCGGTATTCAGCCTCTCTGGTGTCAAGTCTGATTTTGGAAAAAAAAAAAAAAATCCAAAATCAGACAGAGTGTTGAGACCAGAGAGGCTAAGACCACATTGACTCAGTGCGGTATTCAGCCTCTCTGGTGTCAAGTCTGATTTTGGAAAAAAAAAAAAAAAATCCAAAATCAGACAGAGTGTTGAGACCAGAGAGGCTAAGACCGCATTGACTCAGTGCGGTATTCAGCCTCTCTGGTGTCAAGTCTGATTTTGGAAAAAAAAAAAAAAATCCAAAATCAGACAGAGTGTTGACACCAGAGAGGCTAAGACCGCATTGACTCAGTGCGGTACTCAGCCTCTCTGGTGTCAAGTCTGATTTTGGAAAAAAAAAAAAAAAAATCCAAAATCAGACAGAGTGTTGAGACCAGAGAGGCTAAGACCGCATTGACTCAGTGCGGTATTCAGCTACTCTGGTGTCAACTCTGATTTTGGAAAAAAAAAAAAAAAATCAAAAATCAGACAGAGTGTTGACACCAGCGAGGCTAAGACCGCATTGACTTAGTGCGGTATTCAGCCTCTCTGGTGTCAAGTCTGATTTTGGGAAAAAAAAAAAAAAAATCCAAAATCAGACAGAGTGTTGACACCAGAGAGGCTAAGACCGCATTGACTCAGTGCGGTATTCAGCCTCTCTGGTGTCAAGTCTGATTTTGGAAAAAAAAAAAAAAAAAAAATCCAAAATCAGACAGAGTGTTGAGACCAGAGAGGCTAAGACCGCATTGACTCAGTGCGGTATTCAGCCTCTCTGGTGTCAAGTCTGATTTTGGAAAAAAAAAAAAAAATCCAAAATCAGACAGAGTGTTGACACCAGAGAGGCTAAGACCGCATTGACTCAGTGCGGTATTCAGCCTCTCTGGTGTCAAGTCTGATTTTGGAAAAAGAAAAAAAAAATCCAAAATCAGACAGAGTGTTGAGACCAGAGAGGCTAAGACCACATTGACTCAGTGCGGTATTCAGTCTCTCTGGTGTCAAGTCTGATTTTGGAAAAAAAAAAAAAAAATCCAAAATCAGACAGAGTGTTGAGACCAGAGAGGCTAAGACCGCATTGACTCAGTGCGGTATTCAGCCTCTCTGGTGTCAAGTCTGATTTTGGAAAAAAAAAAAAAAAATCCAAAATCAGACAGAGTGTTGACACCAGAGAGGCTAAGACCGCATTGACTCAGTGCGGTACTCAGCCTCTCTGGTGTCAAGTCTGATTTTGGAAAAAAAAAAAAAAAATCCAAAATCAGACAGAGTGTTGAGACCAGAGAGGCTAAGACCGCATTGACTCAGTGCGGTATTCAGCTACTCTGGTGTCAACTCTGATTTTGGAAAAAAAAAAAAAAAAAAAAAAATCAGACAGAGTGTTGACACCAGCGAGGCTAAGACCGCATTGACTTAGTGCGGTATTCAGCCTCTCTGGTGTCAAGTCTGATTTTGGAAAAAAAAAAAAAAAAATCCAAAATCAGACAGAGTGTTGACACCAGAGAGGCTAAGACCGCATTGACTCAGTGCGGTATTCAGCCTCTCTGGTGTCAAGTCTGATTTTGGAAAAAAAAAAAGAAAATCCAAAATCAGACAGAGTGTTGACACCAGAGAGGCTAAGACCGCATTGACTCAGTGCGGTATTCAGCCTCTCTGGTGTCAAGTCTGATTTTGGAAAAAAAAAAAAAAAAAAATCCAAAATCAGACAGAGTGTTGAGACCAGAGAGGCTAAGACCGCATTGACTCAGTGCGGTATTCAGCCTCTCTGGTGTCAAGTCTGATTTTGGAAAAAAAAAAAAAAAAATCCAAAATCAGACAGAGTGTTGAGACCAGAGAGGCTAAGACCGCATTGACTCAGTGCAGTATTCAGCCTCTCTGGTGTCAAGTCTGATTTTGGGGAAAAAAAAAAAAAAAAAATCCAAAATCAGACAGAGTGTTCACACCAGAGAGGCTAAGACCGCATTGACTCAGTGCGGTATTCAGCCTCTCTGGTGTCAAGTCTGATTTTGGAAAAAAAAAAAAAAAAATCCAAAATCAGACAGAGTGTTGACACCAGAGAGGCTAAGACCGCATTGACTCAGTGCGGTATTCAGCCTCTCTGGTGTCAAGTCTGATTTTGGAAAGAAAAAAAAAATCCAAAATCAGACAGAGTGTTGAGACCAGAGAGGCTAAGACCGCATTGACTCAGTGCGGTATTCAGCCTCTCTGGTGTCAAGTCTGATTTTGGAAAAAAAAAAAAAAAAAATCCAAAATCAGACAGAGTGTTGAGACCAGAGAGGCTAAGACCGCATTGACTCAGTGCGGTATTCAGCCTCTCTGGTGTCAAGTCTGATTTTGGAAAGAAAAAAAAATCCAAAATCAGACAGAGTGTTGAGACCAGAGAGGCTAAGACCGCATTGACTCAGTGCGGTATTCAGCCTCTCTGGTGTCAAGTCTGATTTTGGAAAAAAAAAAAAAAAATCCAAAATCAGACAGAGTGTTGACACCAGAGAGGCTAAGACCGCATTGACTCAGTGCGGTATTCAGCCTCTCTGGTGTCAAGTCTGATTTTGGAAAAAAAAAAAAAATCCAAAATCAGACAGAGTGTTGAGACCAGAGAGGCTAAGACCGCATTGACTCAGTGCGGTATTCAGCCTCTCTGGTGTCAAGTCTGATTTTGGAAAAAAAAAAAAAAAAATCCAAAATCAGACAGAGTGTTGACACCAGAGAGGCTAAGACCGCATTGACTCAGTGCGGTATTCAGCCTCTCTGGTGTCAAGTCTGATTTTGGAAAAAAAAAAAAAAATCCAAAATCAGACAGAGTGTTGAGACCAGAGAGGCTAAGACCACATTGACTCAGTGCGGTATTCAGCCTCTCTGGTGTCAAGTCTGATTTTGGAAAAAAAAAAAAAAAATCCAAAATCAGACAGAGTGTTGAGACCAGAGAGGCTAAGACCGCATTGACTCAGTGCGGTATTCAGCCTCTCTGGTGTCAAGTCTGATTTTGGAAAAAAAAAAAAAAAATCCAAAATCAGACAGAGTGTTGACACCAGAGAGGCTAAGACCGCATTGACTCAGTGCGGTACTCAGCCTCTCTGGTGTCAAGTCTGATTTTGGAAAAAAAAAAAAAAAAATCCAAAATCAGACAGAGTGTTGAGACCAGAGAGGCTAAGACCGCATTGACTCAGTGCGGTATTCAGCTACTCTGGTGTCAACTCTGATTTTGGAAAAAAAAAAAAAAAATCAAAAATCAGACAGAGTGTTGACACCAGCGAGGCTAAGACCGCATTGACTTAGTGCGGTATTCAGCCTCTCTGGTGTCAAGTCTGATTTTGGGAAAAAAAAAAAAAAAATCCAAAATCAGACAGAGTGTTGACACCAGAGAGGCTAAGACCGCATTGACTCAGTGCGGTATTCAGCCTCTCTGGTGTCAAGTCTGATTTTGGAAAAAAAAAAAAAAAAAAAATCCAAAATCAGACAGAGTGTTGAGACCAGAGAGGCTAAGACCGCATTGACTCAGTGCGGTATTCAGCCTCTCTGGTGTCAAGTCTGATTTTGGAAAAAAAAAAAAAAATCCAAAATCAGACAGAGTGTTGACACCAGAGAGGCTAAGACCGCATTGACTCAGTGCGGTATTCAGCCTCTCTGGTGTCAAGTCTGATTTTGGAAAAAAAAAAAAAAAAAAATCCAAAATCAGACAGAGTGTTGAGACCAGAGAGGCTAAGACCGCATTGACTCAGTGCGGTATTCAGCCTCTCTGGTGTCAAGTCTGATTTTGGAAAAAAAAAAAAAAAAATCCAAAATCAGACAGAGTGTTGAGACCAGAGAGGCTAAGACCGCATTGACTCAGTGCAGTATTCAGCCTCTCTGGTGTCAAGTCTGATTTTGGGGAAAAAAAAAAAAAAAAAATCCAAAATCAGACAGAGTGTTCACACCAGAGAGGCTAAGACCGCATTGACTCAGTGCGGTATTCAGCCTCTCTGGTGTCAAGTCTGATTTTGGAAAAAAAAAAAAAAAAATCCAAAATCAGACAGAGTGTTGACACCAGAGAGGCTAAGACCGCATTGACTCAGTGCGGTATTCAGCCTCTCTGGTGTCAAGTCTGATTTTGGAAAGAAAAAAAAAATCCAAAATCAGACAGAGTGTTGAGACCAGAGAGGCTAAGACCGCATTGACTCAGTGCGGTATTCAGCCTCTCTGGTGTCAAGTCTGATTTTGGAAAAAAAAAAAAAAATCCAAAATCAGACAGAGTGTTGACACCAGAGAGGCTAAGACCGCATTGACTCAGTGCGGTATTCAGCCTCTCTGGTGTCAAGTCTGATTTTGGAAAAAAAAAAAAAAATCCAAAATCAGACAGAGTGTTGAGACCAGAGAGGCTAAGACCACATTGACTCAGTGCGGTATTCAGCCTCTCTGGTGTCAAGTCTGATTTTGGAAAAAAAAAAAAAAAATCCAAAATCAGACAGAGTGTTGAGACCAGAGAGGCTAAGACCGCATTGACTCAGTGCGGTATTCAGCCTCTCTGGTGTCAAGTCTGATTTTGGAAAAAAAAAAAAAAATCCAAAATCAGACAGAGTGTTGAGACCAGAGAGGCTAAGACCGCATTGACTTAGTGCGGTATTCAGCCTCTCTGGTGTCAAGTCTGATTTTGGAAAAAAAAAAAAAATCCAAAATCAGACAGAGTGTTGAGACCAGAGAGGCTAAGACCGCATTGACTCAGTGCGGTATTCAGCCTCTCTGGTGTCAAGTCTGATTTTGAAAAAAAAAAAAAAAAATCCAAAATCAGACAGAGTGTTGACACCAGAGAGGCTAAGACCGCATTGACTCAGTGCGGTATTCAGCCTCTCTGGTGTCAAGTCTGATTTTGGAAAAAAAAAAAAAAATCCAAAATCAGACAGAGTGTTGACACCAGAGAGGCTAAGACCGCATTGACTCAGTGCGGTATTCAGCCTCTCTGGTGTCAAGTCTGATTTTGGAAAAAAAAAAAAAATCCAAAATCAGACAGAGTGTTGAGACCAGAGAGGCTAAGACCGCATTGACTCAGTGCGGTATTCAGCCTCTCTGGTGTCAAGTCTGATTTTGGAAAAAAAAAAAAAAATCCAAAATCAGACAGAGTGTTGACACCAGAGAGGCTAAGACCGCATTGACTCAGTGCGGTATTCAGCCTCTCTGGTGTCAAGTCTGATTTTGGAAAAAAAAAAAAAATCCAAAATCAGACAGAGTGTTGAGACCAGAGAGGCTAAGACCGCATTGACTCAGTGCGGTATTCAGCCTCTCTGGTGTCAAGTCTGATTTTGAAAAAAAAAAAAAAAAATCCAAAATCAGACAGAGTGTTGACACCAGAGAGGCTAAGACCGCATTGACTCAGTGCGGTATTCAGCCTCTCTGGTGTCAAGTCTGATTTTGGAAAAAAAAAAAAAAATCCAAAATCAGACAGAGTGTTGAGACCAGAGAGGCTAAGACCACATTGACTCAGTGCGGTATTCAGCCTCTCTGGTGTCAAGTCTGATTTTGGAAAAAAAAAAAAAAAATCCAAAATCAGACAGAGTGTTGAGACCAGAGAGGCTAAGACCGCATTGACTCGGTGCGGTATTCAGCCTCTCTGGTGTCAAGTCTGATTTTGGAAAAAAAAAAAAAAAAATCCAAAATAAGACAGAGTGTTGACACCAGAGAGGCTAAGACCGCATTGACTCAGTGCGGTATTCAGCCTCTCTGGTGTCAAGTCTGATTTTGGAAAAAAAAAAAAAATCCAAAATCAGACAGAGTGTTGAGACCAGAGAGGCTAAGACCGCATTGACTCAGTGCGGTATTCAGCCTCTCTGGTGTCAAGTCTGATTTTGAAAAAAAAAAAAAAAAAATCCAAAATCAGACAGAGTGTTGACACCAGAGAGGCTAAGACCGCATTGACTCAGTGCGGTATTCAGCCTCTCTGGTGTCAAGTCTGATTTTGGAAAAAAAAAAAAAAATCCAAAATCAGACAGAGTGTTGAGACCAGAGAGGCTAAGACCACATTGACTCAGTGCGGTATTCAGCCTCTC
The DNA here is from genome assembly GCF_964638095.1 of Poromitra crassiceps. Classification (NCBI taxonomy): domain Eukaryota; kingdom Metazoa; phylum Chordata; class Actinopteri; order Beryciformes; family Melamphaidae; genus Poromitra; species Poromitra crassiceps. Next base: position 114,250 of record NW_028152173.1, on the reverse strand, counting down.
TGGTGTCAAGTCTGATTTTGGAAAAAAAAAAAAAAAATCCAAAATCAGACAGAGTGTTGAGACCAGAGAGGCTAAGACCACATTGACTCAGTGCGGTATTCAGCCTCTCTGGTGTCAAGTCTGATTTTGGAAAAAAAAAAAAAAAAATCCAAAATCAGAGTGTTGAGACCAGAGAGGCTAAGACCGCATTGACTCAGTGCGGTATTCAGCTACTCTGGTGTCAACTCTGATTTTGGAAAAAAAAAAAAAAAAATCAAAAATCAGACAGAGTGTTGACACCAGCGAGGCTAAGACCGCATTGACTTAGTGCGGTATTCAGCCTCTCTGGTGTCAAGTCTGATTTTGGAAAAAAAAAAAAAAATCCAAAATCAGACAGAGTGTTGACACCAGAGAGGCTAAGACCGCATTGACTCAGTGCGGTATTCAGCCTCTCTGGTGTCAAGTCTGATTTTGGAAAAAAAAAAAAAATCCAAAATCAGACAGAGTGTTGAGACCAGAGAGGCTAAGACCGCATTGACTCAGTGCGGTATTCAGCCTCTCTGGTGTCAAGTCTGATTTTGAAAAAAAAAAAAAAAAAATCCAAAATCAGACAGAGTGTTGACACCAGAGAGGCTAAGACCGCATTGACTCAGTGCGGTATTCAGCCTCTCTGGTGTCAAGTCTGATTTTGGAAAAAAAAAAAAAAATCCAAAATCAGACAGAGTGTTGAGACCAGAGAGGCTAAGACCACATTGACTCAGTGCAGTATTCAGCCTCTCTGGTGTCAAGTCTGATTTTGGAAAAAAAAAAAAAAAATCCAAAATCAGACAGAGTGTTGAGACCAGAGAGGCTAAGACCGCATTGACTCGGTGCGGTATTCAGCCTCTCTGGTGTCAAGTCTGATTTTGGAAAAAAAAAAAAAAAAATCCAAAATAAGACAGAGTGTTGACACCAGAGAGGCTAAGACCGCATTGACTCAGTGCGGTATTCAGCCTCTCTGGTGTCAAGTCTGATTTTGGAAAAAAAAAAAAAATCCAAAATCAGACAGAGTGTTGAGACCAGAGAGGCTAAGACCGCATTGACTCAGTGCGGTATTCAGCCTCTCTGGTGTCAAGTCTGATTTTGAAAAAAAAAAAAAAAAAATCCAAAATCAGACAGAGTGTTGACACCAGAGAGGCTAAGACCGCATTGACTCAGTGCGGTATTCAGCCTCTCTGGTGTCAAGTCTGATTTTGGAAAAAAAAAAAAAAATCCAAAATCAGACAGAGTGTTGAGACCAGAGAGGCTAAGACCACATTGACTCAGTGCGGTATTCAGCCTCTCTGGTGTCAAGTCTGATTTTGGAAAAAAAAAAAAAAAATCCAAAATCAGACAGAGTGTTGAGACCAGAGAGGCTAAGACCACATTGACTCAGTGCGGTATTCAGCCTCTCTGGTGTCAAGTCTGATTTTGGAAAAAAAAAAAAAAAAATCCAAAATCAGAGTGTTGAGACCAGAGAGGCTAAGACCGCATTGACTCAGTGCGGTATTCAGCTACTCTGGTGTCAACTCTGATTTTGGAAAAAAAAAAAAAAAATCAAAAATCAGACAGAGTGTTGACACCAGCGAGGCTAAGACCGCATTGACTTAGTGCGGTATTCAGCCTCTCTGGTGTCAAGTCTGATTTTGGAAAAAAAAAAAAAAAAATCCAAAATCAGACAGAGTGTTGACACCAGAGAGGCTAAGACCGCATTGACTCAGTGCGGTATTCAGCCTCTCTGGTGTCAAGTCTGATTTTGGAAAAAAAAAAAAAAAAAAATCCAAAATCAGACAGAGTGTTGAGACCAGAGAGGCTAAGACCGCATTGACTCAGTGCGGTATTCAGCTACTCTGGTGTCAACTCTGATTTTGGAAAAAAAAAAAAAAAATCAAAAATCAGACAGAGTGTTGACACCAGCGAGGCTAAGACCGCATTGACTTAGTGCGGTATTCAGCCTCTCTGGTGTCAAGTCTGATTTTGGAAAAAAAAAAAAAAAAATCCAAAATCAGACAGAGTGTTGACACCAGAGAGGCTAAGACCGCATTGACTCAGTGCGGTATTCAGCCTCTCTGGTGTCAAGTCTGATTTTGGAAAAAAAAAAAAAAAAAAATCCAAAATCAGACAGAGTGTTGAGACCAGAGAGGCTAAGACCACATTGACTCAGTGCGGTATTCAGCCTCTCTGGTGTCAAGTCTGATTTTGGAAAAAAAAAAAAAAATCCAAAATCAGACAGAGTGTTGAGACCAGAGAGGCTAAGACCACATTGACTCAGTGCGGTATTCAGCCTCTCTGGTGTCAAGTCTGATTTTGGAAAAAAAAAAAAAAAAATCCAAAATCAGACAGAGTGTTGAGACCAGAGAGGCTAAGACCGCATTGACTCAGTGCGGTATTCAGCCTCTCTGGTGTCAAGTCTGATTTTGGAAAAAAAAAAAAAAATCCAAAATCAGACAGAGTGTTGACACCAGAGAGGCTAAGACCGCATTGACTCAGTGCGGTACTCAGCCTCTCTGGTGTCAAGTCTGATTTTGGAAAAAAAAAAAAAAAAATCCAAAATCAGACAGAGTGTTGAGACCAGAGAGGCTAAGACCGCATTGACTCAGTGCGGTATTCAGCTACTCTGGTGTCAACTATGATTTTGGAAAAAAAAAAAAAAAATCAAAAATCAGACAGAGTGTTGACACCAGCGAGGCTAAGACCGCATTGACTTAGTGCGGTATTCAGCCTCTCTGGTGTCAAGTCTGATTTTGGAAAAAAAAAAAAAAAAATCCAAAATCAGACAGAGTGTTGACACCAGAGAGGCTAAGACCGCATTGACTCAGTGCGGTATTCAGCCTCTCTGGTGTCAAGTCTGATTTTGGAAAAAAAAAAAAAAAAAATCCAAAATCAGACAGAGTGTTGAGACCAGAGAGGCTAAGACCGCATTGACTCAGTGCGGTATTCAGCCTCTCTGGTGTCAAGTCTGATTTTGGAAAAAAGAAAAGAAAATCCAAAATCAGACAGAGTGTTGACACCAGAAAGGCTAAGACCGCATTGACTCAGTGCGGTATTCAGCCTCTCTGGTGTCAAGTCTGATTTTGGAAAAAAAAAAAAAAAAAAATCCAAAATCAGACAGAGTGTTGAGACCAGAGAGGCTAAGACCGCATTGACTCAGTGCAGTATTCAGCCTCTCTGGTGTCAAGTCTGATTTTGGAAAAAAAAAAAAAAAAATCCAAAATCAGACAGAGTGTTGAGACCAGAGAGGCTAAGACCGCATTGACTCAGTGCAGTATTCAGCCTCTCTGGTGTCAAGTCTGATTTTGGGGAAAAAAAAAAAAAAAAAATCCAAAATCAGACAGAGTGTTCACACCAGAGAGGCTAAGACCGCATTGACTCAGTGCGGTATTCAGCCTCTCTGGTGTCAAGTCTGATTTTGGAAAAAAAAAAAAAAAAATCCAAAATCAGACAGAGTGTTGACACCAGAGAGGCTAAGACCGCATTGACTCAGTGCGGTATTCAGCCTCTCTGGTGTCAAGTCTGATTTTGGAAAGAAAAAAAAAATCCAAAATCAGACAGAGTGTTGAGACCAGAGAGGCTAAGACCGCATTGACTCAGTGCGGTATTCAGCCTCTCTGGTGTCAAGTCTGATTTTGGAAAAAAAAAAAAAAAATCCAAAATCAGACAGAGTGTTGACACCAGAGAGGCTAAGACCGCATTGACTCAGTGCGGTATTCAGCCTCTCTGGTGTCAAGTCTGATTTTGGAAAAAAAAAAAAAATCCAAAATCAGACAGAGTGTTGAGACCAGAGAGGCTAAGACCACATTGACTCAGTGCGGTATTCAGCCTCTCTGGTGTCAAGTCTGATTTTGGAAAAAAAAAAAAAAAATCCAAAATCAGACAGAGTGTTGAGACCAGAGAGGCTAAGACCGCATTGACTCAGTGCGGTATTCAGCCTCTCTGGTGTCAAGTCTGATTTTGGAAAAAAAAAAAAAAATCCAAAATCAAACAGAGTGTTGACACCAGAGAGGCTAAGACCGCATTGACTCAGTGCGTATTCAGCCTCTCTGGTGTCAAGTCTGATTTTGGAAAAAAAAAAAAAAAAATCCAAAATCAGACAGAGTGTTGAGACCAGAGAGGCTAAGACCGCATTGACTCAGTGCGGTATTCAGCTACTCTGGTGTCAACTCTGATTTTGGAAAAAAAAAAAAAAAAATCGAAAATCAGACAGAGTGTTGACACCAGCGAGGCTAAGACCGCATTGACTTAGTGCGGTATTCAGCCTCTCTGGTGTCAAGTCTGATTTTGGAAAAAAAAAAAAAAAATCCAAAATCAGACAGAGTGTTGAGACCAGAGAGGCTAAGACCGCATTGACTCAGTGCGGTATTCAGCCTCTCTGGTGTCAAGTCTGATTTTGAAAAAAAAAAAAAAAAAATCCAAAATCAGACAGAGTGTTGACACCAGAGAGGCTAAGACCGCATTGACTCAGTGCGGTATTCAGCCTCTCTGGTGTCAAGTCTGATTTTGGAAAAAAAAAAAAAAAAAAATCCAAAATCAGACAGAGTGTTGACACCAGAGAGGCTAAGACCGCATTGACTCAGTGCGGTATTCAGCCTCTCTGGTGTCAAGTCTGATTTTGGAAAAAAAAAAAAAAATCCAAAATCAGACAGAGTGTTGACACCAGAGAGGCTAAGACCGCATTGACTCAGTGCGGTATTCAGCCTCTCTGGTGTCAAGTCTGATTTTGGAAAAAAAAAAAAAATCCAAAATCAGACAGAGTGTTGAGACCAGAGAGGCTAAGACCGCATTGACTCAGTGCGGTATTCAGCCTCTCTGGTGTCAAGTCTGATTTTGGAAAAAAAAAAAAAAATCCAAAATCAGACAGAGTGTTGACACCAGAGAGGCTAAGACCGCATTGACTCAGTGCGGTATTCAGCCTCTCTGGTGTCAAGTCTGATTTTGGAAAAAAAAAAAAAATCCAAAATCAGACAGAGTGTTGAGACCAGAGAGGCTAAGACCGCATTGACTCAGTGCGGTATTCAGCCTCTCTGGTGTCAAGTCTGATTTTGAAAAAAAAAAAAAAAAAATCCAAAATCAGACAGAGTGTTGACACCAGAGAGGCTAAGACCGCATTGACTCAGTGCGGTATTCAGCCTCTCTGGTGTCAAGTCTGATTTTGGAAAAAAAAAAAAAAATCCAAAATCAGACAGAGTGTTGAGACCAGAGAGGCTAAGACCACATTGACTCAGTGCGGTATTCAGCCTCTCTGGTGTCAAGTCTGATTTTGGAAAAAAAAAAAAAAAAATCCAAAATAAGACAGAGTGTTGACACCAGAGAGGCTAAGACTGCATTGACTCAGTGCGGTATTCAGCCTCTCTGGTGTCAAGTCTGATTTTGGAAAAAAAAAAAAAATCCAAAATCAGACAGAGTGTTGAGACCAGAGAGGCTAAGACCGCATTGACTCAGTGCGGTATTCAGCCTCTCTGGTGTCAAGTCTGATTTTGAAAAAAAAAAAAAAAAAATCCAAAATCAGACAGAGTGTTGACACCAGAGAGGCTAAGACCGCATTGACTCAGTGCGGTATTCAGCCTCTCTGGTGTCAAGTCTGATTTTGGAAAAAAAAAAAAAAATCCAAAATCAGACAGAGTGTTGAGACCAGAGAGGCTAAGACCACAAAAAAAAAAAAATCCAAAATCAGACAGAGTGTTGAGACCAGAGAGGCTAAGACCGCATTGACTCAGTGCGGTATTCAGCCTCTCTGGTGTCAAGTCTGATTTTGGAAAAAAAAAAAAAAAAAAATCCAAAATCAGACAGAGTGTTGACACCAGAGAGGCTAAGACCGCATTGACCCAGTGCGGTATTCAGCCTCTCTGGTGTCAAGTCTGATTTTGGAAAAAAAAAAAAAATCCAAAATCAGACAGAGTGTTGAGACCAGAGAGGCTAAGACCGCATTGACTCAGTGCGGTATTTAGCCTCTCTGGTGTCAAGTCTGATTTTGGAAAAAAAAAAAAAATCCAAAATCAGACAGAGTGTTGACACCAGAGAGGCTAAGACCGCATTGACTCAGTGCGGTATTCAGCCTCTCTGGTGTCAAGTCTGATTTTGGAAAAAAAAAAAAAAAATCCAAAATCAGACAGAGTGTTGACACCAGAGAGGCTAAGACCGCATTGACTCAGTGCGGTATTCAGCCTCTCTGGTGTCAAGTCTGATTTTGGAAAAAAAAAAAAAAAAAATCCAAAATCAGACAGAGTGTTGACACCAGAGAGGCTAAGACCGCATTGACTCAGTGCGGTATTCAGCCTCTCTGGTGTCAAGTCTGATTTTGGAAAAAAAAAAAAAAAAAATCCAAAATAAGACAGAGTGTTGACACCAGAGAGGCTAAGACCGCATTGACTCAGTGCGGTATTCAGCCTCTCTGGTGTCAAGTCTGATTTTGAAAAAAAAAAAAAAAAATCCAAAATAAGACAGAGTGTTGAGACCAGAGAGGCTAAGACCGCATTGACTCAGTGCGGTATTCAGCCTCTCTGGTGTCAAGCCTGATTTTGGAAAAAAAAAAAAAATCCAAAATCAGACAGAGTGTTGACACCAGAGAGGCTAAGACCGCATTGACTCAGTGCGGTATTCAGCCTCTCTGGTGTCAAGTCTGATTTTGGAAAAAAAAAAAAAAAATCCAAAATCAGACAGAGTGTTGAGACCAGAGAGGCTAAGACCGCATTGACTCAGTGCGGTATTCAGCCTCTCTGGTGTCAAGTCTGATTTTGGAAAAAAAAAAAAAAAAAATCCAAAATAAGACAGAGTGTTGACACCAGAGAGGCTAACTGCTGGTTCACACACACGCCTACGCCTATGCCTACGCCTATGCCTATGCCTATGCCTATGCCTACGCATATAGGCATTGCTTCATGCACGCCTGGCGCCTATTTTCGTTCACACAGGACGCCACGCTCTGCGCTACGCTGAACACATGAGCAGCGGTTTTTTTACACTTTTCAGATCTGATTTATAGCATGGGTGAGTCCTCTTTTTTATTGTAATGTGCAAGTGAGGATGTCTGTCTATTTCCTGGCCCGCTGTAATTGTTATTTTCCCTCGGGTAATCATGTGACTATGAGTCATCAACACCATGAGTGAAACTTGCATTAAGACAGGGGGGGTATATATACATCTGACAGAAAAGACGTTAATAGAGGAACACATGAAGGACAGCTCTCCTCTCCCACTATGCTCCACCCTCCCTTTTGGGCAAACTCGGTAGAAAATATGGCCCAAGTCCACCAGAAACAACAGCCAGCTTGACAGTTCAGCGCGCCTAGAGCTGAAAAATAGAACAGACGCCTAAACGATAAATGCAGCGCAGCGTAGGCACAGCGCGAGCGTGGCTTCAGCACAGCGTGGCAGCGGTATGTGTGAACGCTCTCGTCTGTTAACAAGGACGCCTAAATTTTAGGCGTTGCTTAGGCGTTGCTTTAAGCGTCGCTCTAGGCGTGTGTGTGAACCCGGCGTAAGACCGCATTGACTCAGTGCGGTATTCAGCCTCTCTGGTGTCAAGTCTGATTTTGGAAAAAAAAAAAAAAAAATCCAAAATCAGACAGAGTGTTGACACCAGAGAGGCTAAGACCGCATTGACTCAGTGCGGTATTCAGCCTCTCTGGTGTCAAGTCTGATTTTGGAAAAAAAAAAAAAAAAATCAAAAATCAGACAGAGTGTTGAGACCAGAGAGGCTAAGACCGCATTGACTCAGTGCGGTATTCAGCCTCTCTGGTGTCAAGTCTGATTTTGGAAAAAAAAAAAAAAAATCCAAAATCAGACAGAGTGTTGAGACCAGAGAGGCTAAGACCGCATTGACTCAGTGCGGTATTCAGCCTCTCTGGTGTCAAGTCTGATTTTGGAAAAAAAAAAAAAAATCCAAAATCAGACAGAGTGTTGACACCAGAGAGGCTAAGACCGCATTGACTCAGTGCGGTATTCAACCTCTCTGGTGTCAAGTCTGATTTTGGAAAAAAAAAAAAAAAATCCAAAATCAGACAGAGTGTTGACACCAGAGAGGCTAAGACCGCATTGACTCAGTGCGGTATTCAGCCACTCTGGTGTCAAGTCTGATTTTGGAAAAAAAAAAAAAAAAAAATCCAAAATCAGACAGAGTGTTGAGACCAGAGAGGCTAAGACCGCATTGACTCAGTGCGGTATTCAGCCTCTCTGGTGTCAAGTCTGATTTTGGAAAAAAAAAAAAAAATCCAAAATCAGACAGAGTGTTGACACCAGAGAGGCTAAGACCGCATTGACTCAGTGCGGTATTCAACCTCTCTGGTGTCAAGTCTGATTTTGGAAAAAAAAAAAAAAAAATCCAAAATCAGACAGAGTGTTGAGACCAGAGAGGCTAAGACCGCATTGACTCAGTGCGGTATTCAGCCTCTCTGGTGTCAAGTCTGATTTTGGAAAAAAAAAAAAAAATCCAAAATCAGACAGAGTGTTGACACCAGAGAGGCTAAGACCGCATTGACTCAGTGCGGTATTCAGCCTCTCTGGTGTCAAGTCTGATTTTGGAAAAAAAAAAAAAAAAATCCAAAATCAGACAGAGTGTTGAGACCAGAGAGGCTAAGACCGCATTGACTCAGTGCGGTATTCAGCCTCTCTGGTGTCAAGTCTGATTTTGAAGAAAAAAAAAAAAAATCCAAAATCAGACAGAGTGTTGACACCAGAGAGGCTAAGACCGCATTGACTCAGTGCGGTATTCAGCCTCTCTGGTGTCAAGTCTGATTTTGGAAAAAAAAAAAAAAAAATCTAAAATCAGACAGAGTGTTGAGACCAGAGAGGCTAAGACCGCATTGACTCAGTGCGGTATTCAGCCTCTCTGGTGTCAAGTCTGATTTTGGAAAAAAAAAAAAAAATCCAAAATCAGACAGAGTGTTGACACCAGAGAGGCTAAGACCGCATTGATTCAGTGCGGTATTCAACCTCTCTGGTGTCAAGTCTGATTTTGGAAAAAAAAAAAAATCCAAAATCAGACAGAGTGTTGACACCAGAGAGGCTAAGACCGCATTGACTCAGTGCGGTATTCAGCCACTCTGGTGTCAAGTCTGATTTTGGAAAAAAAAAAAAAAAAAAAAATCCAAAATCAGACAGAGTGTTGAGACCAGAGAGGCTAAGACCGCATTGACTCAGTGCGGTATTCAGCCTCTCTGGTGTCAAGTCTGATTTTGGGAAAAAAAAAAAAAAAAAAATCCAAAATCAGACAGTGTTGACACCAGAGAGGCTAAGACCGCATTGACTCAGTGCGGTATTCAGCCTCTCTGGTGTCAAGTCTGATTTTGGAAAAAAAAAAAAAAAAATCCAAAATCAGACAGAGTGTTGACACCAGAGAGGCTAAGACCGCATTGACTCAGTGCGGTATTCAGCCTCTCTGGTGTCAAGTCTGATTTTGGAAAAAAAAAAAAAAATCCAAAATCAGACAGAGTGTTGAGACCAGAGAGGCTAAGACCGCATTGACTCAGTGCGGTATTCAGCCTCTCTGGTGTCAAGTCTGATTTTGGAAAAAAAAAAAAAAAATCCAAAATCAGACAGAGTGTTGACACCAGAGAGGCTAAGACCGCATTGACTCAGTGCGGTATTCAGCCTCTCTGGTGTCAAGTCTGATTTTGGAAAAAAAAAAAAAAAAATCCAAAATCAGACAGAGTGTTGAGTCCAGAGAGGCTAAGACCGCATTGACTCAGTGCGGTATTCAGCCTCTCTGGTGTCAAGTCTGATTTTGGAAAAAAAAAAAAAATCCAAAATCAGACAGAGTGTTGAGACCAGAGAGGCTAAGACCGCATTGACTCAGTGCGGTATTCAGCCTCTCTGGTGTCAAGTCTGATTTTGAAAAAAAAAAAAAAAAAATCCAAAATCAGACAGAGTGTTGACACCAGAGAGGCTAAGACCGCATTGACTCAGTGCGGTATTCAGCCTCTCTGGTGTCAAGTCTGATTTTGGAAAAAAAAAAAAAAATCCAAAATCAGACAGAGTGTTGAGACCAGAGAGGCTAAGACCACAAAAAAAAAAAAATCCAAAATCAGACAGAGTGTTGAGACCAGAGAGGCTAAGACCGCATTGACTCAGTGCGGTATTCAGCCTCTCTGGTGTCAAGTCTGATTTTGGAAAAAAAAAAAAAAAAAAAATCCAAAATCAGACAGAGTGTTGACACCAGAGAGGCTAAGACCGCATTGACCCAGTGCGGTATTCAGCCTCTCTGGTGTCAAGTCTGATTTTGGAAAAAAAAAAAAAATCCAAAATCAGACAGAGTGTTGAGACCAGAGAGGCTAAGACCGCATTGACTCAGTGCGGTATTTAGCCTCTCTGGTGTCAAGTCTGATTTTGGAAAAAAAAAAAAAATCCAAAATCAGACAGAGTGTTGACACCAGAGAGGCTAAGACCGCATTGACTCAGTGCGGTATTCAGCCTCTCTGGTGTCAAGTCTGATTTTGGAAAAAAAAAAAAAAAATCCAAAATCAGACAGAGTGTTGACACCAGAGAGGCTAAGACCGCATTGACTCAGTGCGGTATTCAGCCTCTCTGGTGTCAAGTCTGATTTTGGAAAAAAAAAAAAAAAAAATCCAAAATCAGACAGAGTGTTGACACCAGAGAGGCTAAGACCGCATTGACTCAGTGCGGTATTCAGCCTCTCTGGTGTCAAGTCTGATTTTGGAAAAAAAAAAAAAAAAAATCCAAAATAAGACAGAGTGTTGACACCAGAGAGGCTAAGACCGCATTGACTCAGTGCGGTATTCAGCCTCTCTGGTGTCAAGTCTGATTTTGAAAAAAAAAAAAAAAAATCCAAAATAAGACAGAGTGTTGAGACCAGAGAGGCTAAGACCGCATTGACTCAGTGCGGTATTCAGCCTCTCTGGTGTCAAGCCTGATTTTGGAAAAAAAAAAAAAATCCAAAATCAGACAGAGTGTTGACACCAGAGAGGCTAAGACCGCATTGACTCAGTGCGGTATTCAGCCTCTCTGGTGTCAAGTCTGATTTTGGAAAAAAAAAAAAAAAATCCAAAATCAGACAGAGTGTTGAGACCAGAGAGGCTAAGACCGCATTGACTCAGTGCGGTATTCAGCCTCTCTGGTGTCAAGTCTGATTTTGGAAAAAAAAAAAAAAAAAATCCAAAATAAGACAGAGTGTTGACACCAGAGAGGCTAACTGCTGGTTCACACACACGCCTACGCCTATGCCTACGCCTATGCCTATGCCTATGCCTATGCCTACGCATATAGGCATTGCTTCATGCACGCCTGGCGCCTATTTTCGTTCACACAGGACGCCACGCTCTGCGCTACGCTGAACACATGAGCAGCGGTTTTTTTACACTTTTCAGATCTGATTTATAGCATGGGTGAGTCCTCTTTTTTATTGTAATGTGCAAGTGAGGATGTCTGTCTATTTCCTGGCCCGCTGTAATTGTTATTTTCCCTCGGGTAATCATGTGACTATGAGTCATCAACACCATGAGTGAAACTTGCATTAAGACAGGGGGGGTATATATACATCTGACAGAAAAGACGTTAATAGAGGAACACATGAAGGACAGCTCTCCTCTCCCACTATGCTCCACCCTCCCTTTTGGGCAAACTCGGTAGAAAATATGGCCCAAGTCCACCAGAAACAACAGCCAGCTTGACAGTTCAGCGCGCCTAGAGCTGAAAAATAGAACAGACGCCTAAACGATAAATGCAGCGCAGCGTAGGCACAGCGCGAGCGTGGCTTCAGCACAGCGTGGCAGCGGTATGTGTGAACGCTCTCGTCTGTTAACAAGGACGCCTAAATTTTAGGCGTTGCTTAGGCGTTGCTTTAAGCGTCGCTCTAGGCGTGTGTGTGAACCCGGCGTAAGACCGCATTGACTCAGTGCGGTATTCAGCCTCTCTGGTGTCAAGTCTGATTTTGGAAAAAAAAAAAAAAAAATCCAAAATCAGACAGAGTGTTGACACCAGAGAGGCTAAGACCGCATTGACTCAGTGCGGTATTCAGCCTCTCTGGTGTCAAGTCTGATTTTGGAAAAAAAAAAAAAAAAATCAAAAATCAGACAGAGTGTTGAGACCAGAGAGGCTAAGACCGCATTGACTCAGTGCGGTATTCAGCCTCTCTGGTGTCAAGTCTGATTTTGGAAAAAAAAAAAAAAATCCAAAATCAGACAGAGTGTTGAGACCAGAGAGGCTAAGACCGCATTGACTCAGTGCGGTATTCAGCCTCTCTGGTGTCAAGTCTGATTTTGGAAAAAAAAAAAAAAATCCAAAATCAGACAGAGTGTTGACACCAGAGAGGCTAAGACCGCATTGACTCAGTGCGGTATTCAACCTCTCTGGTGTCAAGTCTGATTTTGGAAAAAAAAAAAAAAAATCCAAAATCAGACAGAGTGTTGACACCAGAGAGGCTAAGACCGCATTGACTCAGTGCGGTATTCAGCCACTCTGGTGTCAAGTCTGATTTTGGAAAAAAAAAAAAAAAAAAATCCAAAATCAGACAGAGTGTTGAGACCAGAGAGGCTAAGACCGCATTGACTCAGTGCGGTATTCAGCCTCTCTGGTGTCAAGTCTGATTTTGGAAAAAAAAAAAAAAATCCAAAATCAGACAGAGTGTTGACACCAGAGAGGCTAAGACCGCATTGACTCAGTGCGGTATTCAACCTCTCTGGTGTCAAGTCTGATTTTGGAAAAAAAAAAAAAAAAATCCAAAATCAGACAGAGTGTTGAGACCAGAGAGGCTAAGACCGCATTGACTCAGTGCGGTATTCAGCCTCTCTGGTGTCAAGTCTGATTTTGGAAAAAAAAAAAAAAATCCAAAATCAGACAGAGTGTTGACACCAGAGAGGCTAAGACCGCATTGACTCAGTGCGGTATTCAGCCTCTCTGGTGTCAAGTCTGATTTTGGAAAAAAAAAAAAAAAAATCCAAAATCAGACAGAGTGTTGAGACCAGAGAGGCTAAGACCGCATTGACTCAGTGCGGTATTCAGCCTCTCTGGTGTCAAGTCTGATTTTGAAGAAAAAAAAAAAAAATCCAAAATCAGACAGAGTGTTGACACCAGAGAGGCTAAGACCGCATTGACTCAGTGCGGTATTCAGCCTCTCTGGTGTCAAGTCTGATTTTGGAAAAAAAAAAAAAAAAATCTAAAATCAGACAGAGTGTTGAGACCAGAGAGGCTAAGACCGCATTGACTCAGTGCGGTATTCAGCCTCTCTGGTGTCAAGTCTGATTTTGGAAAAAAAAAAAAAAATCCAAAATCAGACAGAGTGTTGACACCAGAGAGGCTAAGACCGCATTGATTCAGTGCGGTATTCAACCTCTCTGGTGTCAAGTCTGATTTTGGAAAAAAAAAAAAATCCAAAATCAGACAGAGTGTTGACACCAGAGAGGCTAAGACCGCATTGACTCAGTGCGGTATTCAGCCACTCTGGTGTCAAGTCTGATTTTGGAAAAAAAAAAAAAAAAAAAAATCCAAAATCAGACAGAGTGTTGAGACCAGAGAGGCTAAGACCGCATTGACTCAGTGCGGTATTCAGCCTCTCTGGTGTCAAGTCTGATTTTGGGAAAAAAAAAAAAAAAAAAATCCAAAATCAGACAGTGTTGACACCAGAGAGGCTAAGACCGCATTGACTCAGTGCGGTATTCAGCCTCTCTGGTGTCAAGTCTGATTTTGGAAAAAAAAAAAAAAAATCCAAAATCAGACAGAGTGTTGACACCAGAGAGGCTAAGACCGCATTGACTCAGTGCGGTATTCAGCCTCTCTGGTGTCAAGTCTGATTTTGGAAAAAAAAAAAAAATCCAAAATCAGACAGAGTGTTGAGACCAGAGAGGCTAAGACCGCATTGACTCAGTGCGGTATTCAGCCTCTCTGGTGTCAAGTCTGATTTTGGAAAAAAAAAAAAAAATCCAAAATCAGACAGAGTGTTGACACCAGAGAGGCTAAGACCGCATTGACTCAGTGCGGTATTCAGCCTCTCTGGTGTCAAGTCTGATTTTGGAAAAAAAAAAAAAAAAATCCAAAATCAGACAGAGTGTTGAGTCCAGAGAGGCTAAGACCGCATTGACTCAGTGCGGTATTCAGCCTCTCTAGTGTCAAGTCTGATTTTGGAAAAAAAAAAAAAATCCAAAATCAGACAGAGTGTTGACACCAGAGAGGCTAAGACGCATTGACTCAGTGCAGTATTCAACCTCTCTGGTGTCAAGTCTGATTTTGGAAAAAAAAAAAAAAAAAATCCAAAATCAGACAGAGTGTTGACACCAGAGAGGCTAAGACCGCATTGACTCAGTGCGGTATTCAGCCACTCTGGTGTCAAGTCTGATTTTGGAAAAAAAAAAAAAAAAAAATCCAAAATCAGACAGAGTGTTGAGACCAGAGAGGCTAAGACCGCATTGACTCAGTGCGGTATTCAGCCTCTCTGGTGTCAAGTCTGATTTTGGAAAAAAAAAAAAAAAATCCAAAATCAGACAGAGTGTTGACACCAGAGAGGCTAAGATCGCATTGACTCAGTGCGGTATTCAGCCTCTCTGGTGTCAAGTCTGATTTTGGAAAAAAAAAAAAAAAAATCCAAAATCAGACAGAGTGTTGAGACCAGAGAGGCTAAGACCGCATTGACTCAGTGCGGTATTCAGCCTCTCTGGTGTCAAGTCTGATTTTGGAAAAAAAAAAAAAAATCCAAAATCAGACAGAGTGTTGACACCAGAGAGGCTAAGACCGCATTGACTCAGTGCGGTATTCAGCCTCTCTGGTGTCAAGTCTGATTTTGGAAAAAAAAAAAAAAAAATCCAAAATCAGACAGAGTGTTGAGACCAGAGAGGCTAAGACCGCATTGACTCAGTGCGGTATTCAGCCTCTCTGGTGTCAAGTCTGATTTTGGAAAAAAAAAAAAAAAATCCAAAATCAGACAGAGTGTTGACACCAGAGAGGCTAAGACCGCATTGACTCAGTGCGGTATTCAGCCTCTCTGGTGTCAAGTCTGATTTTGGAAAAAAAAAAAAAAAAATCCAAAATCAGACAGAGTGTTGAGACCAGAGAGGCTAAGACCGCATTGACTCAGTGCGGTATTCAGCCTCTCTGGTGTCAACTCTGATTTTGGAAAAAAAAAAAAAAAATCAAAAATCAGACAGTGTTGACACCAGCGAGGCTAAGACCGCATTGACTCAGTGCGGTATTCAGCCTCTCTGGTGTCAAGTCTGATTTTGGAAAAAAAAAAAAAATCCAAAATCAGACAGAGTGTTGAGAGAGGCTAAGACCACATTGACTCAGTGCGGTATTCAGCCTCTCTGGTGTCAAGTCTGATTTTGAAAAAAAAAAAAAAAAAATCCAAAATCAGACAGAGTGTTGACACCAGAGAGGCTAAGACCGCATTGACTCAGTGCGGTATTCAGCCTCTCTGGTGTCAAGTCTGATTTTGGAAAAAAAAAAAAGAAAATCCAAAATCAGACAGAGTGTTGAGACCAGAGAGGCTAAGACCGCATTGACTCAGTGCGGTATTCAGCCTCTCTGGTGTCAAGTCTGATTTTGGAAAAAAAAAAAGAAAATCCAAAATCAGACAGAGTGTTGACACCAGAGAGGCTAAGACCGCATTGACTCAGTGCGGTATTCAGCCTCTCTGGTGTCAAGTCTGATTTTGGAAAAAAAAAAAAAAAAAAATCCAAAATCAGACAGAGTGTTGAGACCAGAGAGGCTAAGACCGCATTGACTCAGTGCGGTATTCAGCCTCTCTGGTGTCAAGTCTGATTTTGGAAAAAAAAAAAAAATAATCCAAAATCAGACAGAGTGTTGAGACCAGAGAGGCTAAGACCGCATTGACTCAGTGCGGTATTCAGCCTCTCTGGTGTCAAGTCTGATTTTGGGGAAAAAAAAAAAAAAAAAATCCAAAATCAGACAGAGTGTTCACACCAGAGAGGCTAAGACCGCATTGACTCAGTGCGGTATTCAGCCTCTCTGGTGTCAAGTCTGATTTTGGAAAAAAAAAAAAAAAATCCAAAATCAGACAGAGTGTTGACACCAGAGAGGCTAAGACCGCATTGACTCAGTGCGGTATTCAGCCTCTCTGGTGTCAAGTCTGATTTTGGAAAGAAAAAAAAAATCCAAAATCAGACAGAGTGTTGAGACCAGAGAGGCTAAGACCGCATTGACTCAGTGCGGTATTCAGCCTCTCTGGTGTCAAGTCTGATTTTGGAAAAAAAAAAAAAAATCCAAAATCAGACAGAGTGTTGACACCAGAGAGGCTAAGACCGCATTGACTCAGTGCGGTATTCAGCCTCTCTGGTGTCAAGTCTGATTTTGGAAAAAAAAAAAAAATCCAAAATCAGACAGAGTGTTGAGACCAGAGAGGCTAAGACCGCATTGACTCAGTGCGGTATTCAGCCTCTCTGGTGTCAAGTCTGATTTTGAAAAAAAAAAAAAAAAAATCCAAAATCAGACAGAGTGTTGACACCAGAGAGGCTAAGACCGCATTGACTCAGTGCGGTATTCAGCCTCTCTGGTGTCAAGTCTGATTTTGGAAAAAAAAAAAAAAATCCAAAATCAGACAGAGTGTTGAGACCAGAGAGGCTAAGACCACATTGACTCAGTGCGGTATTCAGCCTCTCTGGTGTCAAGTCTGATTTTGGAAAAAAAAAAAAAAAATCCAAAATCAGACAGAGTGTTGAGACCAGAGAGGCTAAGACCGCATTGACTCAGTGTGGTATTCAGCCTCTCTGGTGTCAAGTCTGATTTTGGAAAAAAAAAAAAAAATCCAAAATCAGACAGAGTGTTGACACCAGAGAGGCTAAGACCGCATTGACTCAGTGCGGTATTCAGCCTCTCTGGTGTCAAGTCTGATTTTGGAAAAAAAAAAAAAAAAATCCAAAATAAGACAGAGTGTTGACACCAGAGAGGCTAAGACCGCATTGACTCAGTGCGGTATTCAGCCTCTCTGGTGTCAAGTCTGATTTTGGAAAAAAAAAAAAAAAAAAATCCAAAATCAGACAGAGTGTTGACACCAGAGAGGCTAAGACCGCATTGACTCAGTGCGGTATTCAGCCTCTCTGGTGTCAAGTCTGATTTTGGAAAAAAAAAAAAAAATCCAAAATCAGACAGAGTGTTGAGACCAGAGAGGCTAAGACCGCATTGACTCAGTGCGGTATTCAGCCTCTCTGGTGTCAAGTCTGATTTTGGAAAAAAAAAAAAAAAATCCAAAATCAGACAGAGTGTTGAGACCAGAGAGGCTAAGACCGCATTGACTCAGTGCGGTATTCAGCCTCTCTGGTGTCAAGTCTGATTTTGGAAAAAAAAAAAAAAAAAAATCCAAAATCAGACAGAGTGTTGAGACCAGAGAGGCTAAGACCGCATTGACTCAGTGCGGTATTCAGCCTCTCTGGTGTCAAGTCTGATTTTGGAAAAAAAAAAAAAAAATCCAAAATCAGACAGAGTGTTGACACCAGAGAGGCTAAGATCGCATTGACTCAGTGCGGTATTCAGCCTCTCTGGTGTCAAGTCTGATTTTGGAAAAAAAAAAAAAAAAATCCAAAATCAGACAGAGTGTTGAGACCAGAGAGGCTAAGACCGCATTGACTCAGTGCGGTATTCAGCCTCTCTGGTGTCAAGTCTGATTTTGGAAAAAAAAAAAAAAATCCAAAATCAGACAGAGTGTTGACACCAGAGAGGCTAAGACCGCATTGACTCAGTGCGGTATTCAGCCTCTCTGGTGTCAAGTCTGATTTTGGAAAAAAAAAAAAAAAAATCCAAAATCAGACAGAGTGTTGAGACCAGAGAGGCTAAGACCGCATTGACTCAGTGCGGTATTCAGCCTCTCTGGTGTCAAGTCTGATTTTGGAAAAAAAAAAAAAAAATCCAAAATCAGACAGAGTGTTGACACCAGAGAGGCTAAGACCGCATTGACTCAGTGCGGTATTCAGCCTCTCTGGTGTCAAGTCTGATTTTGGAAAAAAAAAAAAAAAAATCCAAAATCAGACAGAGTGTTGAGACCAGAGAGGCTAAGACCGCATTGACTCAGTGTGGTATTCAGCCTCTCTGGTGTCAACTCTGATTTTGGAAAAAAAAAAAAAAAATCAAAAATCAGACAGTGTTGACACCAGCGAGGCTAAGACCGCATTGACTCAGTGCGGTATTCAGCCTCTCTGGTGTCAAGTCTGATTTTGGAAAAAAAAAAAAAATCCAAAATCAGACAGAGTGTTGAGAGAGGCTAAGACCACATTGACTCAGTGCGGTATTCAGCCTCTCTGGTGTCAAGTCTGATTTTGAAAAAAAAAAAAAAAAAATCCAAAATCAGACAGAGTGTTGACACCAGAGAGGCTAAGACCGCATTGACTCAGTGCGGTATTCAGCCTCTCTGGTGTCAAGTCTGATTTTGGAAAAAAAAAAAAGAAAATCCAAAATCAGACAGAGTGTTGAGACCAGAGAGGCTAAGACCGCATTGACTCAGTGCGGTATTCAGCCTCTCTGGTGTCAAGTCTGATTTTGGAAAAAAAAAAAGAAAATCCAAAATCAGACAGAGTGTTGACACCAGAGAGGCTAAGACCGCATTGACTCAGTGCGGTATTCAGCCTCTCTGGTGTCAAGTCTGATTTTGGAAAAAAAAAAAAAAAAAAATCCAAAATCAGACAGAGTGTTGAGACCAGAGAGGCTAAGACCGCATTGACTCAGTGCGGTATTCAGCCTCTCTGGTGTCAAGTCTGATTTTGGAAAAAAAAAAAAAAAAATCCAAAATCAGACAGAGTGTTGAGACCAGAGAGGCTAAGACCGCATTGACTCAGTGCGGTATTCAGCCTCTCTGGTGTCAAGTCTGATTTTGGGGAAAAAAAAAAAAAAAAAATCCAAAATCAGACAGAGTGTTCACACCAGAGAGGCTAAGACCGCATTGACTCAGTGCGGTATTCAGCCTCTCTGGTGTCAAGTCTGATTTTGGAAAAAAAAAAAAAAAATCCAAAATCAGACAGAGTGTTGACACCAGAGAGGCTAAGACCGCATTGACTCAGTGCGGTATTCAGCCTCTCTGGTGTCAAGTCTGATTTTGGAAAGAAAAAAAAAATCCAAAATCAGACAGAGTGTTGAGACCAGAGAGGCTAAGACCGCATTGACTCAGTGCGGTATTCAGCCTCTCTGGTGTCAAGTCTGATTTTGGAAAAAAAAAAAAAAATCCAAAATCAGACAGAGTGTTGACACCAGAGAGGCTAAGACCGCATTGACTCAGTGCGGTATTCAGCCTCTCTGGTGTCAAGTCTGATTTTGGAAAAAAAAAAAAAATCCAAAATCAGACAGAGTGTTGAGACCAGAGAGGCTAAGACCGCATTGACTCAGTGCGGTATTCAGCCTCTCTGGTGTCAAGTCTGATTTTGAAAAAAAAAAAAAAAAAATCCAAAATCAGACAGAGTGTTGACACCAGAGAGGCTAAGACCGCATTGACTCAGTGCGGTATTCAGCCTCTCTGGTGTCAAGTCTGATTTTGGAAAAAAAAAAAAAAATCCAAAATCAGACAGAGTGTTGAGACCAGAGAGGCTAAGACCACATTGACTCAGTGCGGTATTCAGCCTCTCTGGTGTCAAGTCTGATTTTGGAAAAAAAAAAAAAAAATCCAAAATCAGACAGAGTGTTGAGACCAGAGAGGCTAAGACCGCATTGACTCAGTGTGGTATTCAGCCTCTCTGGTGTCAAGTCTGATTTTGGAAAAAAAAAAAAAAATCCAAAATCAGACAGAGTGTTGACACCAGAGAGGCTAAGACCGCATTGACTCAGTGCGGTATTCAGCCTCTCTGGTGTCAAGTCTGATTTTGGAAAAAAAAAAAAAAAAATCCAAAATAAGACAGAGTGTTGACACCAGAGAGGCTAAGACCGCATTGACTCAGTGCGGTATTCAGCCTCTCTGGTGTCAAGTCTGATTTTGGAAAAAAAAAAAAAAAAAAATCCAAAATCAGACGGAGTGTTGACACCAGAGAGGCTAAGACCGCATTGACTCAGTGCGGTATTCAGCCTCTCTGGTGTCAAGTCTGATTTTGGAAAAAAAAAAAAAATCCAAAATCAGACAGAGTGTTGAGACCAGAGAGGCTAAGACCGCATTGACTCAGTGCAGTATTTAGCCTCTCTGGTGTCAAGTCTGATTTTGGAAAAAAAAAAAAAATCCAAAATCAGACAGAGTGTTGACACCAGAGAGGCTAAGACCGCATTGACTCAGTGCGGTATTCAGCCTCTCTGGTGTCAAGTCTGATTTTGGAAAAAAAAAAAAAAAATCCAAAATCAGACAGAGTGTTGACACCAGAGAGGCTAAGACCGCATTGACTCAGTGCGGTATTCAGCCTCTCTGGTGTCAAGTCTGATTTTGGAAAAAAAAAAAAAAAAATCCAAAATCAGACAGAGTGTTGAGACCAGAGAGGCTAAGACCGCATTGACTCAGTGCGGTATTCAGCCTCTCTGGTGTCAACTCTGATTTTGGAAAAAAAAATCAAAAATCAAAAATCAGACAGTGTTGACACCAGCGAGGCTAAGACCGCATTGACTCAGTGCGGTATTCAGCCTCTCTGGTGTCAAGTCTGATTTTGGAAAAAAAAAAAAAAAATCAAAAATCAGACAGAGTGTTGAGACCAGACAGGCTAAGACCACATTGACTCAGTGCGGTATTCAGCCTCTCTGGTGTCAAGTCTGATTTTGAAAAAAAAAAAAAAAAAAATCCAAAATCAGACAGAGTGTTGACACCAGAGAGGCTAAGACCGCATTGACTCAGTGCGGTATTCAGCCTCTCTGGTGTCAAGTCTGATTTTGGAAAAAAAAAAAAAAAAATCCAAAATCAGACAGAGTGTTGAGACCAGAGAGGCTAAGACCGCATTGACTCAGTGCGGTATTCAGCCTCTCTGGTGTCAAGTCTGATTTTGAAAAAAAAAAAAAAAAAATCCAAAATCAGACAGAGTGTTGACACCAGAGAGGCTAAGACCGCATTGACTCAGTGCGGTATTCAGCCTCTCTGGTGTCAAGTCTGATTTTGGAAAAAAAAAAAAAAATCCAAAATCAGACAGAGTGTTGACACCAGAGAGGCTAAGACCGCATTGACTCAGTGCGGTATTCAACCTCTCTGGTGTCAAGTCTGATTTTGGAAAAAAAAAAAAAAAAATCCAAAATCAGACAGAGTGTTGAGACCAGAGAGGCTAAGACCGCATTGACTCAGTGCGGTATTCAGCCTCTCTGGTGTCAAGTCTGATTTTGGAAAAAAAAAAAAAAATCCAAAATCAGACAGAGTGTTGACACCAGAGAGGCTAAGACCGCATTGACTCAGTGCGGTATTCAGCCTCTCTGGTGTCAAGTCTGATTTTGGAAAAAAAAAAAAAAAAATCCAAAATCAGACAGAGTGTTGAGACCAGAGAGGCTAAGACCGCATTGACTCAGTGCGGTATTCAGCCTCTCTGGTGTCAAGTCTGATTTTGAAGAAAAAAAAAAAAAATCCAAAATCAGACAGAGTGTTGACACCAGAGAGGCTAAGACCGCATTGACTCAGTGCGGTATTCAGCCTCTCTGGTGTCAAGTCTGATTTTGGAAAAAAAAAAAAAAAAATCCAAAATCAGACAGAGTGTTGAGACCAGAGAGGCTAAGACCGCATTGACTCAGTGCGGTATTCAGCCTCTCTGGTGTCAAGTCTGATTTTGGAAAAAAAAAAAAAAATCCAAAATCAGACAGAGTGTTGACACCAGAGAGGCTAAGACCGCATTGATTCAGTGCGGTATTCAACCTCTCTGGTGTCAAGTCTGATTTTGGAAAAAAAAAAAAATCCAAAATCAGACAGAGTGTTGACACCAGAGAGGCTAAGACCGCATTGACTCAGTGCGGTATTCAGCCACTCTGGTGTCAAGTCTGATTTTGGAAAAAAAAAAAAAAAAAAAATCCAAAATCAGACAGAGTGTTGAGACCAGAGAGGCTAAGACCGCATTGACTCAGTGCGGTATTCAGCCTCTCTGGTGTCAAGTCTGATTTTGGGAAAAAAAAAAAAAAAAAAATCCAAAATCAGACAGTGTTGACACCAGAGAGGCTAAGACCGCATTGACTCAGTGCGGTATTCAGCCTCTCTGGTGTCAAGTCTGATTTTTGAAAAAAAAAAAAAAAAATCCAAAATAAGAGAGAGTGTTGACACCAGAGAGGCTAAGACCGCATTGACTCAGTGCGGTATTCAGCCTCTCTGGTGTCAAGTCTGATTTTGGAAAAAAAAAAAAAAAAAAATCCAAAATCAGACAGAGTGTTGACACCAGAGAGGCTAAGACCGCATTGACTCAGTGCGGTATTCAGCCTCTCTGGTGTCAAGTCTGATTTTGGAAAAAAAAAAAAAATCCAAAATCAGACAGAGTGTTGAGACCAGAGAGGCTAAGACCGCATTGACTCAGTGCAGTATTTAGCCTCTCTGGTGTCAAGTCTGATTTTGGAAAAAAAAAAAAAATCCAAAATCAGACAGAGTGTTGACACCAGAGAGGCTAAGACCGCATTGACTCAGTGCGGTATTCAGCCTCTCTGGTGTCAAGTCTGATTTTGGAAAAAAAAAAAAAAAATCCAAAATCAGACAGAGTGTTGACACCAGAGAGGCTAAGACCGCATTGACTCAGTGCGGTATTCAGCCTCTCTGGTGTCAAGTCTGATTTTGGAAAAAAAAAAAAAAAAATCCAAAATCAGACAGAGTGTTGAGACCAGAGAGGCTAAGACCGCATTGACTCAGTGCGGTATTCAGCCTCTCTGGTGTCAACTCTGATTTTGGAAAAAAAAAAAAAAATCAAAAATCAGACAGTGTTGACACCAGCGAGGCTAAGACCGCATTGACTCAGTGCGGTATTCAGCCTCTCTGGTGTCAAGTCTGATTTTGGAAAAAAAAAAAAAATCCAAAATCAGACAGAGTGTTGAGACCAGACAGGCTAAGACCACATTGACTCAGTGCGGTATTCAGCCTCTCTGGTGTCAAGTCTGATTTTGAAAAAAAAAAAAAAAAAAATCCAAAATCAGACAGAGTGTTGACACCAGAGAGGCTAAGACCGCATTGACTCAGTGCGGTATTCAGCCTCTCTGGTGTCAAGTCTGATTTTGGAAAAAAAAAAAAAAAAATCCAAAATCAGACAGAGTGTTGAGACCAGAGAGGCTAAGACCGCATTGACTCAGTGCGGTATTCAGCCTCTCTGGTGTCAAGTCTGATTTTGGAAAAAAAAAAAAAAAATCCAAAATCAGACAGAGTGTTGACACCAGAGAGGCTAAGACCGCATTGACTCAGTGCGGTATTCAGCCTCTCTGGTGTCAAGTCTGATTTTGGAAAAAAAAAAAAAAAAAAATCCAAAATCAGACAGAGTGTTGAGACCAGAGAGGCTAAGACCGCATTGACTCAGTGCGGTATTCAGCCTCTCTGGTGTCAAGTCTGATTTTGGAAAAAAAAAAAAAAATCCAAAATCAGACAGAGTGTTGACACCAGAGAGGCTAAGACCGCATTGACTCAGTGCGGTATTCAGCCTCTCTGGTGTCAAGTCTGATTTTGGAAAAAAAAAAAAAAAAATCCAAAATCAGACAGAGTGTTGAGACCAGAGAGGCTAAGACCGCATTGACTCAGTGCGGTATTCAGCCTCTCTGGTGTCAACTCTGATTTTGGAAAAAAAAAAAAAAAAAAATCAAAAATCAGACAGTGTTGACACCAGCGAGGCTAAGACCGCATTGACTCAGTGCGGTATTCAGCCTCTCTGGTGTCAAGTCTGATTTTGGAAAAAAAAAAAAAATCCAAAATCAGACAGAGTGTTGAGACCAGAGAGGCTAAGACCACATTGACTCAGTGCGGTATTCAGCCTCTCTGGTGTCAAGTCTGATTTTGAAAAAAAAAAAAAAAAAATCCAAAATCAGACAGAGTGTTGACACCAGAGAGGCTAAGACCGCATTGACTCAGTGCGGTATTCAGCCTCTCTGGTGTCAAGTCTGATTTTGGAAAAAAAAAAAAAAATCCAAAATCAGACAGAGTGTTGAGACCAGAGAGGCTGAGACCACATTGACTCAGTGCGGTATTCAGCCTCTCTGGTGTCAAGTCTGATTTTGGAAAAAAAAAAAAAAAATCCAAAATCAGACAGAGTGTTGAGACCAGAGAGGCTAAGACCGCATTGACTCAGTGCAGTATTCAGCCTCTCTGGTGTCAAGTCTGATTTTGGAAAAAAAAAAAGAAAATCCAAAATCAGACAGAGTGTTGACACCAGAGAGGCTAAGACCGCATTGAATCAGTGCGGTATTCAGCCTCTCTGGTGTCAAGTCTGATTTTGGAAAAAAAAAAAAAAAAAAATCCAAAATCAGACAGAGTGTTGAGACCAGAGAGGCTAAGACCGCATTGACTCAGTGCGGTATTCAGCCTCTCTGGTGTCAAGTCTGATTTTGGAAAAAAAAAAAAAAAAATCCAAAATCAGACAGAGTGTTGACACCAGAGAGGCTAAGACCGCATTGACTCAGTGCGGTATTCAGCCTCTCTGGTGTCAAGTCTGATTTTGGAAAAAAAAAAAAAAAATCCAAAATCAGACAGAGTGTTGACACCAGAGAGGCTAAGACCGCATTGACTCAGTGCGGTATTCAGCCTCTCTGGTGTCAAGTCTGATTTTGGAAAGAAAAAAAAAATCCAAAATCAGACAGAGTGTTGAGACCAGAGAGGCTAAGACCGCATTGACTCAGTGCGGTATTCAGCCTCTCTGGTGTCAAGTCTGATTTTGGAAAAAAAAAAAAAAATCCAAAATCAGACAGAGTGTTGACACCAAAGAGGCTAAGACCGCATTGACTCAGTGCGGTATTCAGCCTCTCTGGTGTCAAGTCTGATTTTGGAAAAAAAAAAAAAATACAAAATCAGACAGAGTGTTGAGACCAGAGAGGCTAAGACCGCATTGACTCAGTGCGGTATTCAGCCTCTCTGGTGTCAAGTCTGATTTTGAAAAAAAAAAAAAAAAAATCCAAAATCAGACAGAGTGTTGACACCAGAGAGGCTAAGACCGCATTGACTCAGTGCGGTATTCAGCCTCTCTGGTGTCAAGTCTGATTTTGGAAAAAAAAAAAAAAATCCAAAATCAGACAGAGTGTTGAGACCAGAGAGGCTAAGACCACATTGACTCAGTGCGGTATTCAGCCTCTCTGGTGTCAAGTCTGATTCTGGAAAAAAAAAAAAAAAATCCAAAATCAGACAGAGTGTTGAGACCAGAGAGGCTAAGACCGCATTGACTCAGTGCGGTATTCAGCCTCTCTGGTGTCAAGTCTGATTTTGGAAAAAAAAAAAAAAATCCCAAATCAGACAGAGTGTTGACACCAGAGAGGCTAAGACCGCATTGACTCAGTGCG
This sequence comes from Poromitra crassiceps, assembly GCF_964638095.1. Taxonomy (NCBI): domain Eukaryota; kingdom Metazoa; phylum Chordata; class Actinopteri; order Beryciformes; family Melamphaidae; genus Poromitra; species Poromitra crassiceps. The sequence goes on along the minus strand of NW_028152173.1, from coordinate 88,984 downwards.
GTATTCAGCCTCTCTGGTGTCAAGTCTGATTTTGGAAAAAAAAAAAAAAAAATCCAAAATCAGACAGAGTGTTGAGACCAGAGAGGCTAAGACCGCATTGACTCAGTGCGGTATTCAGCTACTCTGGTGTCAACTCTGATTTTGGAAAAAAAAAAAAAAAATCAAAAATCAGACAGAGTGTTGACACCAGCGAGGCTAAGACCGCATTGACTTAGTGCGGTATTCAGCCTCTCTGGTGTCAAGTCTGATTTTGGAAAAAAAAAAAAAATCCAAAATCAGACAGAGTGTTGAGACCAGAGAGGCTAAGACCGCATTGACTCAGTGCGGTATTCAGCCTCTCTGGTGTCAAGTCTGATTTTGAAAAAAAAAAAAAAAAATCCAAAATCAGACAGAGTGTTGACACCAGAGAGGCTAAGACCGCATTGACTCAGTGCGGTATTCAGCCTCTCTGGTGTCAAGTCTGATTTGGGAAAAAAAAAAAAAAAAATCCAAAATAAGACAGAGTGTTGACACCAGAGAGGCTAAGACCGCATTGACTCAGTGCGGTATTCAGCCTCTCTGGTGTCAAGTCTGATTTTGGAAAAAAAAAAAAAAAAATCCAAAATAAGACAGAGTGTTGACACCAGAGAGGCTAAGACCGCATTGACTCAGTGCGGTATTCAGCCTCTCTGGTGTCAAGTCTGATTTTGGAAAAAAAAAAAAAAAAAAATCCAAAATCAGACAGAGTGTTGACACCAGAGAGGCTAAGACCGCATTGACTCAGTGCAGTATTCAGCCTCTCTGGTGTCAAGTCTGATTTTGGAAAAAAAAAAAAAATCCAAAATCAGACAGAGTGTTGAGACCAGAGAGGCTAAGACCGCATTGACTCAGTGCGGTATTTAGCCTCTCTGGTGTCAAGTCTGATTTTGGAAAAAAAAAAAAAAATCCAAAATCAGACAGAGTGTTGACACCAGAGAGGCTAAGACCGCATTGACTCAGTGCGGTATTCAGCCTCTCTGGTGTCAAGTCTGATTTTGGAAAAAAAAAAAAAAAATCCAAAATCAGACAGAGTGTTGACACCAGAGAGGCTAAGACCGCATTGACTCAGTGCGGTATTCAGCCTCTCTGGTGTCAAGTCTGATTTTGGAAAAAAAAAAAAAAAAATCCAAAATCAGACAGAGTGTTGAGACCAGAGAGGCTAAGACCGCATTGACTCAGTGCGGTATTCAGCCTCTCTGGTGTCAACTCTGATTTTGGAAAAAAAAAAAAAAAATCAAAAATCAAACAGTGTTGACACCAGCGAGGCTAAGACCGCATTGACTCAGTGCGGTATTCAGCCTCTCTGGTGTCAAGTCTGATTTTGGAAAAAAAAAAAAATCCAAAATCAGACAGAGTGTTGAGACCAGAGAGGCTAAGACCACATTGACTCAGTGCGGTATTCAGCCTCTCTGGTGTCAAGTCTGATTTTGAAAAAAAAAAAAAAAAAATCCAAAATCAGACAGAGTGTTGACACCAGAGAGGCTAAGACCGCATTGACTCAGTGCGGTATTCAGCCTCTCTGGTGTCAAGTCTGATTTTGGAAAAAAAAAAAAAAATCCAAAATCAGACAGAGTGTTGAGACCAGAGAGGCTGAGACCACATTGACTCAGTGCGGTATTCAGCCTCTCTGGTGTCAAGTCTGATTTTGGAAAAAAAAAAAAAAAATCCAAAATCAGACAGAGTGTTGAGACCAGAGAGGCTAAGACCGCATTGACTCAGTGCGGTATTCAGCCTCTCTGGTGTCAAGTCTGATTTTGGAAAAAAAAAAAGAAAATCCAAAATCAGACAGAGTGTTGACACCAGAGAGGCTAAGACCGCATTGACTCAGTGCGGTATTCAGCCTCTCTGGTGTCAAGTCTGATTTTGGAAAAAAAAAAAAAAAAAAATCCAAAATCAGACAGAGTGTTGAGACCAGAGAGGCTAAGACCGCATTGACTCAGTGCGGTATTCAGCCTCTCTGGTGTCAAGTCTGATTTTGGAAAAAAAAAAAAAAAAATCCAAAATCAGACAGAGTGTTGACACCAGAGAGGCTAAGACCGCATTGACTCAGTGCGGTATTCAGCCTCTCTGGTGTCAAGTCTGATTTTGGAAAGAAAAAAAAAATCCAAAATCAGACAGAGTGTTGAGACCAGAGAGGCTAAGACCGCATTGACTCAGTGCGGTATTCAGCCTCTCTGGTGTCAAGTCTGATTTTGGAAAAAAAAAAAAAAAATCCAAAATCAGACAGAGTGTTGACACCAGAGAGGCTAAGACCGCATTGACTCAGTGCGGTATTCAGCCTCTCTGGTGTCAAGTCTGATTTTGGAAAAAAAAAAAAAAATCCAAAATCAGACAGAGTGTTGAGACCAGAGAGGCTAAGACCACATTGACTCAGTGCGGTATTCAGCCTCTCTGGTGTCAAGTCTGATTTTGGAAAAAAAATAAAATAATCCAAAATCAGACAGAGTGTTGAGACCAGAGAGGCTAAGACCGCATTGACTCAGTGCGGTATTCAGCCTCTCTGGTGTCAAGTCTGATTTTGGAAAAAAAAAAAAAAATCCAAAATCAGACAGAGTGTTGACACCAGAGAGGCTAAGACCGCATTGACTCAGTGCGGTATTCAGCCTCTCTGGTGTCAAGTCTGATTTTGGAAAAAAAAAAAAAAAAATCCAAAATCAGACAGAGTGTTGAGACCAGAGAGGCTAAGACCGCATTGACTCAGTGCGGTATTCAGCTACTCTGGTGTCAACTCTGATTTTGGAAAAAAAAAAAAAAAATCAAAAATCAGACAGAGTGTTGACACCAGCGAGGCTAAGACCGCATTGACTTAGTGCGGTATTCAGCCTCTCTGGTGTCAAGTCTGATTTTGGAAAAAAAAAAAAAATCCAAAATCAGACAGAGTGTTGAGACCAGAGAGGCTAAGACCGCATTGACTCAGTGCGGTATTCAGCCTCTCTGGTGTCAAGTCTGATTTTGAAAAAAAAAAAAAAAAAATCCAAAATCAGACAGAGTGTTGACACCAGAGAGGCTAAGACCGCATTGACTCAGTGCGGTATTCAGCCTCTCTGGTGTCAAGTCTGATTTTGGAAAAAAAAAAAAAAAAATCCAAAATAAGACAGAGTGTTGACACCAGAGAGGCTAAGACCGCATTGACTCAGTGCGGTATTCAGCCTCTCTGGTGTCAAGTCTGATTTTGGAAAAAAAAAAAAAAAAATCCAAAATAAGACAGAGTGTTGACACCAGAGAGGCTAAGACCGCATTGACTCAGTGCGGTATTCAGCCTCTCTGGTGTCAAGTCTGATTTTGGAAAAAAAAAAAAAAAAATCCAAAATAAGACAGAGTGTTGACACCAGAGAGGCTAAGACCGCATTGACTCAGTGCGGTATTCAGCCTCTCTGGTGTCAAGTCTGATTTTGGAAAAAAAAAAAAAAAAATCCAAAATAAGACAGAGTGTTGACACCAGAGAGGCTAAGACCGCATTGACTCAGTGCGGTATTCAGCCTCTCTGGTGTCAAGTCTGATTTTGGAAAAAAAAAAAAAAAAAAATCCAAAATCAGACAGAGTGTTGACACCAGAGAGGCTAAGACCGCATTGACTCAGTGCGGTATTCAGCCTCTCTGGTGTCAAGTCTGATTTTGGAAAAAAAAAAAAAATCCAAAATCAGACAGAGTGTTGAGACCAGAGAGGCTAAGACCGCATTGACTCAGTGCGGTATTTAGCCTCTCTGGTGTCAAGTCTGATTTTGGAAAAAAAAAAAAAATCCAAAATCAGACAGAGTGTTGACACCAGAGAGGCTAAGACCGCATTGACTCAGTGCGGTATTCAGCCTCTCTGGTGTCAAGTCTGATTTTGGAAAAAAAAAAAAAAAATCCAAAATCAGACAGAGTGTTGACACCAGAGAGGCTAAGACCGCATTGACTCAGTGCGGTATTCAGCCTCTCTGGTGTCAAGTCTGATTTTGGAAAAAAAAAAAAAAAAATCCAAAATCAGACAGAGTGTTGAGACCAGAGAGGCTAAGACCGCATTGACTCAGTGCGGTATTCAGCCTCTCTGGTGTCAACTCTGATTTTGGAAAAAAAAAAAAAAAAATCAAAAATCAAACAGTGTTGACACCAGCGAGGCTAAGACCGCATTGACTCAGTGCGGTATTCAGCCTCTCTGGTGTCAAGTCTGATTTTGGAAAAAAAAAAAAAATCCAAAATCAGACAGAGTGTTGAGACCAGAGAGGCTAAGACCACATTGACTCAGTGCGGTATTCAGCCTCTCTGGTGTCAAGTCTGATTTTGAAAAAAAAAAAAAAAAAATCCAAAATCAGACAGAGTGTTGACACCAGAGAGGCTAAGACCGCATTGACTCAGTGCGGTATTCAGCCTCTCTGGTGTCAAGTCTGATTTTGGAAAAAAAAATAAAAATCCAAAATCAGACAGAGTGTTGAGACCAGAGAGGCTGAGACCACATTGACTCAGTGCGGTATTCAGCCTCTCTGGTGTCAAGTCTGATTTTGGAAAAAAAAAAAAAAAATCCAAAATCAGACAGAGTGTTGAGACCAGAGAGGCTAAGACCGCATTGACTCAGTGCGGTATTCAGCCTCTCTGGTGTCAAGTCTGATTTTGGAAAAAAAAAAAGAAAATCCAAAATCAGACAGAGTGTTGACACCAGAGAGGCTAAGACCGCATTGACTCAGTGCGGTATTCAGCCTCTCTGGTGTCAAGTCTGATTTTGGAAAAAAAAAAAAAAAAAAATCCAAAATCAGACAGAGTGTTGAGACCAGAGAGGCTAAGACCGCATTGACTCAGTGCGGTATTCAGCCTCTCTGGTGTCAAGTCTGATTTTGGAAAAAAAAAAAAAAAAATCCAAAATCAGACAGAGTGTTGACACCAGAGAGGCTAAGACCGCATTGACTCAGTGCGGTATTCAGCCTCTCTGGTGTCAAGTCTGATTTTGGAAAGAAAAAAAAAATCCAAAATCAGACAGAGTGTTGAGACCAGAGAGGCTAAGACCGCATTGACTCAGTGCGGTATTCAGCCTCTCTGGTGTCAAGTCTGATTTTGGAAAAAAAAAAAAAAATCCAAAATCAGACAGAGTGTTGACACCAGAGAGGCTAAGACCGCATTGACTCAGTGCGGTATTCAGCCTCTCTGGTGTCAAGTCTGATTTTGGAAAAAAAAAAAAAATCCAAAATCAGACAGAGTGTTGAGACCAGAGAGGCTAAGACCGCATTGACTCAGTGCGGTATTCAGCCTCTCTGGTGTCAAGTCTGATTTTGAAAAAAAAAAAAAAAAAATCCAAAATCAGACAGAGTGTTGACACCAGAGAGGCTAAGACCGCATTGACTCAGTGCGGTATTCAGCCTCTCTGGTGTCAAGTCTGATTTTGGAAAAAAAAAAAAAATCCAAAATCAGACAGAGTGTTGAGACCAGAGAGGCTAAGACCACATTGACTCAGTGCGGTATTCAGCCTCTCTGGTGTCAAGTCTGATTTTGGAAAAAAAAAAAAAAAATCCAAAATCAGACAGAGTGTTGAGACCAGAGAGGCTAAGACCGCATTGACTCAGTGCGGTATTCAGCCTCTCTGGTGTCAAGTCTGATTTTGGAAAAAAAAAAAAAAATCCAAAATCAGACAGAGTGTTGACACCAGAGAGGCTAAGACCGCATTGACTCAGTGCGGTATTCAGCCTCTCTGGTGTCAAGTCTGATTTTGGAAAAAAAAAAAAAAAAATCCAAAATCAGACAGAGTGTTGAGACCAGAGAGGCTAAGACCGCATTGACTCAGTGCGGTATTCAGCTACTCTGGTGTCAACTCTGATTTTGGAAAAAAAAATCAAAAATCAAAAATCAGACAGAGTGTTGACACCAGCGAGGCTAAGACCGCATTGACTTAGTGCGGTATTCAGCCTCTCTGGTGTCAAGTCTGATTTTGGAAAAAAAAAAAAAATCCAAAATCAGACAGAGTGTTGAGACCAGAGAGGCTAAGACCGCATTGACTCAGTGCGGTATTCAGCCTCTCTGGTGTCAAGTCTGATTTTGAAAAAAAAAAAAAAAAAATCCAAAATCAGACAGAGTGTTGACACCAGAGAGGCTAAGACCGCATTGACTCAGTGCGGTATTCAGCCTCTCTGGTGTCAAGTCTGATTTTGGAAAAAAAAAAAAAAAAATCCAAAATAAGACAGAGTGTTGACACCAGAGAGGCTAAGACCGCATTGACTCAGTGCGGTATTCAGCCTCTCTGGTGTCAAGTCTGATTTTGGAAAAAAAAAAAAAAAAATCCAAAATAAGACAGAGTGTTGACACCAGAGAGGCTAAGACCGCATTGACTCAGTGCGGTATTCAGCCTCTCTGGTGTCAAGTCTGATTTTGGAAAAAAAAAAAAAAAAATCCAAAATAAGACAGAGTGTTGACACCAGAGAGGCTAAGACCGCATTGACTCAGTGCGGTATTCAGCCTCTCTGGTGTCAAGTCTGATTTTGGAAAAAAAAAAAAAAAAATCCAAAATAAGACAGAGTGTTGACACCAGAGAGGCTAAGACCGCATTGACTCAGTGCGGTATTCAGCCTCTCTGGTGTCAAGTCTGATTTTGGAAAAGAAAAAAAAATCCAAAATCAGACAGAGTGTTGAGACCAGAGAGGCTAAGACCGCATTGACTCAGTGCAGTATTTAGCCTCTCTGGTGTCAAGTCTGATTTTGGAAAAAAAAAAAAAATCCAAAATCAGACAGAGTGTTGACACCAGAGAGGCTAAGACCGCATTGACTCAGTGCGGTATTCAGCCTCTCTGGTGTCAAGTCTGATTTTGGAAAAAAAAAAAAAAAAATCCAAAATCAGACAGAGTGTTGAGACCAGAGAGGCTAAGACCGCATTGACTCAGTGCGGTATTCAGCCTCTCTGGTGTCAACTCTGATTTTGGAAAAAAAAAAAAAAAATCAAAAATCAGACAGTGTTGACACCAGCGAGGCTAAGACCGCATTGACTCAGTGCGGTATTCAGCCTCTCTGGTGTCAAGTCTGATTTTGGAAAAAAAAAAAAAATCCAAAATCAGACAGAGTGTTGAGACCAGAGAGGCTAAGACCACATTGACTCAGTGCGGTATTCAGCCTCTCTGGTGTCAAGTCTGATTTTGAAAAAAAAAAAAAAAAAAAATCCAAAATCAGACAGAGTGTTGACACCAGAGAGGCTAAGACCGCATTGACTCAGTGCGGTATTCAGCCTCTCTGGTGTCAAGTCTGATTTTGGAAAAAAAAAAAAAAAAATCCAAAATCAGACAGAGTGTTGAGACCAGAGAGGCTAAGACCGCATTGACTCAGTGCGGTATTCAGCCTCTCTGGTGTCAAGTCTGATTTTGGAAAAAAAAAAAAAAATCCAAAATCAGACAGAGTGTTGACACCAGAGAGGCTAAGACCGCATTGACTCAGTGCGGTATTCAGCCTCTCTGGTGTCAAGTCTGATTTTGAAAAAAAAAAAAAAAAAAAATCCAAAATAAGACAGAGTGTTGACACCAGAGAGGCTAAGACCGCATTGACTCAGTGCGGTATTCAGCCTCTCTGGTGTCAAGTCTGATTTTGGAAAAAAAAAAAAAAAAATCCAAAATAAGACAGAGTGTTGACACCAGAGAGGCTAAGACCGCATTGACTCAGTGCGGTATTCAGCCTCTCTGGTGTCAAGTCTGATTTTGGAAAAAAAAAAAAAAAAAAATCCAAAATCAGACAGAGTGTTGACACCAGAGAGGCTAAGACCGCATTGACTCAGTGCGGTATTCAGCCTCTCTGGTGTCAAGTCTGATTTTGGAAAAAAAAAAAAAATCCAAAATCAGACAGAGTGTTGAGACCAGAGAGGCTAAGACCGCATTGACTCAGTGCAGTATTTAGCCTCTCTGGTGTCAAGTCTGATTTTGGAAAAAAAAAAAAAATCCAAAATCAGACAGAGTGTTGAGACCAGAGAGGCTAAGACCGCATTGACTCAGTGCGGTATTCAGCCTCTCTGGTGTCAAGTCTGATTTTGGAAAAAAAAAAAAAAAATCCAAAATCAGACAGAGTGTTGAGACCAGAGAGGCTAAGACCGCATTGACTCAGTGCGGTATTCAGCCTCTCTGGTGTCAACTCTGATTTTGGAAAAAAAAAAAAAAAAAATCAAAAATCAGACAGTGTTGACACCAGCGAGGCTAAGACCGCATTGACTCAGTGCGGTATTCAGCCTCTCTGGTGTCAAGTCTGATTTTGGAAAAAAAAAAAAAATCCAAAATCAGACAGAGTGTTGAGACCAGAGAGGCTAAGACCGCATTGACTCAGTGCGGTATTCAGCCTCTCTGGTGTCAAGTCTGATTTTGGAAAAAAAAAAAAAAAATCCAAAATCAGACAGAGTGTTGAGACCAGAGAGGCTGAGACCACATTGACTCAGTGCGGTATTCAGCCTCTCTGGTGTCAAGTCTGATTTTGGAAAAAAGAAAAAGAAAATCCAAAATCAGACAGAGTGTTGAGACCAGAGAGGCTAAGACCGCATTGACTCAGTGCGGTATTCAGCCTCTCTGGTGTCAAGTCTGATTTTGGAAAAAAAAAAAGAAAATCCAAAATCAGACAGAGTGTTGACACCAGAGAGGCTAAGACCGCATTGACTCAGTGCGGTATTCAGCCTCTCTGGTGTCAAGTCTGATTTTGGAAAAAAAAAAAAAAAAAAAATCCAAAATCAGACAGAGTGTTGAGACCAGAGAGGCTAAGACCGCATTGACTCAGTGCGGTATTCAGCCTCTCTGGTGTCAAGTCTGATTTTGGAAAAAAAAAAAAAAAAATCCAAAATCAGACAGAGTGTTGAGACCAGAGAGGCTAAGACCGCATTGACTCAGTGCGGTATTCAGCCTCTCTGGTGTCAAGTCTGATTTTGGGGAAAAAAAAAAAAAAAAAAATCCAAAATCAGACAGAGTGTTCACACCAGAGAGGCTAAGACCGCATTGACTCAGTGCGGTATTCAGCCTCTCTGGTGTCAAGTCTGATTTTGGAAAAAAAAAAAAAAAATCCAAAATCAGACAGAGTGTTGACACCAGAGAGGCTAAGACCGCATTGACTCAGTGCGGTATTCAGCCTCTCTGGTGTCAAGTCTGATTTTGGAAAGAAAAAAAAAATCCAAAATCAGACAGAGTGTTGAGACCAGAGAGGCTAAGACCGCATTGACTCAGTGCGGTATTCAGCCTCTCTGGTGTCAAGTCTGATTTTTGAAAAAAAAAAAAAAATCCAAAATCAGACAGAGTGTTGACACCAGAGAGGCTAAGACCGCATTGACTCAGTGCGGTATTCAGCCTCTCTGGTGTCAAGTCTGATTTTGGAAAAAAAAAAAAAATCCAAAATCAGACAGAGTGTTGAGACCAGAGAGGCTAAGACCGCATTGACTCAGTGCGGTATTCAGCCTCTCTGGTGTCAAGTCTGATTTTGAAAAAAAAAAAAAAAAAATCCAAAATCGGACAGAGTGTTGACACCAGAGAGGCTAAGACCGCATTGACTCAGTGCGGTATTCAGCCTCTCTGGTGTCAAGTCTGATTTTGGAAAAAAAAAAAAAAAAATCCAAAATAAGACAGAGTGTTGACACCAGAGAGGCTAAGACCGCATTGACTCAGTGCGGTATTCAGCCTCTCTGGTGTCAAGTCTGATTTTGGAAAAAAAAAAAAAAAAAAATCCAAAATCAGACAGAGTGTTGACACCAGAGAGGCTAAGACCGCATTGACTCAGTGCGGTATTCAGCCTCTCTGGTGTCAAGTCTGATTTTGGAAAAAAAAAAAAAATCCAAAATCAGACAGAGTGTTGAGACCAGAGAGGCTAAGACCGCATTGACTCAGTGCAGTATTTAGCCTCTCTGGTGTCAAGTCTGATTTTGGAAAAAAAAAAAAAATCCAAAATCAGACAGAGTGTTGACACCAGAGAGGCTAAGACCGCATTGACTCAGTGCGGTATTCAGCCTCTCTGGTGTCAAGTCTGATTTTGGAAAAAAAAAAAAAAAATCCAAAATCAGACAGAGTGTTGACACCAGAGAGGCTAAGACCGCATTGACTCAGTGCGGTATTCAGCCTCTCTGGTGTCAAGTCTGATTTTGGAAAAAAAAAAAAAAAAATCCAAAATCAGACAGAGTGTTGAGACCAGAGAGGCTAAGACCGCATTGACTCAGTGCGGTATTCAGCCTCTCTGGTGTCAACTCTGATTTTGGAAAAAAAAAAAAAAAATCAAAAATCAGACAGTGTTGACACCAGCGAGGCTAAGACCGCATTGACTCAGTGCGGTATTCAGCCTCTCTGGTGTCAAGTCTGATTTTGGAAAAAAAAAAAAAATCCAAAATCAGACAGAGTGTTGAGACCAGAGAGGCTAAGACCACATTGACTCAGTGCGGTATTCAGCCTCTCTGGTGTCAAGTCTGATTTTGAAAAAAAAAAAAAAAAAAATCCAAAATCAGACAGAGTGTTGACACCAGAGAGGCTAAGGCCGCATTGACTCAGTGCGGTATTCAGCCTCTCTGGTGTCAAGTCTGATTTTGGAAAAAAAAAAAAAAAAATCCAAAATCAGACAGAGTGTTGAGACCAGAGAGGCTAAGACCGCATTGACTCAGTGCGGTATTCAGCCTCTCTGGTGTCAAGTCTGATTTTGGAAAAAAAAAAAAAAATCCAAAATCAGACAGAGTGTTGACACCAGAGAGGCTAAGACCGCATTGACTCAGTGCGGTATTCAGCCTCTCTGGTGTCAAGTCTGATTTTGGAAAAAAAAAAAAAAAAATCCAAAATCAGACAGAGTGTTGAGACCAGAGAGGCTAAGACCGCATTGACTCAGTGCGGTATTCAGCCTCTCTGGTGTCAAGTCTGATTTTGGAAAAAAAAAAAAAAAATCCAAAATCAGACAGAGTGTTGACACCAGAGAGGCTAAGACCGCATTGACTCAGTGCGGTATTCAGCCTCTCTGGTGTCAAGTCTGATTTTGGAAAAAAAAAAAAAAAAATCCAAAATCAGACAGTGTTGAGACCAGAGAGGCTAAGACCGCATTGACTCAGTGCGGTATTCAGCCTCTCTGGTGTCAACTCTGATTTTGGAAAAAAAAAAAATCAAAAATCAAAAATCAGACAGTGTTGACACCAGCGAGGCTAAGACCGCATTGACTCAGTGCGGTATTCAGCCTCTCTGGTGTCAAGTCTGATTTTGGAAAAAAAAAAAAAATCCAAAATCAGACAGAGTGTTGAGACCAGAGAGGCTAAGACCACATTGACTCAGTGCGGTATTCAGCCTCTCTGGTGTCAAGTCTGATTTTGAAAAAAAAAAAAAAAAAATCCAAAATCAGACAGAGTGTTGACACCAGAGAGGCTAAGACCGCATTGACTCAGTGCGGTATTCAGCCTCTCTGGTGTCAAGTCTGATTTTGGAAAAAAAAAAAAAAATCCAAAATCAGACAGAGTGTTGAGACCAGAGAGGCTGAGACCACATTGACTCAGTGCGGTATTCAGCCTCTCTGGTGTCAAGTCTGATTTTGGAAAAAAAAAAAAAAAAAAATCCAAAATCAGACAGAGTGTTGAGACCAGAGAGGCTAAGACCGCATTGACTCAGTGCGGTATTCAGCCTCTCTGGTGTCAAGTCTGATTTTGGGGAAAAAAAAAAAAAAAAAATCCAAAATCAGACAGAGTGTTCACACCAGAGAGGCTAAGACCGCATTGACTCAGTGCGGTATTCAGCCTCTCTGTTGTCAAGTCTGATTTTGGAAAAAAAAAAAAAAAATCCAAAATCAGACAGAGTGTTGACACCAGAGAGGCTAAGACCGCATTGACTCAGTGCGGTATTCAGCCTCTCTGGTGTCAAGTCTGATTTTGGAAAGAAAAAAAAAATCCAAAATCAGACAGAGTGTTGAGACCAGAGAGGCTAAGACCGCATTGACTCAGTGCGGTATTCAGCCTCTCTGGTGTCAAGTCTGATTTTGGAAAAAAAAAAAAAATCCAAAATCAGACAGAGTGTTGACACCAGAGAGGCTAAGACCGCATTGACTCAGTGCGGTATTCAGCCTCTCTGGTGTCAAGTCTGATTTTGGAAAAAAAAAAAAAAAAATCCAAAATCAGACAGAGTGTTGAGACCAGAGAGGCTAAGACCGCATTGACTCAGTGCGGTATTCAGCCTCTCTGGTGTCAAGTCTGATTTTGGAAAAAAAATAATAATAATCCAAAATCAGACAGAGTGTTGAGACCAGAGAGGCTAAGACCGCATTGACTCAGTGCAGTATTTAGCCTCTCTGGTGTCAAGTCTGATTTTGGAAAAAAAAAAAAAATCCAAAATCAGACAGAGTGTTGACACCAGAGAGGCTAAGACCGCATTGACTCAGTGCGGTATTCAGCCTCTCTGGTGTCAAGTCTGATTTTGGAAAAAAAAAAAAAAAATCCAAAATCAGACAGAGTGTTGACACCAGAGAGGCTAAGACCGCATTGACTCAGTGCGGTATTCAGCCTCTCTGGTGTCAAGTCTGATTTTGGAAAAAAAAAAAAAAAAATCCAAAATCAGACAGAGTGTTGAGACCAGAGAGGCTAAGACCGCATTGACTCAGTGCGGTATTCAGCCTCTCTGGTGTCAACTCTGATTTTGGAAAAAAAAAAAAAAAATCAAAAATCAGACAGTGTTGACACCAGCGAGGCTAAGACCGCATTGACTCAGTGCGGTATTCAGCCTCTCTGGTGTCAAGTCTGATTTTGGAAAAAAAAAAAAAATCCAAAATCAGACAGAGTGTTGAGACCAGAGAGGCTAAGACCACATTGACTCAGTGCGGTATTCAGCCTCTCTGGTGTCAAGTCTGATTTTGAAAAAAAAAAAAAAAAAAATCCAAAATCAGACAGAGTGTTGACACCAGAGAGGCTAAGGCCGCATTGACTCAGTGCGGTATTCAGCCTCTCTGGTGTCAAGTCTGATTTTGGAAAAAAAAAAAAAAAAATCCAAAATCAGACAGAGTGTTGAGACCAGAGAGGCTAAGACCGCATTGACTCAGTGCGGTATTCAGCCTCTCTGGTGTCAAGTCTGATTTTGGAAAAAAAAAAAAAAATCCAAAATCAGACAGAGTGTTGACACCAGAGAGGCTAAGACCGCATTGACTCAGTGCGGTATTCAGCCTCTCTGGTGTCAAGTCTGATTTTGGAAAAAAAAAAAAAAAAATCCAAAATCAGACAGAGTGTTGAGACCAGAGAGGCTAAGACCGCATTGACTCAGTGCGGTATTCAGCCTCTCTGGTGTCAAGTCTGATTTTGGAAAAAAAAAAAAAAAATCCAAAATCAGACAGAGTGTTGACACCAGAGAGGCTAAGACCGCATTGACTCAGTGCGGTATTCAGCCTCTCTGGTGTCAAGTCTGATTTTGGAAAAAAAAAAAAAAAAATCCAAAATCAGACAGTGTTGAGACCAGAGAGGCTAAGACCGCATTGACTCAGTGCGGTATTCAGCCTCTCTGGTGTCAACTCTGATTTTGGAAAAAAAAAAAATCAAAAATCAAAAATCAGACAGTGTTGACACCAGCGAGGCTAAGACCGCATTGACTCAGTGCGGTATTCAGCCTCTCTGGTGTCAAGTCTGATTTTGGAAAAAAAAAAAAAATCCAAAATCAGACAGAGTGTTGAGACCAGAGAGGCTAAGACCACATTGACTCAGTGCGGTATTCAGCCTCTCTGGTGTCAAGTCTGATTTTGAAAAAAAAAAAAAAAAAATCCAAAATCAGACAGAGTGTTGACACCAGAGAGGCTAAGACCGCATTGACTCAGTGCGGTATTCAGCCTCTCTGGTGTCAAGTCTGATTTTGGAAAAAAAAAAAAAAATCCAAAATCAGACAGAGTGTTGAGACCAGAGAGGCTGAGACCACATTGACTCAGTGCGGTATTCAGCCTCTCTGGTGTCAAGTCTGATTTTGGAAAAAAAAAAAAAAAAAAATCCAAAATCAGACAGAGTGTTGAGACCAGAGAGGCTAAGACCGCATTGACTCAGTGCGGTATTCAGCCTCTCTGGTGTCAAGTCTGATTTTGGGGAAAAAAAAAAAAAAAAAATCCAAAATCAGACAGAGTGTTCACACCAGAGAGGCTAAGACCGCATTGACTCAGTGCGGTATTCAGCCTCTCTGTTGTCAAGTCTGATTTTGGAAAAAAAAAAAAAAAAATCCAAAATCAGACAGAGTGTTGACACCAGAGAGGCTAAGACCGCATTGACTCAGTGCGGTATTCAGCCTCTCTGGTGTCAAGTCTGATTTTGGAAAGAAAAAAAAAATCCAAAATCAGACAGAGTGTTGAGACCAGAGAGGCTAAGACCGCATTGACTCAGTGCGGTATTCAGCCTCTCTGGTGTCAAGTCTGATTTTGGAAAAAAAAAAAAAATCCAAAATCAGACAGAGTGTTGACACCAGAGAGGCTAAGACCGCATTGACTCAGTGCGGTATTCAGCCTCTCTGGTGTCAAGTCTGATTTTGGAAAAGAAAAAAAAATCCAAAATCAGACAGAGTGTTGAGACCAGAGAGGCTAAGACCGCATTGACTCAGTGCGGTATTCAGCCTCTCTGGTGTCAAGTCTGATTTTGAAAAAAAAAAAAAAAAAAATCCAAAATCGGACAGAGTGTTGAGACCAGAGAGGCTAAGACCGCATTGACTCAGTGCGGTATTCAGCCTCTCTGGTGTCAAGTCTGATTTTGGAAAAAAAAAAAAAAAAAAATCCAAAATCAGACAGAGTGTTGACACCAGAGAGGCTAAGACCGCATTGACTCAGTGCGGTATTCAGCCTCTCTGGTGTCAAGTCTGATTTTGGAAAAAAAAAAAAAATCCAAAATCAGACAGAGTGTTGAGACCAGAGAGGCTAAGACCGCATTGACTCAGTGCAGTATTTAGCCTCTCTGGTGTCAAGTCTGATTTTGGAAAAAAAAAAAAAATCCAAAATCAGACAGAGTGTTGACACCAGAGAGGCTAAGACCGCATTGACTCAGTGCGGTATTCAGCCTCTCTGGTGTCAAGTCTGATTTTGGAAAAAAAAAAAAAATCCAAAATCAGACAGAGTGTTGAGACCAGAGAGGCTAAGGCCGCATTGACTCAGTGCGGTATTCAGCCTCTCTGGTGTCAAGTCTGATTTTGAAAAAAAAAAAAAAAAAATCCAAAATCGGACAGAGTGTTGACACCAGAGAGGCTAAGACCGCATTGACTCAGTGCGGTATTCAGCCTCTCTGGTGTCAAGTCTGATTTTGGGGAAAAAAAAAAAAAAAAAATCCAAAATCAGACAGAGTGTTCACACCAGAGAGGCTAAGACCGCATTGACTCAGTGCGGTATTCAGCCTCTCTGTTGTCAAGTCTGATTTTGGAAAAAAAAAAAAAAAATCCAAAATCAGACAGAGTGTTGACACCAGAGAGGCTAAGACCGCATTGACTCAGTGCGGTATTCAGCCTCTCTGGTGTCAAGTCTGATTTTGGAAAGAAAAAAAAAATCCAAAATCAGACAGAGTGTTGAGACCAGAGAGGCTAAGACCGCATTGACTCAGTGCGGTATTCAGCCTCTCTGGTGTCAAGTCTGATTTTGGAAAAAAAAAAAAAATCCAAAATCAGACAGAGTGTTGACACCAGAGAGGCTAAGACCGCATTGACTCAGTGCGGTATTCAGCCTCTCTGTTGTCAAGTCTGATTTTGGAAAAAAAAAAAAAAAATCCAAAATCAGACAGAGTGTTGACACCAGAGAGGCTAAGACCGCATTGACTCAGTGCGGTATTCAGCCTCTCTGGTGTCAAGTCTGATTTTGGAAAGAAAAAAAAAATCCAAAATCAGACAGAGTGTTGAGACCAGAGAGGCTAAGACCGCATTGACTCAGTGCGGTATTCAGCCTCTCTGGTGTCAAGTCTGATTTTGGAAAAAAAAAAAAAATCCAAAATCAGACAGAGTGTTGACACCAGAGAGGCTAAGACCGCATTGACTCAGTGCGGTATTCAGCCTCTCTGGTGTCAAGTCTGATTTTGGAAAAAAAAAAAAAATCCAAAATCAGACAGAGTGTTGAGACCAGAGAGGCTAAGACCGCATTGACTCAGTGCGGTATTCAGCCTCTCTGGTGTCAAGTCTGATTTTGAAAATAAAAAAAAAAAATCCAAAATCGGACAGAGTGTTGACACCAGAGAGGCTAAGACCGCATTGACTCAGTGCGGTATTCAGCCTCTCTGGTGTCAAGTCTGATTTTGGAAAAAAAAAAAAAAAAATCCAAAATAAGACAGAGTGTTGACACCAGAGAGGCTAAGACCGCATTGACTCAGTGCGGTATTCAGCCTCTCTGGTGTCAAGTCTGATTTTGGAAAAAAAAAAAAAAAAAATCCAAAATCAGACAGAGTGTTGACACCAGAGAGGCTAAGACCGCATTGACTCAGTGCGGTATTCAGCCTCTCTGGTGTCAAGTCTGATTTTGGAAAAAAAAAAAAAATCCAAAATCAGACAGAGTGTTGAGACCAGAGAGGCTAAGACCGCATTGACTCAGTGCAGTATTTAGCCTCTCTGGTGTCAAGTCTGATTTTGGAAAAAAAAAAAAAATCCAAAATCAGACAGAGTGTTGACACCAGAGAGGCTAAGACCGCATTGACTCAGTGCGGTATTCAGCCTCTCTGGTGTCAAGTCTGATTTTGGAAAAAAAAAAAAAAAATCCAAAATCAGACAGAGTGTTGACACCAGAGAGGCTAAGACCGCATTGACTCAGTGCGGTATTCAGCCTCTCTGGTGTCAAGTCTGATTTTGGAAAAAAAAAAAAAAAAATCCAAAATCAGACAGAGTGTTGAGACCAGAGAGGCTAAGACCGCATTGACTCAGTGCGGTATTCAGCCTCTCTGGTGTCAACTCTGATTTTGGAAAAAAAAAAAAAAAATCAAAAATCAGACAGTGTTGACACCAGCGAGGCTAAGACCGCATTGACTCAGTGCGGTATTCAGCCTCTCTGGTGTCAAGTCTGATTTTGGAAAAAAAAAAAAAATCCAAAATCAGACAGAGTGTTGAGACCAGAGAGGCTAAGACCACATTGACTCAGTGCGGTATTCAGCCTCTCTGGTGTCAAGTCTGATTTTGAAAAAAAAAAAAAAAAAAATCCAAAATCAGACAGAGTGTTGACACCAGAGAGGCTAAGACCGCATTGACTCAGTGCGGTATTCAGCCTCTCTGGTGTCAAGTCTGATTTTGGAAAAAAAAAAAAAAAAATCCAAAATCAGACAGAGTGTTGAGACCAGAGAGGCTAAGACCGCATTGACTCAGTGCGGTATTCAGCCTCTCTGGTGTCAAGTCTGATTTTGGAAAAAAAAAAAAAAATCCAAAATCAGACAGAGTGTTGACACCAGAGAGGCTAAGACCGCATTGACTCAGTGCGGTATTCAGCCTCTCTGGTGTCAAGTCTGATTTTGGAAAAAAAAAAAAAAAAATCCAAAATCAGACAGAGTGTTGAGACCAGAGAGGCTAAGACCGCATTGACTCAGTGCGGTATTCAGCCTCTCTGGTGTCAAGTCTGATTTTGGAAAAAAAAAAAAAAAATCCAAAATCAGACAGAGTGTTGACACCAGAGAGGCTTAGACCGCATTGACTCAGTGCGGTATTCAGCCTCTCTGGTGTCAAGTCTGATTTTGGAAAAAAAAAAAAAAAAATCCAAAATCAGACAGAGTGTTGAGACCAGAGAGGCTAAGACCGCATTGACTCAGTGCGGTATTCAGCCTCTCTGGTGTCAACTCTGATTTTGGAAAAAAAAAAAATCAAAAATCAAAAATCAGACAGTGTTGACACCAGCGAGGCTAAGACCGCATTGACTCAGTGCGGTATTCAGCCTCTCTGGTGTCAAGTCTGATTTTGGAAAAAAAAAAAAAATCCAAAATCAGACAGAGTGTTGAGACCAGAGAGGCTAAGACCACATTGACTCAGTGCGGTATTCAGCCTCTCTGGTGTCAAGTCTGATTTTGAAAAAAAAAAAAAAAAAATCCAAAATCAGACAGAGTGTTGACACCAGAGAGGCTAAGACCGCATTGACTCAGTGCGGTATTCAGCCTCTCTGGTGTCAAGTCTGATTTTGGAAAAAAAAAAAAAAATCCAAAATCAGACAGAGTGTTGAGACCAGAGAGGCTGAGACCACATTGACTCAGTGCGGTATTCAGCCTCTCTGGTGTCAAGTCTGATTTTTGAAAAAAAAAAAAAAAATCCAAAATCAGACAGAGTGTTGAGACCAGAGAGGCTAAGACCGCATTGACTCAGTGCGGTATTCAGCCTCTCTGGTGTCAAGTCTGATTTTGGAAAAAAAAAAAGAAAATCCAAAATCAGACAGAGTGTTGACACCAGAGAGGCTAAGACCGCATTGACTCAGTGCGGTATTCAGCCTCTCTGGTGTCAAGTCTGATTTTGGAAAAAAAAAAAAAAAAAAATCCAAAATCAGACAGAGTGTTGAGACCAGAGAGGCTAAGACCGCATTGACTCAGTGCGGTATTCAGCCTCTCTGGTGTCAAGTCTGATTTTGGAAAAAAAAAAAAAAAAATCCAAAATCAGACAGAGTGTTGAGACCAGAGAGGCTAAGACCGCATTGACTCAGTGCGGTATTCAGCCTCTCTGGTGTCAAGTCTGATTTTGGGGAAAAAAAAAAAAAAAAAATCCAAAATCAGACAGAGTGTTCACACCAGAGAGGCTAAGACCGCATTGACTCAGTGCGGTATTCAGCCTCTCTGGTGTCAAGTCTGATTTTGGAAAAAAAAAAAAAAAATCCAAAATCAGACAGAGTGTTGACACCAGAGAGGCTAAGACCGCATTGACTCAGTGCGGTATTCAGCCTCTCTGGTGTCAAGTCTGATTTTGGAAAGAAAAAAAAAATCCAAAATCAGACAGAGTGTTGAGACCAGAGAGGCTAAGACCGCATTGACTCAGTGCGGTATTCAGCCTCTCTGGTGTCAAGTCTGATTTTGGAAAAAAAAAAAAAAATCCAAAATCAGACAGAGTGTTGACACCAGAGAGGCTAAGACCGCATTGACTCAGTGCGGTATTCAGCCTCTCTGGTGTCAAGTCTGATTTTGGAAAAAAAAAAAAAATCCAAAATCAGACAGAGTGTTGAGACCAGAGAGGCTAAGACCGCATTGACTCAGTGCGGTATTCAGCCTCTCTGGTGTCAAGTCTGATTTTGAAAAAAAAAAAAAAAAAATCCAAAATCAGACAGAGTGTTGACACCAGAGAGGCTAAGACCGCATTGACTCAGTGCGGTATTCAGCCTCTCTGGTGTCAAGTCTGATTTTGGAAAAAAAAAAAAAAATCCAAAATCAGACAGAGTGTTGACACCAGAGAGGCTAAGACCGCATTGACTCAGTGCGGTATTCAGCCTCTCTGGTGTCAAGTCTGATTTTGGAAAAAAAAAAAAAAATCCAAAATCAGACAGAGTGTTGACACCAGAGAGGCTAAGACCGCATTGACTCAGTGCGGTATTCAGCCTCTCTGGTGTCAAGTCTGATTTTGGAAAAAAAAAAAAAAAAATCCAAAATCAGACAGAGTGTTGAGACCAGAGAGGCTAAGACCGCATTGACTCAGTGCGGTATTCAGCTACTCTGGTGTCAACTCTGATTTTGGAAAAAAAAAAAAAAAAATCAAAAATCAGACAGTGTTGACACCAGCGAGGCTAAGACCGCATTGACTCAGTGCGGTATTCAGCCTCTCTGGTGTCAAGTCTGATTTTGGAAAAAAAAAAAAAATCCAAAATCAGACAGAGTGTTGAGACCAGAGAGGCTAAGACCACATTGACTCAGTGCGGTATTCAGCCTCTCTGGTGTCAAGTCTGATTTTGAAAAAAAAAAAAAAAAAATCCAAAATCAGACAGAGTGTTGACACCAGAGAGGCTAAGACCGCATTGACTCAGTGCGGTATTCAGCCTCTCTGGTGTCAAGTCTGATTTTGGAAAAAAAAAAAAAAAAATCCAAAATCAGACAGAGTGTTGAGACCAGAGAGGCTAAGACCGCATTGACTCAGTGCGGTATTCAGCCTCTCTGGTGTCAAGTCTGATTTTGGAAAAAAAAAAAAAAATCCAAAATCAGACAGAGTGTTGACACCAGAGAGGCTAAGACCGCATTGACTCAGTGCGGTATTCAGCCTCTCTGGTGTCAAGTCTGATTTTGGAAAAAAAAAAAAAAAAATCCAAAATCAGACAGAGTGTTGAGACCAGAGAGGCTAAGACCGCATTGACTCAGTGCGGTATTCAGCCTCTCTGGTGTCAAGTCTGATTTTGGAAAAAAAAAAAAAAAATCCAAAATCAGACAGAGTGTTGACACCAGAGAGGCTAAGACCGCATTGACTCAGTGCGGTATTCAGCCTCTCTGGTGTCAAGTCTGATTTTGGAAAAAAAAAAAAAAAAATCCAAAATCAGACAGAGTGTTGAGACCAGAGAGGCTAAGACCGCATTGACTCAGTGCGGTATTCAGCCTCTCTGGTGTCAACTCTGATTTTGGAAAAAAAAAAAATCAAAAATCAAAAATCAGACAGTGTTGACACCAGCGAGGCTAAGACCGCATTGACTCAGTGCGGTATTCAGCCTCTCTGGTGTCAAGTCTGATTTTGGAAAAAAAAAAAAAATCCAAAATCAGACAGAGTGTTGAGACCAGAGAGGCTAAGACCACATTGACTCAGTGCGGTATTCAGCCTCTCTGGTGTCAAGTCTGATTTTGGAAAAAAAAAAAAGAAAATCCAAAATCAGACAGAGTGTTGAGACCAGAGAGGCTAAGACCGCATTGACTCAGTGCGGTATTCAGCCTCTCTGGTGTCAAGTCTGATTTTGGAAAAAAAAAAAGAAAATCCAAAATCAGACAGAGTGTTGACACCAGAGAGGCTAAGACCGCATTGACTCAGTGCGGTATTCAGCCTCTCTGGTGTCAAGTCTGATTTTGGAAAAAAAAAAAAAAAAAAATCCAAAATCAGACAGAGTGTTGAGACCAGAGAGGCTAAGACCGCATTGACTCAGTGCGGTATTCAGCCTCTCTGGTGTCAAGTCTGATTTTGGAAAAAAAAAAAAAAAAATCCAAAATCAGACAGAGTGTTGAGACCAGAGAGGCTAAGACCGCATTGACTCAGTGCGGTATTCAGCCTCTCTGGTGTCAAGTCTGATTTTGGAAAAAAAAAAAAAATCCAAAATCAGACAGAGTGTTGAGACCAGAGAGGCTAAGACCGCATTGACTCAGTGCGGTATTCAGCCTCTCTGGTGTCAAGTCTGATTTTGAAAAAAAAAAAAAAAAAATCCAAAATCAGACAGAGTGTTGACACCAGAGAGGCTAAGACCGCATTGACTCAGTGCGGTATTCAGCCTCTCTGGTGTCAAGTCTGATTTTGGAAAAAAAAAAAAAAATCCAAAATCAGACAGAGTGTTGAGACCAGAGAGGCTAAGACCACATTGACTCAGTGCGGTATTCAGCCTCTCTGGTGTCAAGTCTGATTTTGGAAAAAAAAAAAAAAAATCCAAAATCAGACAGAGTGTTGAGACCAGAGAGGCTAAGACCGCATTGACTCAGTGCGGTATTCAGCCTCTCTGGTGTCAAGTCTGATTTTGGAAAAAAAAAATAAAATCCAAAATCAGACAGAGTGTTGACACCAGAGAGGCTAAGACCGCATTGACTCAGTGCGGTATTCAGCCTCTCTGGTGTCAAGTCTGATTTTGGAAAAAAAAAAAAAAAAATCCAAAATCAGACAGAGTGTTGAGACCAGAGAGGCTAAGACCGCATTGACTCAGTGCGGTATTCAGCTACTCTGGTGTCAACTCTGATTTTGGAAAAAAAAAAAAAAAATCAAAAATCAGACAGAGTGTTGACACCAGCGAGGCTAAGACCGCATTGACTTAGTGCGGTATTCAGCCTCTCTGGTGTCAAGTCTGATTTTGGAAAAAAAAAAAAAATCGAAAATCAGACAGAGTGTTGAGACCAGAGAGGCTAAGACCGCATTGACTCAGTGCGGTATTCAGCCTCTCTGGTGTCAAGTCTGATTTTGAAAAAAAAAAAAAAAAAAAATCCAAAATCAGACAGAGTGTTGACACCAGAGAGGCTAAGACCGCATTGACTCAGTGCGGTATTCAGCCTCTCTGGTGTCAAGTCTGATTTTGGAAAAAAAAAAAAAAAAATCCAAAATAAGACAGAGTGTTGACACCAGAGAGGCTAAGACCGCATTGACTCAGTGCGGTATTCAGCCTCTCTGGTGTCAAGTCTGATTTTGGAAAAAAAAAAAAAAAAATCCAAAATCAGACAGAGTGTTGAGACCAGAGAGGCTAAGACCGCATTGACTCAGTGCGGTATTCAGCCTCTCTGGTGTCAACTCTGATTTTGGAAAAAAAAAAAATCAAAAATCAAAAATCAGACAGTGTTGACACCAGCGAGGCTAAGACCGCATTGACTCAGTGCGGTATTCAGCCTCTCTGGTGTCAAGTCTGATTTTGGAAAAAAAAAAAAAATCCAAAATCAGACAGAGTGTTGAGACCAGAGAGGCTAAGACCACATTGACTCAGTGCGGTATTCAGCCTCTCTGGTGTCAAGTCTGATTTTGGAAAAAAAAAAAAGAAAATCCAAAATCAGACAGAGTGTTGAGACCAGAGAGGCTAAGACCGCATTGACTCAGTGCGGTATTCAGCCTCTCTGGTGTCAAGTCTGATTTTGGAAAAAAAAAAAGAAAATCCAAAATCAGACAGAGTGTTGACACCAGAGAGGCTAAGACCGCATTGACTCAGTGCGGTATTCAGCCTCTCTGGTGTCAAGTCTGATTTTGGAAAAAAAAAAAAAAAAAATCCAAAATCAGACAGAGTGTTGAGACCAGAGAGGCTAAGACCGCATTGACTCAGTGCGGTATTCAGCCTCTCTGGTGTCAAGTCTGATTTTGGAAAAAAAAAAAAAAAAATCCAAAATCAGACAGAGTGTTGAGACCAGAGAGGCTAAGACCGCATTGACTCAGTGCGGTATTCAGCCTCTCTGGTGTCAAGTCTGATTTTGGAAAAAAAAAAAAAATCCAAAATCAGACAGAGTGTTGAGACCAGAGAGGCTAAGACCGCATTGACTCAGTGCGGTATTCAGCCTCTCTGGTGTCAAGTCTGATTTTGAAAAAAAAAAAAAAAAAATCCAAAATCAGACAGAGTGTTGACACCAGAGAGGCTAAGACCGCATTGACTCAGTGCGGTATTCAGCCTCTCTGGTGTCAAGTCTGATTTTGGAAAAAAAAAAAAAAATCCAAAATCAGACAGAGTGTTGAGACCAGAGAGGCTAAGACCACATTGACTCAGTGCGGTATTCAGCCTCTCTGGTGTCAAGTCTGATTTTGGAAAAAAAAAAAAAAAATCCAAAATCAGACAGAGTGTTGAGACCAGAGAGGCTAAGACCGCATTGACTCAGTGCGGTATTCAGCCTCTCTGGTGTCAAGTCTGATTTTGGAAAAAAAAAATAAAATCCAAAATCAGACAGAGTGTTGACACCAGAGAGGCTAAGACCGCATTGACTCAGTGCGGTATTCAGCCTCTCTGGTGTCAAGTCTGATTTTGGAAAAAAAAAAAAAAAAAATCCAAAATCAGACAGAGTGTTGAGACCAGAGAGGCTAAGACCGCATTGACTCAGTGCGGTATTCAGCTACTCTGGTGTCAACTCTGATTTTGGAAAAAAAAAAAAAAAATCAAAAATCAGACAGAGTGTTGACACCAGCGAGGCTAAGACCGCATTGACTTAGTGCGGTATTCAGCCTCTCTGGTGTCAAGTCTGATTTTGGAAAAAAAAAAAAAATCCAAAATCAGACAGAGTGTTGAGACCAGAGAGGCTAAGACCGCATTGACTCAGTGCGGTATTCAGCCTCTCTGGTGTCAAGTCTGATTTTGAAAAAAAAAAAAAAAAAAAATCCAAAATCAGACAGAGTGTTGACACCAGAGAGGCTAAGACCGCATTGACTCAGTGCGGTATTCAGCCTCTCTGGTGTCAAGTCTGATTTTGGAAAAAAAAAAAAAAAAATCCAAAATAAGACAGAGTGTTGACACCAGAGAGGCTAAGACCGCATTGACTCAGTGCGGTATTCAGCCTCTCTGGTGTCAAGTCTGATTTTGGAAAAAAAAAAAAAAAAATCCAAAATAAGACAGAGTGTTGACACCAGAGAGGCTAAGACCGCATTGACTCAGTGCGGTATTCAGCCTCTCTGGTGTCAAGTCTGATTTTGGAAAAAAAAAAAAAAAAAAATCCAAAATCAGACAGAGTGTTGACACCAGAGAGGCTAAGACCGCATTGACTCAGTGCGGTATTCAGCCTCTCTGGTGTCAAGTCTGATTTTGGAAAAAAAAAAAAAATCCAAAATCAGACAGAGTGTTGAGACCAGAGAGGCTAAGACCGCATTGACTCAGTGCGGTATTTAGCCTCTCTGGTGTCAAGTCTGATTTTGGAAAAAAAAAAAAAATCCAAAATCAGACAGAGTGTTGACACCAGAGAGGCTAAGACCGCATTGACTCAGTGCGGTATTCAGCCTCTCTGGTGTCAAGTCTGATTTTGGAAAAAAAAAAAAAAAATCCAAAATCAGACAGAGTGTTGACACCAGAGAGGCTAAGACCGCATTGACTCAGTGCGGTATTCAGCCTCTCTGGTGTCAAGTCTGATTTTGGAAAAAAAAAAAAAAAAATCCAAAATCAGACAGAGTGTTGAGACCAGAGAGGCTAAGACCGCATTGACTCAGTGCGGTATTCAGCCTCTCTGGTGTCAACTCTGATTTTGGAAAAAAAAAAAAAAAATCAAAAATCAAACAGTGTTGACACCAGCGAGGCTAAGACCGCATTGACTCAGTGCGGTATTCAGCCTCTCTGGTGTCAAGTCTGATTTTGGAAAAAAAAAAAAAATCCAAAATCAGACAGAGTGTTGAGACCAGAGAGGCTAAGACCGCATTGACTCAGTGCGGTATTCAGCCTCTCTGGTGTCAAGTCTGATTTTGGAAAAAAAAAAAAAAAAATCCAAAATCAGACAGAGTGTTGAGACCAGAGAGGCTAAGACCGCATTGACTCAGTGCGGTATTCAGCCTCTCTGGTGTCAAGTCTGATTTTGGGGGAAAAAAAAAAAAAAAAATCCAAAATCAAATCAGACAGAGTGTTCACACCAGAGAGGCTAAGACCGCATTGACTCAGTGCGGTATTCAGCCTCTCTGGTGTCAAGTCTGATTTTGGAAAAAAAAAAAAAAAAATCCAAAATCAGACAGAGTGTTGACACCAGAGAGGCTAAGACCGCATTGACTCAGTGCGGTATTCAGCCTCTCTGGTGTCAAGTCTGATTTTGGAAAGAAAAAAAAAATCCAAAATCAGACAGAGTGTTGAGACCAGAGAGGCTAAGACCGCATTGACTCAGTGCGGTATTCAGCCTCTCTGGTGTCAAGTCTGATTTTGGGGAAAAAAAAAAAAAAAAAATCCAAAATCAGACAGAGTGTTCACACCAGAGAGGCTAAGACCGCATTGACTCAGTGCGGTATTCAGCCTCTCTGGTGTCAAGTCTGATTTTGGAAAAAAAAAAAAAAAAATCCAAAATCAGACAGAGTGTTGACACCAGAGAGGCTAAGACCGCATTGACTCAGTGCGGTATTCAGCCTCTCTGGTGTCAAGTCTGATTTTGGAAAGAAAAAAAAAATCCAAAATCAGACAGAGTGTTGAGACCAGAGAGGCTAAGACCGCATTGACTCAGTCCGGTATTCAGCCTCTCTGGTGTCAAGTCTGATTTTGGAAAAAAAAAAAAAAATCCAAAATCAGACAGAGTGTTGACACCAGAGAGGCTAAGACCGCATTGACTCAGTGCGGTATTCAGCCTCTCTGGTGTCAAGTCTGATTTTGGAAAAAAAAAAAAAAATCCAAAATCAGACAGAGTGTTGAGACCAGAGAGGCTAAGACCGCATTGACTCAGTGCGGTATTCAGCCTCTCTGGTGTCAAGTCTGATTTTGGAAAAAAAAAAAAAAATCCAAAATCAGACAGAGTGTTGACACCAGAGAGGCTAAGACCGCATTGACTCAGTGCGGTATTCAGCCTCTCTGGTGTCAAGTCTGATTTTGGAAAAAAAAAAAAAAAAATCCAAAATCAGACAGAGTGTTGAGTCCAGAGAGGCTAAGACCGCATTGACTCAGTGCGGTATTCAGCCTCTCTAGTGTCAAGTCTGATTTTGGAAAAAAAAAAAAAAATCCAAAATCAGACAGAGTGTTGACACCAGAGAGGCTAAGACCGCATTGACTCAGTGCGGTATTCAACCTCTCTGGTGTCAAGTCTGATTTTGGAAAAAAAAAAAAAAAATCCAAAATCAGACAGAGTGTTGACACCAGAGAGGCTAAGACCGCATTGACTCAGTGCGGTATTCAGCCACTCTGGTGTCAAGTCTGATTTTGGAAAAAAAAAAAAAAAAAAATCCAAAATCAGACAGAGTGTTGAGACCAGAGAGGCTAAGACCGCATTGACTCAGTGCGGTATTCAGCCTCTCTGGTGTCAAGTCTGATTTTGGAAAAAAAAAAAAAAATCCAAAATCAGACAGAGTGTTGACACCAGAGAGGCTAAGACCGCATTGACTCAGTGCGGTATTCAGCCTCTCTGGTCTCAAGTCTGATTTTGGAAAAAAAAAAAAAAAAATCCAAAATCAGACAGAGTGTTGAGACCAGAGAGGCTAAGACCGCATTGACTCAGTGCGGTATTCAGCCTCTCTGGTGTTAAGTCTGATTTTGGAAAAAAAAAAAAAAATCCAAAATCAGACAGAGTGTTGACACCAGAGAGGCTAAGACCGCATTGACTCAGTGCGGTATTCAGCCTCTCTGGTGTCAAGTCTGATTTTGGAAAAAAAAAAAAAATCAAAAATCAGACAGAGTGTTGAGACCAGAGAGGCTAAGACCGCATTGACTCAGTGCGGTATTTAGCCTCTCTGGTGTCAAGTCTGATTTTGGAAAAAAAAAAAAAATCCAAAATCAGACAGAGTGTTGACACCAGAGAGGCTAAGACCGCATTGACTCAGTGCGGTATTCAGCCTCTCTGGTGTCAAGTCTGATTTTGGAAAAAAAAAAAAAAAATCCAAAATCAGACAGAGTGTTGACACCAGAGAGGCTAAGACCGCATTGACTCAGTGCGGTATTCAGCCTCTCTGGTGTCAAGTCTGATTTTGGAAAAAAAAAAAAAAAAATCCAAAATCAGACAGAGTGTTGAGACCAGAGAGGCTAAGACCGCATTGACTCAGTGCGGTATTCAGCCTCTCTGGTGTCAAGTCTGATTTTGGAAAAAAAAAAAAAATCAAAAATCAGACAGAGTGTTGAGACCAGAGAGGCTAAGACCGCATTGACTCAGTGCGGTATTTAGCCTCTCTGGTGTCAAGTCTGATTTTGGAAAAAAAAAAAAAATCCAAAATCAGACAGAGTGTTGACACCAGAGAGGCTAAGACCGCATTGACTCAGTGCGGTATTCAGCCTCTCTGGTGTCAAGTCTGATTTTGGAAAAAAAAAAAAAAAATCCAAAATCAGACAGAGTGTTGACACCAGAGAGGCTAAGACCGCATTGACTCAGTGCGGTATTCAGCCTCTCTGGTGTCAAGTCTGATTTTGGAAAAAAAAAAAAAAAAATCCAAAATCAGACAGAGTGTTGAGACCAGAGAGGCTAAGACCGCATTGACTCAGTGCGGTATTCAGCCTCTCTGGTGTCAACTCTGATTTTGGAAAAAAAAAAAAAAAATCAAAAATCAGACAGTGTTGACACCAGCGAGGCTAAGACCGCATTGACTCAGTGCGGTATTCAGCCTCTCTGGTGTCAAGTCTGATTTTGAAAAAAAAAAAAAAAAATCCAAAATCAGACAGAGTGTTGACACCAGAGAGGCTAAGACCGCATTGACTCAGTGCGGTATTCAGCCTCTCTGGTGTCAAGTCTGATTTTGGAAAAAAAAAAAAAAATCCAAAATCAGACAGAGTGTTGAGACCAGAGAGGCTGAGACCACATTGACTCAGTGCGGTATTCAGCCTCTCTGGTGTCAAGTCTGATTTTGGAAAAAAAGAAAAGAAAATCCAAAATCAGACAGAGTGTTGAGACCAGAGAGGCTAAGACCGCATTGACTCAGTGCGGTATTCAGCCTCTCTGGTGTCAAGTCTGATTTTGGAAAAAAAAAAAGAAAATCCAAAATCAGACAGAGTGTTGACACCAGAGAGGCTAAGACCGCATTGACTCAGTGCGGTATTCAGCCTCTCTGGTGTCAAGTCTGATTTTGGAAAAAAAAAAAAAAAAAAATCCAAAATCAGACAGAGTGTTGAGACCAGAGAGGCTAAGACCGCATTGACTCAGTGCGGTATTCAGCCTCTCTGGTGTCAAGTCTGATTTTGGAAAAAAAAAAAAAAAATCCAAAATCAGACAGAGTGTTGAGACCAGAGAGGCTAAGACCGCATTGACTCAGTGCGGTATTCAGCCTCTCTGGTGTCAAGTCTGATTTTGGGGGAAAAAAAAAAAAAAAATCCAAAATCAGACAGAGTGTTCACACCAGAGAGGCTAAGACCGCATTGACTCAGTGCGGTATTCAGCCTCTCTGGTGTCAAGTCTGATTTTGGAAAGAAAAAAAAAAAAATCCAAAATCAGACAGAGTGTTGACACCAGAGAGGCTAAGACCGCATTGACTCAGTGCGGTATTCAGCCTCTCTGGTGTCAAGTCTGATTTTGGAAAGAAAAAAAAAATCCAAAATCAGACAGAGTGTTGAGACCAGAGAGGCTAAGACCGCATTGACTCAGTGCGGTATTCAGCCTCTCTGGTGTCAAGTCTGATTTTGGAAAAAAAAAAAAAAATCCAAAATCAGACAGAGTGTTGACACCAGAGAGGCTAAGACCGCATTGACTCAGTGCGGTATTCAGCCTCTCTGGTGTCAAGTCTGATTTTGGAAAAAAAAAAAAAATCCAAAATCAGACAGAGTGTTGAGACCAGAGAGGCTAAGACCGCATTGACTCAGTGCGGTATTCAGCCTCTCTGGTGTCAAGTCTGATTTTGGAAAAAAAAAAAAAAATCCAAAATCAGACAGAGTGTTGACACCAGAGAGGCTAAGACCGCATTGACTCAGTGCGGTATTCAGCCTCTCTGGTGTCAAGTCTGATTTTGGAAAAAAAAAAAAAAAAATCCAAAATCAGACAGAGTGTTGAGTCCAGAGAGGCTAAGACCGCATTGACTCAGTGCGGTATTCAGCCTCTCTAGTGTCAAGTCTGATTTTGGAAAAAAAAAAAAAATCCAAAATCAGACAGAGTGTTGACACCAGAGAGGCTAAGACCGCATTGACTCAGTGCGGTATTCAACCTCTCTGGTGTCAAGTCTGATTTTGGAAAAAAAAAAAAAAAATCCAAAATCAGACAGAGTGTTGACACCAGAGAGGCTAAGACCGCATTGACTCAGTGCGGTATTCAGCCACTCTGGTGTCAAGTCTGATTTTGGAAAAAAAAAAAAAAAAAATCCAAAATCAGACAGAGTGTTGAGACCAGAGAGGCTAAGACCGCATTGACTCAGTGCGGTATTCAGCCTCTCTGGTGTCAAGTCTGATTTTGGAAAAAAAAAAAAAAATCCAAAATCAGACAGAGTGTTGACACCAGAGAGGCTAAGACCGCATTGACTCAGTGCGGTATTCAGCCTCTCTGGTCTCAAGTCTGATTTTGGAAAAAAAAAAAAAAAAATCCAAAATCAGACAGAGTGTTGAGACCAGAGAGGCTAAGACCGCATTGACTCAGTGCGGTATTCAGCCTCTCTGGTGTCAAGTCTGATTTTGGAAAAAAAAAAAAAAATCCAAAATCAGACAGAGTGTTGACACCAGAGAGGCTAAGACCGCATTGACTCAGTGCGGTATTCAGCCTCTCTGGTGTCAAGTCTGATTTTGGAAAAAAAAAAAAAATCCAAAATCAGACAGAGTGTTGAGACCAGAGAGGCTAAGACCGCATTGACTCAGTGCGGTATTTAGCCTCTCTGGTGTCAAGTCTGATTTTGGAAAAAAAAAAAAAATCCAAAATCAGACAGAGTGTTGACACCAGAGAGGCTAAGACCGCATTGACTCAGTGCGGTATTCAGCCTCTCTGGTGTCAAGTCTGATTTTGGAAAAAAAAAAAAAAAATCCAAAATCAGACAGAGTGTTGACACCAGAGAGGCTAAGACCGCATTGACTCAGTGCGGTATTCAGCCTCTCTGGTGTCAAGTCTGATTTTGGAAAAAAAAAAAAAAAAATCCAAAATCAGACAGAGTGTTGAGACCAGAGAGGCTAAGACCGCATTGACTCAGTGCGGTATTCAGCCTCTCTGGTGTCAACTCTGATTTTGGAAAAAAAAAAAAAAAATCAAAAATCAGACAGTGTTGACACCAGCGAGGCTAAGACCGCATTGACTCAGTGCGGTATTCAGCCTCTCTGGTGTCAAGTCTGATTTTGGAAAAAAAAAAAAAATCCAAAATCAGACAGAGTGTTGAGACCAGAGAGGCTAAGACCACATTGACTCAGTGCGGTATTCAGCCTCTCTGGTGTCAAGTCTGATTTTGAAAAAAAAAAAAAAAAAATCCAAAATCAGACAGAGTGTTGACACCAGAGAGGCTAAGACCGCATTGACTCAGTGCGGTATTCAGCCTCTCTGGTGTCAAGTCTGATTTTGGAAAAAAAAAAAAGAAAATCCAAAATCAGACAGAGTGTTGAGACCAGAGAGGCTAAGACCGCATTGACTCAGTGCGGTATTCAGCCTCTCTGGTGTCAAGTCTGATTTTTGAAAAAAAAAAAAAAAAAATCCAAAATCAGACAGAGTGTTGAGACCAGAGAGGCTAAGACCGCATTGACTCAGTGCGGTATTCAGCCTCTCTGGTGTCAAGTCTGATTTTGGAAAAAAAAAAAAAAAAATCCAAAATCAGACAGAGTGTTGAGACCAGAGAGGCTAAGACCGCATTGACTCAGTGCGGTATTCAGCCTCTCTGGTGTCAAGTCTGATTTTGGAAGGAAAAAAAAAAAAAAAATCCAAAATCAGACAGAGTGTTCACACCAGAGAGGCTAAGACCGCATTGACTCAGTGCGGTATTCAGCCTCTCTGGTGTCAAGTCTGATTTTGGAAAAAAAAAAAAAAAAATCCAAAATCAGACAGAGTGTTGACACCAGAGAGGCTAAGACCGCATTGACTCAGTGCGGTATTCAGCCTCTCTGGTGTCAAGTCTGATTTTGGAAAGAAAAAAAAAATCCAAAATCAGACAGAGTGTTGAGACCAGAGAGGCTAAGACCGCATTGACTCAGTGCGGTATTCAGCCTCTCTGGTGTCAAGTCTGATTTTGGAAAAAAAAAAAAAAATCCAAAATCAGACAGAGTGTTGACACCAGAGAGGCTAAGACCGCATTGACTCAGTGCGGTATTCAGCCTCTCTGGTGTCAAGTCTGATTTTGGAAAAAAAAAAAAAATCCAAAATCAGACAGAGTGTTGAGACCAGAGAGGCTAAGACCGCATTGACTCAGTGCGGTATTCAGCCTCTCTGGTGTCAAGTCTGATTTTGGAAAAAAAAAAAAAAATCCAAAATCAGACAGAGTGTTGACACCAGAGAGGCTAAGACCGCATTGACTCAGTGCGGTATTCAGCCTCTCTGGTGTCAAGTCTGATTTTGGAAAAAAAAAAAAAAAAATCCAAAATCAGACAGAGTGTTGAGTCCAGAGAGGCTAAGACCGCATTGACTCAGTGCGGTATTCAGCCTCTCTAGTGTCAAGTCTGATTTTGGAAAAAAAAAAAAAATCCAAAATCAGACAGAGTGTTGACACCAGAGAGGCTAAGACCGCATTGACTCAGTGCGGTATTCAACCTCTCTGGTGTCAAGTCTGATTTTGGAAAAAAAAAAAAAAAATCCAAAATCAGACAGAGTGTTGACACCAGAGAGGCTAAGACCGCATTGACTCAGTGCGGTATTCAGCCACTCTGGTGTCAAGTCTGATTTTGGAAAAAAAAAAAAAAAAAAATCCAAAATCAGACAGAGTGTTGAGACCAGAGAGGCTAAGACCGCATTGACTCAGTGCGGTATTCAGCCTCTCTGGTGTCAAGTCTGATTTTGGAAAAAAAAAAAAAAATCCAAAATCAGACAGAGTGTTGACACCAGAGAGGCTAAGACCGCATTGACTCAGTGCGGTATTCAGCCTCTCTGGTGTCAAGTCTGATTTTGGAAAAAAAAAAAAAAAAATCCAAAATCAGACAGAGTGTTGAGACCAGAGAGGCTAAGACCGCATTGACTCAGTGCGGTATTCAGCCTCTCTGGTGTCAAGTCTGATTTTGGAAAAAAAAAAAAAAATCCAAAATCAGACAGAGTGTTGACACCAGAGAGGCTAAGACCGCATTGACTCAGTGCGGTATTCAGCCTCTCTGGTGTCAAGTCTGATTTTGGAAAAAAAAAAAAAATCCAAAATCAGACAGAGTGTTGAGACCAGAGAGGCTAAGACCGCATTGACTCAGTGCGGTATTTAGCCTCTCTGGTGTCAAGTCTGATTTTGGAAAAAAAAAAAAAATCCAAAATCAGACAGAGTGTTGACACCAGAGAGGCTAAGACCGCATTGACTCAGTGCGGTATTCAGCCTCTCTGGTGTCAAGTCTGATTTTGGAAAGAAAAAAAAAATCCAAAATCAGACAGAGTGTTGAGACCAGAGAGGCTAAGACCGCATTGACTCAGTGCGGTATTCAGCCTCTCTGGTGTCAAGTCTGATTTTGAAAAAAAAAAAAAAATCCAAAATCAGACAGAGTGTTGACACCAGAGAGGCTAAGACCGCATTGAGTCAGTGCGGTATTCAGCCTCTCTGGTGTCAAGTCTGATTTTGGAAAAAAAAAAAAAATCCAAAATCAGACAGAGTGTTGAGACCAGAGAGGCTAAGACCGCATTGACTCAGTGCGGTATTCAGCCTCTCTGGTGTCAAGTCTGATTTTGGAAAAAAAAAAAAAAATCCAAAATCAGACAGAGTGTTGACACCAGAGAGGCTAAGACCGCATTGACTCAGTGCGGTATTCAGCCTCTCTGGTGTCAAGTCTGATTTTGGAAAAAAAAAAAAAAAAATCCAAAATCAGACAGAGTGTTGAGTCCAGAGAGGCTAAGACCGCATTGACTCAGTGCGGTATTCAGCCTCTCTAGTGTCAAGTCTGATTTTGGAAAAAAAAAAAAAATCCAAAATCAGACAGAGTGTTGACACCAGAGAGGCTAAGACCGCATTGACTCAGTGCGGTATTCAACCTCTCTGGTGTCAAGTCTGATTTTGGAAAAAAAAAAAAAAAATCCAAAATCAGACAGAGTGTTGACACCAGAGAGGCTAAGACCGCATTGACTCAGTGCGGTATTCAGCCACTCTGGTGTCAAGTCTGATTTTGGAAAAAAAAAAAAAAAAAAATCCAAAATCAGACAGAGTGTTGAGACCAGAGAGGCTAAGACCGCATTGACTCAGTGCGGTATTCAGCCTCTCTGGTGTCAAGTCTGATTTTGGAAAAAAAAAAAAAAAATCCAAAATCAGACAGAGTGTTGACACCAGAGAGGCTAAGACCGCATTGACTCAGTGCGGTATTCAGCCTCTCTGGTGTCAAGTCTGATTTTGGAAAAAAAAAAAAAAAAATCCAAAATCAGACAGAGTGTTGAGACCAGAGAGGCTAAGACCGCATTGACTCAGTGCGGTATTCAGCCTCTCTGGTGTCAAGTCTGATTTTGGAAAAAAAAAAAAAAATCCAAAATCAGACAGAGTGTTGACACCAGAGAGGCTAAGACCGCATTGACTCAGTGCGGTATTCAGCCTCTCTGGTGTCAAGTCTGATTTTGGAAAAAAAAAAAAAATCCAAAATCAGACAGAGTGTTGAGACCAGAGAGGCTAAGACCGCATTGACTCAGTGCGGTATTTAGCCTCTCTGGTGTCAAGTCTGATTTTGGAAAAAAAAAAAAAATCCAAAATCAGACAGAGTGTTGACACCAGAGAGGCTAAGACCGCATTGACTCAGTGCGGTATTCAGCCTCTCTGGTGTCAAGTCTGATTTTGGAAAGAAAAAAAAAATCCAAAATCAGACAGAGTGTTGAGACCAGAGAGGCTAAGACCGCATTGACTCAGTGCGGTATTCAGCCTCTCTGGTGTCAAGTCTGATTTTGGAAAAAAAAAAAAAAAATCCAAAATCAGACAGAGTGTTGACACCAGAGAGGCTAAGACCGCATTGACTCAGTGCGGTATTCAGCCTCTCTGGTGTCAAGTCTGATTTTGGAAAAAAAAAAAAAAATCCAAAATCAGACAGAGTGTTGAGATCAGAGAGGCTAAGACCGCATTGACTCAGTGCGGTATTCAGCCTCTCTGGTGTCAAGTCTGATTTTGGAAAAAAAAAAAAAAATCCAAAATCAGACAGAGTGTTGACACCAGAGAGGCTAAGACCGCATTGACTCAGTGCGGTATTCAGCCTCTCTGGTGTCAAGTCTGATTTTGGAAAAAAAAAAAAAAAATCCAAAATCAGACAGAGTGTTGAGTCCAGAGAGGCTAAGACCGCATTGACTCAGTGCGGTATTCAGCCTCTCTAGTGTCAAGTCTGATTTTGGAAAAAAAAAAAAAATCCAAAATCAGACAGAGTGTTGACACCAGAGAGGCTAAGACCGCATTGACTCAGTGCGGTATTCAACCTCTCTGGTGTCAAGTCTGATTTTGGAAAAAAAAAAAAAAAATCCAAAATCAGACAGAGTGTTGACACCAGAGAGGCTAAGACCGCATTGACTCAGTGCGGTATTCAGCCACTCTGGTGTCAAGTCTGATTTTGGAAAAAAAAAAAAAAAAAAATCCAAAATCAGACAGAGTGTTGAGACCAGAGAGGCTAAGACCGCATTGACTCAGTGCGGTATTCAGCCTCTCTGGTGTCAAGTCTGATTTTGGAAAAAAAAAAAAAAATCCAAAATCAGACAGAGTGTTGACACCAGAGAGGCTAAGACCGCATTGACTCAGTGCGGTATTCAGCCTCTCTGGTGTCAAGTCTGATTTTTGAAAAAAAAAAAAAAAAATCCAAAATCAGACAGAGTGTTGAGACCAGAGAGGCTAAGACCGCATTGACTCAGTGCGGTATTCAGCCTCTCTGGTGTCAAGTCTGATTTTGGAAAAAAAAAAAAAAATCCAAAATCAGACAGAGTGTTGACACCAGAGAGGCTAAGACCGCATTGACTCAGTGCGGTATTCAGCCTCTCTGGTGTCAAGTCTGATTTTGGAAAAAAAAAAAAAATCCAAAATCAGACAGAGTGTTGAGACCAGAGAGGCTAAGACCGCATTGACTCAGTGCGGTATTTAGCCTCTCTGGTGTCAAGTCTGATTTTGGAAAAAAAAAAAAAATCCAAAATCAGACAGAGTGTTGACACCAGAGAGGCTAAGACCGCATTGACTCAGTGCAGTATTCAGCCACTCTGGTGTCAAGTCTGATTTTGGAAAAAAAAAAAAAAAAAAAATCCAAAATCAGACAGAGTGTTGAGACCAGAGAGGCTAAGACCGCATTGACTCAGTGCGGTATTCAGCCTCTCTGGTGTCAAGTCTGATTTTGGAAAAAAAAAAAAAAATCCAAAATCAGACAGAGTGTTGACACCAGAGAGGCTAAGACCGCATTGACTCAGTGCGGTATTCAGCCTCTCTGGTGTCAAGTCTGATTTTGGAAAAAAAAAAAAAATCCAAAATCAGACAGAGTGTTGAGACCAGAGAGGCTAAGACCGCATTGACTCAGTGCGGTATTTAGCCTCTCTGGTGTCAAGTCTGATTTTGGAAAAAAAAAAAAAATCCAAAATCAGACAGAGTGTTGACACCAGAGAGGCTAAGACCGCATTGACTCAGTGCGGTATTCAGCCTCTCTGGTGTCAAGTCTGATTTTGGAAAGGAAAAAAAAATCCAAAATCAGACAGAGTGTTGAGACCAGAGAGGCTAAGACCGCATTGACTCAGTGCGGTATTCAGCCTCTCTGGTGTCAAGTCTGATTTTGGAAAAAAAAAAAAAAATCCAAAATCAGACAGAGTGTTGACACCAGAGAGGCTAAGACCGCATTGACTCAGTGCGGTATTCAGCCTCTCTGGTGTCAAGTCTGATTTTGGAAAAAAAAAAAAAAATCCAAAATCAGACAGAGTGTTGAGACCAGAGAGGCTAAGACCGCATTGACTCAGTGCGGTATTCAGCCTCTCTGGTGTCAAGTCTGATTTTGGAAAAAAAAAAAAAAATCCAAAATCAGACAGAGTGTTGACACCAGAGAGGCTAAGACCGCATTGACTCAGTGCGGTATTCAGCCTCTCTGGTGTCAAGTCTGATTTTGGAAAAAAAAAAAAAAAAAATCCAAAATCAGACAGAGTGTTGAGTCCAGAGAGGCTAAGACCGCATTGACTCAGTGCGGTATTCAGCCTCTCTAGTGTCAAGTCTGATTTTGGAAAAAAAAAAAAAAATCCAAAATCAGACAGAGTGTTGACACCAGAGAGGCTAAGACCGCATTGACTCAGTGCGGTATTCAACCTCTCTGGTGTCAAGTCTGATTTTGGAAAAAAAAAAAAAAAATCCAAAATCAGACAGAGTTTTGACACCAGAGAGGCTAAGACCGCATTGACTCAGTGCGGTATTCAGCCACTCTGGTGTCAAGTCTGATTTTGGAAAAAAAAAAAAAAAAAAATCCAAAATCAGACAGAGTGTTGAGACCAGAGAGGCTAAGACCGCATTGACTCAGTGCGGTATTCAGCCTCTCTGGTGTCAAGTCTGATTTTGGAAAAAAAAAAAAAAATCCAAAATCAGACAGAGTGTTGACACCAGAGAGGCTAAGACCGCATTGACTCAGTGCGGTATTCAGCCTCTCTGGTGTCAAGTCTGATTTTTGAAAAAAAAAAAAAAAAATCCAAAATCAGACAGAGTGTTGAGACCAGAGAGGCTAAGACCGCATTGACTCAGTGCGGTATTCAGCCTCTCTGGTGTCAAGTCTGATTTTGGAAAAAAAAAAAAAAAATCAAAAATCAGACAGTGTTGACACCAGAGAGGCTAAGACCGCATTGACTCAGTGCGGTATTCAGCCTCTCTGGTGTCAAGTCTGATTTTGGAAAAAAAAAAAAAAATCCAAAATCAGACAGAGTGTTGAGACCAGAGAGGCTAAGACCGCATTGACTCAGTGCGGTATTTAGCCTCTCTGGTGTCAAGTCTGATTTTGGAAAAAAAAAAAAAATCCAAAATCAGACAGAGTGTTGACACCAGAGAGGCTAAGACCGCATTGACTCAGTGCGGTATTCAGCCACTCTGGTGTCAAGTCTGATTTTGGAAAAAAAAAAAAAAAAAAATCCAAAATCAGACAGAGTGTTGAGACCAGAGAGGCTAAGACCGCATTGACTCAGTGCGGTATTCAGCCTCTCTGGTGTCAAGTCTGATTTTGGAAAAAAAAAAAAAAATCCAAAATCAGACAGAGTGTTGACACCAGAGAGGCTAAGACCGCATTGACTCAGTGCGGTATTCAGCCTCTCTGGTGTCAAGTCTGATTTTGGAAAAAAAAAAAAAATCCAAAATCAGACAGAGTGTTGAGACCAGAGAGGCTAAGACCGCATTGACTCAGTGCGGTATTTAGCCTCTCTGGTGTCAAGTCTGATTTTGAAAAAAAAAAAAAAATCCAAAATCAGACAGAGTGTTGACACCAGAGAGGCTAAGACCGCATTGACTCAGTGCGGTATTCAGCCTCTCTGGTGTCAAGTCTGATTTTGGAAAAAAAAAAAAAAAATCCAAAATCAGACAGAGTGTTGACACCAGAGAGGCTAAGACCGCATTGACTCAGTGCGGTATTCAGCCTCTCTGGTGTCAAGTCTGATTTTGAAAAAAAAAAAAAATCCAAAATCAGACAGAGTGTTGAGACCAGAGAGGCTAAGACCGCATTGACTCAGTGCGGTATTTAGCCTCTCTGGTGTCAAGTCTGATTTTGGAAAAAAAAAAAAAAATCCAAAATCAGACAGAGTGTTGACACCAGAGAGGCTAAGACCGCATTGACTCAGTGCGGTATTCAGCCACTCTGGTGTCAAGTCTGATTTTGGAAAAAAAAAAAAAAAAAAAATCCAAAATCAGACAGAGTGTTGAGACCAGAGAGGCTAAGACCGCATTGACTCAGTGCGGTATTCAGCCTCTCTGGTGTCAAGTCTGATTTTGGAAAAAAAAAAAAAAATCCAAAATCAGACAGAGTGTTGACACCAGAGAGGCTAAGACCGCATTGACTCAGTGCGGTATTCAGCCTCTCTGGTGTCAAGTCTGATTTTGGAAAAAAAAAAAAAAAAATCCAAAATCAGACAGAGTGTTGAGACCAGAGAGGCTAAGACCGCATTGACTCAGTGCGGTATTCAGCCTCTCTGGTGTCAAGTCTGATTTTGGAAAAAAAAAAAAAAATCCAAAATCAGACAGAGTGTTGACACCAGAGAGGCTAAGACCGCATTGACTCAGTGCGGTATTCAGCCTCTCTGGTGTCAAGTCTGATTTTGGAAAAAAAAAAAAAATCCAAAATCAGACAGAGTGTTGAGACCAGAGAGGCTAAGACCGCATTGACTCAGTGCGGTATTTAGCCTCTCTGGTGTCAAGTCTGATTTTGAAAAAAAAAAAAAAATCCAAAATCAGACAGAGTGTTGACACCAGAGAGGCTAAGACCGCATTGACTCAGTGCGGTATTCAGCCTCTCTGGTGTCAAGTCTGATTTTGGAAAAAAAAAAAAAAAATCCAAAATCAGACAGAGTGTTGACACCAGAGAGGCTAAGACCGCATTGACTCAGTGCGGTATTCAGCCTCTCTGGTGTCAAGTCTGATTTTGGAAAAAAAAAAAAAAAAATCCAAAATCAGACAGAGTGTTGAGACCAGAGAGGCTAAGACCGCATTGACTCAGTGCGGTATTCAGCCTCTCTGGTGTCAACTCTGATTTTGGAAAAAAAAAAAAAAAAATCAAAAATCAGACAGTGTTGACACCAGCGAGGCTAAGACCGCATTGACTCAGTGCGGTATTCAGCCTCTCTGGTGTCAAGTCTGATTTTGGAAAAAAAAAAAAAATCCAAAATCAGACAGAGTGTTGAGACCAGAGAGGCTAAGACCACATTGACTCAGTGCGGTATTCAGCCTCTCTGGTGTCAAGTCTGATTTTGAAAAAAAAAAAAAAAAAATCCAAAATCAGACAGAGTGTTGACACCAGAGAGGCTAAGACCGCATTGACTCAGTGCGGTATTCAGCCTCTCTGGTGTCAAGTCTGATTTTGGAAAAAAAAAAAAAAATCCAAAATCAGACAGAGTGTTGAGACCAGAGAGGCTGAGACCACATTGACTCAGTGCGGTATTCAGCCTCTCTGGTGTCAAGTCTGATTTTGGAAAAAAAAAAAGAGAAAATCCAAAATCAGACAGAGTGTTGAGACCAGAGAGGCTAAGACCGCATTGACTCAGTGCGGTATTCAGCCTCTCTGGTGTCAAGTCTGATTTTGGAAAAAAAAAAAGAAAATCCAAAATCAGACAGAGTGTTGACACCAGAGAGGCTAAGACCGCATTGACTCAGTGCGGTATTCAGCCTCTCTGGTGTCAAGTCTGATTTTGGAAAAAAAAAAAAAAAAAATCCAAAATCAGACAGAGTGTTGAGACCAGAGAGGCTAAGACCGCATTGACTCAGTGCGGTATTCAGCCTCTCTGGTGTCGTCTGATTTTGAAAAAAAAAAAAAAAAAATCCAAAATCAGACAGAGTGTTGAGACCAGAGAGGCTAAGACCGCATTGACTCAGTGCGGTATTCAGCCTCTCTGGTGTCAAGTCTGATTTTGGAAAAAAAAAAAAAAAATCCAAAATCAGACAGAGTGTTGACACCAGAGAGGCTAAGACCGCATTGACTCAGTGCGGTATTCAGCCTCTCTGGTGTCAAGTCTGATTTTGGAAAAAAAAAAAAAATCCAAAATCAGACAGAGTGTTGAGACCAGAGAGGCTAAGACCGC
Source organism: Poromitra crassiceps (assembly GCF_964638095.1). Lineage (NCBI taxonomy): Eukaryota > Metazoa > Chordata > Actinopteri > Beryciformes > Melamphaidae > Poromitra > Poromitra crassiceps. The sequence goes on along the minus strand of NW_028152173.1, from coordinate 49,132 downwards.
ATTGACTCAGTGCGGTATTTAGCCTCTCTGGTGTCAAGTCTGATTTTGGAAAAAAAAAAAAAATCCAAAATCAGACAGAGTGTTGACACCAGAGAGGCTAAGACCGCATTGACTCAGTGCGGTATTCAGCCTCTCTGGTGTCAAGTCTGATTTTGGAAAAAAAAAAAAAAAATCCAAAATCAGACAGAGTGTTGACACCAGAGAGGCTAAGACCGCATTGACTCAGTGCGGTATTCAGCCTCTCTGGTGTCAAGTCTGATTTTGGAAAAAAAAAAAAAAAAATCCAAAATCAGACAGAGTGTTGAGACCAGAGAGGCTAAGACCGCATTGACTCAGTGCGGTATTCAGCCTCTCTGGTGTCAACTCTGATTTTGGAAAAAAAAATCAAAAATCAAAAATCAGACAGTGTTGACACCAGCGAGGCTAAGACCGCATTGACTCAGTGCGGTATTCAGCCTCTCTGGTGTCAAGTCTGATTTTGAAAAAAAAAAAAAAAAAATCCAAAATCAGACAGAGTGTTGACACCAGAGAGGCTAAGACCGCATTGACTCAGTGCGGTATTCAGCCTCTCTGGTGTCAAGTCTGATTTTGGAAAAAAAAAAAAAAATCCAAAATCAGACAGAGTGTTGAGACCAGAGAGGCTGAGACCACATTGACTCAGTGCGGTATTCAGCCTCTCTGGTGTCAAGTCTGATTTTGGAAAAAAAAAAAAGAAAATCCAAAATCAGACAGAGTGTTGAGACCAGAGAGGCTAAGACCGCATTGACTCAGTGCGGTATTCAGCCTCTCTGGTGTCAAGTCTGATTTTGGAAAAAAAAAAAGAAAATCCAAAATCAGACAGAGTGTTGACACCAGAGAGGCTAAGACCGCATTGACTCAGTGCGGTATTCAGCCTCTCTGGTGTCAAGTCTGATTTTGGAAAAAAAAAAAAAAAAAAATCCAAAATCAGACAGAGTGTTGAGACCAGAGAGGCTAAGACCGCATTGACTCAGTGCGGTATTCAGCCTCTCTGGTGTCAAGTCTGATTTTGGAAAAAAAAAAAAAAAAATCCAAAATCAGACAGAGTGTTGAGACCAGAGAGGCTAAGACCGCATTGACTCAGTGCGGTATTCAGCCTCTCTGGTGTCAAGTCTGATTTTGGGGGGAAAAAAAAAAAAAAAAATCCAAAATCAGACAGAGTGTTCACACCAGAGAGGCTAAGACCGCATTGACTCAGTGCGGTATTCAGCCTCTCTGGTGTCAAGTCTGATTTTGGAAAGAAAAAAAAAATCCAAAATCAGACAGAGTGTTGACACCAGAGAGGCTAAGACCGCATTGACTCAGTGCGGTATTCAGCCTCTCTGGTGTCAAGTCTGATTTTGGAAAGAAAAAAAAAATCCAAAATCAGACAGAGTGTTGAGACCAGAGAGGCTAAGACCGCATTGACTCAGTGCGGTATTCAGCCTCTCTGGTGTCAAGTCTGATTTTGGAAAAAAAAAAAAAAATCCAAAATCAGACAGAGTGTTGACACCAGAGAGGCTAAGACCGCATTGACTCAGTGCGGTATTCAGCCTCTCTGGTGTCAAGTCTGATTTTGGAAAAAAAAAAAAAATCCAAAATCAGACAGAGTGTTGAGACCAGAGAGGCTAAGACCGCATTGACTCAGTGCGGTATTCAGCCTCTCTGGTGTCAAGTCTGATTTTGGAAAAAAAAAAAAAAATCCAAAATCAGACAGAGTGTTGACACCAGAGAGGCTAAGACCGCATTGACTCAGTGCGGTATTCAGCCTCTCTGGTGTCAAGTCTGATTTTGGAAAAAAAAAAAAAAAAATCCAAAATCAGACAGAGTGTTGAGTCCAGAGAGGCTAAGACCGCATTGACTCAGTGCGGTATTCAGCCTCTCTAGTGTCAAGTCTGATTTTGGAAAAAAAAAAAAAATCCAAAATCAGACAGAGTGTTGACACCAGAGAGGCTAAGACCGCATTGACTCAGTGCGGTATTCAACCTCTCTGGTGTCAAGTCTGATTTTGGAAAAAAAAAAAAAAAATCCAAAATCAGACAGAGTGTTGACACCAGAGAGGCTAAGACCGCATTGACTCAGTGCGGTATTCAGCCACTCTGGTGTCAAGTCTGATTTTGGAAAAAAAAAAAAAAAAAAATCCAAAATCAGACAGAGTGTTGAGACCAGAGAGGCTAAGACCGCATTGACTCAGTGCGGTATTCAGCCTCTCTGGTGTCAAGTCTGATTTTGGAAAAAAAAAAAAAAATCCAAAATCAGACAGAGTGTTGACACCAGAGAGGCTAAGACCGCATTGACTCAGTGCGGTATTCAGCCTCTCTGGTCTCAAGTCTGATTTTGGAAAAAAAAAAAAAAAAATCCAAAATCAGACAGAGTGTTGAGACCAGAGAGGCTAAGACCGCATTGACTCAGTGCGGTATTCAGCCTCTCTGGTGTCAAGTCTGATTTTGGAAAAAAAAAAAAAAATCCAAAATCAGACAGAGTGTTGACACCAGAGAGGCTAAGACCGCATTGACTCAGTGCGGTATTCAGCCTCTCTGGTGTCAAGTCTGATTTTGGAAAAAAAAAAAAAATCCAAAATCAGACAGAGTGTTGAGACCAGAGAGGCTAAGACCGCATTGACTCAGTGCGGTATTTAGCCTCTCTGGTGTCAAGTCTGATTTTGGAAAAAAAAAAAAAATCCAAAATCAGACAGAGTGTTGACACCAGAGAGGCTAAGACCGCATTGACTCAGTGCGGTATTCAGCCTCTCTGGTGTCAAGTCTGATTTTGGAAAAAAAAAAAAAAAATCCAAAATCAGACAGAGTGTTGACACCAGAGAGGCTAAGACCGCATTGACTCAGTGCGGTATTCAGCCTCTCTGGTGTCAAGTCTGATTTTGGAAAAAAAAAAAAAAAAATCCAAAATCAGACAGAGTGTTGAGACCAGAGAGGCTAAGACCGCATTGACTCAGTGCGGTATTCAGCCTCTCTGGTGTCAACTCTGATTTTGGAAAAAAAAAAAAAAAATCAAAAATCAGACAGTGTTGACACCAGCGAGGCTAAGACCGCATTGACTCAGTGCGGTATTCAGCCTCTCTGGTGTCAAGTCTGATTTTGGAAAAAAAAAAAAAATCCAAAATCAGACAGAGTGTTGAGACCAGAGAGGCTAAGACCACATTGACTCAGTGCGGTATTCAGCCTCTCTGGTGTCAAGTCTGATTTTGAAAAAAAAAAAAAAAAAATCCAAAATCAGACAGAGTGTTGAGACCAGAGAGGCTAAGACCACATTGACTCAGTGCGGTATTCAGCCTCTCTGGTGTCAAGTCTGATTTTGAAAAAAAAAAAAAAAAAATCCAAAATCAGACAGAGTGTTGACACCAGAGAGGCTAAGACCGCATTGACTCAGTGCGGTATTCAGCCTCTCTGGTGTCAAGTCTGATTTTGGAAAAAAAAAAAAGAAAATCCAAAATCAGACAGAGTGTTGAGACCAGAGAGGCTAAGACCGCATTGACTCAGTGCGGTATTCAGCCTCTCTGGTGTCAAGTCTGATTTTGGAAAAAAAAAAAAAAAAAAAATCCAAAATCAGACAGAGTGTTGAGACCAGAGAGGCTAAGACCGCATTGACTCAGTGCGGTATTCAGCCTCTCTGGTGTCAAGTCTGATTTTGGAAAAAAAAAAAAAAAAATCCAAAATCAGACAGAGTGTTGAGACCAGAGAGGCTAAGACCGCATTGACTCAGTGCGGTATTCAGCCTCTCTGGTGTCAAGTCTGATTTTGGGGAAAAAAAAAAAAAAAAAATCCAAAATCAGACAGAGTGTTCACACCAGAGAGGCTAAGACCGCATTGACTCAGTGCGGTATTCAGCCTCTCTGGTGTCAAGTCTGATTTTGGAAAAAAAAAAAAAAAAATCCAAAATCAGACAGAGTGTTGACACCAGAGAGGCTAAGACCGCATTGACTCAGTGCGGTATTCAGCCTCTCTGGTGTCAAGTCTGATTTTGGAAAGAAAAAAAAATCCAAAATCAGACAGAGTGTTCAGACCAGAGAGGCTAAGACCGCATTGACTCAGTGCGGTATTCAGCCTCTCTGGTGTCAAGTCTGATTTTGGAAAAAAAAAAAAAAATCCAAAATCAGACAGAGTGTTGACACCAGAGAGGCTAAGACCGCATTGACTCAGTGCGGTATTCAGCCTCTCTGGTGTCAAGTCTGATTTTGGAAAAAAAAAAAAAAATCCAAAATCAGACAGAGTGTTGAGACCAGAGAGGCTAAGACCGCATTGACTCAGTGCGGTATTCAGCCTCTCTGGTGTCAAGTCTGATTTTGGAAAAAAAAAAAAAAATCCAAAATCAGACAGAGTGTTGACACCAGAGAGGCTAAGACCGCATTGACTCAGTGCGGTATTCAGCCTCTCTGGTGTCAAGTCTGATTTTGGAAAAAAAAAAAAAAAAATCCAAAATCAGACAGAGTGTTGAGTCCAGAGAGGCTAAGACCGCATTGACTCAGTGCGGTATTCAGCCTCTCTAGTGTCAAGTCTGATTTTGGAAAAAAAAAAAAAAATCCAAAATCAGACAGAGTGTTGACACCAGAGAGGCTAAGACCGCATTGACTCAGTGCGGTATTCAACCTCTCTGGTGTCAAGTCTGATTTTGGAAAAAAAAAAAAAAAATCCAAAATCAGACAGAGTGTTGACACCAGAGAGGCTAAGACCGCATTGACTCAGTGCGGTATTCAGCCACTCTGGTGTCAAGTCTGATTTTGGAAAAAAAAAAAAAAAAAAAATCCAAAATCAGACAGAGTGTTGAGACCAGAGAGGCTAAGACCGCATTGACTCAGTGCGGTATTCAGCCTCTCTGGTGTCAAGTCTGATTTTGGAAAAAAAAAAAAAAATCCAAAATCAGACAGAGTGTTGACACCAGAGAGGCTAAGACCGCATTGACTCAGTGCGGTATTCAGCCTCTCTGGTGTCAAGTCTGATTTTGGAAAAAAAAAAAAAAAAATCCAAAATCAGACAGTGTTGAGACCAGAGAGGCTAAGACCGCATTGACTCAGTGCGGTATTCAGCCTCTCTGGTGTCAAGTCTGATTTTGGAAAAAAAAAAAAAAATCCAAAATCAGACAGAGTGTTGACACCAGAGAGGCTAAGACCGCATTGACTCAGTGCGGTATTCAGCCTCTCTGGTGTCAAGTCTGATTTTGGAAAGAAAAAAAAAAATCCAAAATCAGACAGAGTGTTGAGACCAGAGAGGCTAAGACCGCATTGACTCAGTGCGGTATTCAGCCTCTCTGGTGTCAAGTCTGATTTTGGAAAAAAAAAAAAAAATCCAAAATCAGACAGAGTGTTGACACCAGAGAGGCTAAGACCGCATTGACTCAGTGCGGTATTCAGCCTCTCTGGTGTCAAGTCTGATTTTGGAAAGAAAAAAAAAAATCCAAAATCAGACAGAGTGTTGAGACCAGAGAGGCTAAGACCGCATTGACTCAGTGCGGTATTCAGCCTCTCTGGTGTCAAGTCTGATTTTGGAAAAAAAAAAAAAAATCCAAAATCAGACAGAGTGTTGACACCAGAGAGGCTAAGACCGCATTGACTCAGTGCGGTATTCAGCCTCTCTGGTGTCAAGTCTGATTTTGGAAAAAAAAAAAAAAATCCAAAATCAGACAGAGTGTTGAGACCAGAGAGGCTAAGACCGCATTGACTCAGTGCGGTATTCAGCCTCTCTGGTGTCAAGTCTGATTTTGGAAAAAAAAAAAAAAAATCCAAAATCAGACAGAGTGTTGACACCAGAGAGGCTAAGACCGCATTGACTCAGTGCGGTATTCAGCCTCTCTGGTGTCAAGTCTGATTTTGGAAAAAAAAAAAAAAAAATCCAAAATCAGACAGAGTGTTGAGTCCAGAGAGGCTAAGACCGCATTGACTCAGTGCGGTATTCAGCCTCTCTAGTGTCAAGTCTGATTTTGGAAAAAAAAAAAAAATCCAAAATCAGACAGAGTGTTGACACCAGAGAGGCTAAGACCGCATTGACTCAGTGCGGTATTCAACCTCTCTGGTGTCAAGTCTGATTTTGGAAAAAAAAAAAAAAAATCCAAAATCAGACAGAGTTTTGACACCAGAGAGGCTAAGACCGCATTGACTCAGTGCGGTATTCAGCCACTCTGGTGTCAAGTCTGATTTTGGAAAAAAAAAAAAAAAAAAATCCAAAATCAGACAGAGTGTTGAGACCAGAGAGGCTAAGACCGCATTGACTCAGTGCGGTATTCAGCCTCTCTGGTGTCAAGTCTGATTTTGGAAAAAAAAAAAAAAATCCAAAATCAGACAGAGTGTTGACACCAGAGAGGCTAAGACCGCATTGACTCAGTGCGGTATTCAGCCTCTCTGGTGTCAAGTCTGATTTTGGAAAAAAAAAAAAAAAAATCCAAAATCAGACAGAGTGTTGAGACCAGAGAGGCTAAGACCGCATTGACTCAGTGCGGTATTCAGCCTCTCTGGTGTCAAGTCTGATTTTGGAAAAAAAAAAAAAAATCCAAAATCAGACAGAGTGTTGACACCAGAGAGGCTAAGACCGCATTGACTCAGTGCGGTATTCAGCCTCTCTGGTGTCAAGTCTGATTTTGGAAAAAAAAAAAAAAATCCAAAATCAGACAGAGTGTTGAGACCAGAGAGGCTAAGACCGCATTGACTCAGTGCGGTATTCAGCCTCTCTGGTGTCAAGTCTGATTTTGGAAAAAAAAAAAAAAATCCAAAATCAGACAGAGTGTTGACACCAGAGAGGCTAAGACCGCATTGACTCAGTGCGGTATTCAGCCTCTCTGGTGTCAAGTCTGATTTTGGAAAAAAAAAAAAAAAATCCAAAATCAGACAGAGTGTTGAGTCCAGAGAGGCTAAGACCGCATTGACTCAGTGCGGTATTCAGCCTCTCTAGTGTCAAGTCTGATTTTGGAAAAAAAAAAAAAAATCCAAAATCAGACAGAGTGTTGACACCAGAGAGGCTAAGACCGCATTGACTCAGTGCGGTATTCAACCTCTCTGGTGTCAAGTCTGATTTTGGAAAAAAAAAAAAAAAATCCAAAATCAGACAGAGTGTTGACACCAGAGAGGCTAAGACCGCATTGACTCAGTGCGGTATTCAGCCACTCTGGTGTCAAGTCTGATTTTGGAAAAAAAAAAAAAAAATCCAAAATCAGACAGAGTGTTGAGACCAGAGAGGCTAAGACCGCATTGACTCAGTGCGGTATTCAGCCTCTCTGGTGTCAAGTCTGATTTTGGAAAAAAAAAAAAAAATCCAAAATCAGACAGAGTGTTGACACCAGAGAGGCTAAGACCGCATTGACTCAGTGCGGTATTCAGCCTCTCTGGTGTCAAGTCTGATTTTGGAAAAAAAAAAAAAAAAATCCAAAATCAGACAGAGTGTTGAGACCAGAGAGGCTAAGACCGCATTGACTCAGTGCGGTATTCAGCCTCTCTGGTGTCAAGTCTGATTTTGGAAAAAAAAAAAAAAATCCAAAATCAGACAGAGTGTTGACACCAGAGAGGCTAAGACCGCATTGACTCAGTGCGGTATTCAGCCTCTCTGGTGTCAAGTCTGATTTTGGAAAAAAAAAAAAAATCCAAAATCAGACAGAGTGTTGAGACCAGAGAGGCTAAGACCGCATTGACTCAGTGCGGTATTCAGCCTCTCTGGTGTCAAGTCTGATTTTGGAAAAAAAAAAAAATCCAAAATCAGACAGAGTGTTGACACCAGAGAGGCTAAGACCGCATTGACTCAGTGCGGTATTCAGCCTCTCTGGTGTCAAGTCTGATTTTGGAAAAAAAAAAAAAATCCAAAATCAGACAGAGTGTTGAGACCAGAGAGGCTAAGACCGCATTGACTCAGTGCGGTATTCAGCCTCTCTGGTGTCAAGTCTGATTTGGAAAAAAAAAAAAAATCCAAAATCAGACAGAGTGTTGACACCAGAGAGGCTAAGACCGCATTGACTCAGTGCGGTATTCAGCCTCTCTGGTGTCAAGTCTGATTTTGGAAAAAAAAAAAAAATCCAAAATCAGACAGAGTGTTGAGACCAGAGAGGCTAAGACCGCATTGACTCAGTGCGGTATTCAGCCTCTCTGGTGTCAAGTCTGATTTTGGAAAAAAAAAAAAAAAATCCAAAATCAGACAGAGTGTTGACACCAGAGAGGCTAAGACCGCATTGACTCAGTGCGGTATTCAGCCTCTCTGGTGTCAAGTCTGATTTTGGAAAAAAAAAAAAAAAATCCAAAATCAGACAGAGTGTTGAGACCAGAGAGGCTAAGACCGCATTGACTCAGTGCGGTATTCAGCCTCTCTGGTGTCAAGTCTGATTTTGGAAAAAAAAAAAAAATCCAAAATCAGACAGAGTGTTGACACCAGAGAGGCTAAGACCGCATTGACTCAGTGCGGTATTCAGCCTCTCTGGTGTCAAGTCTGATTTTGGAAAAAAAAAAAAAAAATCCAAAATCAGACAGAGTGTTGACACCAGAGAGGCTAAGACCGCATTGACTCAGTGCGGTATTCAGCCTCTCTGGTGTCAAGTCTGATTTTGGAAAAAAAAAAAAAAAAATCCAAAATCAGACAGAGTGTTGAGACCAGAGAGGCTAAGACCGCATTGACTCAGTGCGGTATTCAGCCTCTCTGGTGTCAAGTCTGATTTTGGAAAAAAAAAAAAAATCCAAAATCAGACAGAGTGTTGACACCAGAGAGGCTAAGACCGCATTGACTCAGTGCGGTATTCAGCCTCTCTGGTGTCAAGTCTGATTTTGAAAAAAAAAAAAAAAATCCAAAATCAGACAGAGTGTTGAGACCAGAGAGGCTAGACCGCATTGACTCAGTGCGGTATTCAGCCTCTCTGGTGTCAAGTCTGATTTTGGACAAAAAAAAAAAAATCAAAAATCAGACAGAGTGTTGACACCAGAGAGGCTAAGACCGCATTGACTCAGTGCGGTATTCAGCCTCTCTGTGTCAAGTCTGATTTTGGAAAAAAAAAAAAAATCCAAAATCAGACAGAGTGTTGAGACCAGAGAGGCTAAGACCGCATTGACTCAGTGCGGTATTTCATTGACTCAGTGCGGTATTTAGCCTCTCTGGTGTCAAGTCTGATTTTGGAAAAAAAAAAAAAAATCCAAAATCAGACAGAGTGTTGACACCAGAGAGGCTAAGACCGCATTGACTCAGTGCGGTATTCAGCCACTCTGGTGTCAAGTCTGATTTTGGAAAAAAAAAAAAAAAAAAAATCCAAAATCAGACAGAGTGTTGAGACCAGAGAGGCTAAGACCGCATTGACTCAGTGCGGTATTCAGCCTCTCTGGTGTCAAGTCTGATTTTGGAAAAAAAAAAAAAAATCCAAAATCAGACAGAGTGTTGACACCAGAGAGGCTAAGACCGCATTGACTCAGTGCGGTATTCAGCCTCTCTGGTGTCAAGTCTGATTTTGGAAAAAAAAAAAAAAAAATCCAAAATCAGACAGAGTGTTGAGACCAGAGAGGCTAAGACCGCATTGACTCAGTGCGGTATTCAGCCTCTCTGGTGTCAAGTCTGATTTTGGAAAAAAAAAAAAAAATCCAAAATCAGACAGAGTGTTGACACCAGAGAGGCTAAGACCGCATTGACTCAGTGCGGTATTCAGCCTCTCTGGTGTCAAGTCTGATTTTGGAAAAAAAAAAAAAATCCAAAATCAGACAGAGTGTTGAGACCAGAGAGGCTAAGACCGCATTGACTCAGTGCGGTATTTAGCCTCTCTGGTGTCAAGTCTGATTTTGAAAAAAAAAAAAAAATCCAAAATCAGACAGAGTGTTGACACCAGAGAGGCTAAGACCGCATTGACTCAGTGCGGTATTCAGCCTCTCTGGTGTCAAGTCTGATTTTGGAAAAAAAAAAAAAAAATCCAAAATCAGACAGAGTGTTGACACCAGAGAGGCTAAGACCGCATTGACTCAGTGCGGTATTCAGCCTCTCTGGTGTCAAGTCTGATTTTGGAAAAAAAAAAAAAAAAATCCAAAATCAGACAGAGTGTTGAGACCAGAGAGGCTAAGACCGCATTGACTCAGTGCGGTATTCAGCCTCTCTGGTGTCAACTCTGATTTTGGAAAAAAAAAAAAAAAAATCAAAAATCAGACAGTGTTGACACCAGCGAGGCTAAGACCGCATTGACTCAGTGCGGTATTCAGCCTCTCTGGTGTCAAGTCTGATTTTGGAAAAAAAAAAAAAATCCAAAATCAGACAGAGTGTTGAGACCAGAGAGGCTAAGACCACATTGACTCAGTGCGGTATTCAGCCTCTCTGGTGTCAAGTCTGATTTTGAAAAAAAAAAAAAAAAATCCAAAATCAGACAGAGTGTTGACACCAGAGAGGCTAAGACCGCATTGACTCAGTGCGGTATTCAGCCTCTCTGGTGTCAAGTCTGATTTTGGAAAAAAAAAAAAAAATCCAAAATCAGACAGAGTGTTGAGACCAGAGAGGCTGAGACCACATTGACTCAGTGCGGTATTCAGCCTCTCTGGTGTCAAGTCTGATTTTGGAAAAAAAAAAAGAGAAAATCCAAAATCAGACAGAGTGTTGAGACCAGAGAGGCTAAGACCGCATTGACTCAGTGCGGTATTCAGCCTCTCTGGTGTCAAGTCTGATTTTGGAAAAAAAAAAAGAAAATCCAAAATCAGACAGAGTGTTGACACCAGAGAGGCTAAGACCGCATTGACTCAGTGCGGTATTCAGCCTCTCTGGTGTCAAGTCTGATTTTGGAAAAAAAAAAAAAAAAAATCCAAAATCAGACAGAGTGTTGAGACCAGAGAGGCTAAGACCGCATTGACTCAGTGCGGTATTCAGCCTCTCTGGTGTCAAGTCTGATTTTGGAAAAAAAAAAAAAATCCAAAATCAGACAGAGTGTTGAGACCAGAGAGGCTAAGACCGCATTGACTCAGTGCGGTATTTAGCCTCTCTGGTGTCAAGTCTGATTTTGGAAAAAAAAAAAAAATCCAAAATCAGACAGAGTGTTGACACCAGAGAGGCTAAGACCGCATTGACTCAGTGCGGTATTCAGCCTCTCTGGTGTCAAGTCTGATTTTGGAAAAAAAAAAAAAAAATCCAAAATCAGACAGAGTGTTGACACCAGAGAGGCTAAGACCGCATTGACTCAGTGCGGTATTCAGCCTCTCTGGTGTCAAGTCTGATTTTGGAAAAAAAAAAAAAAAAATCCAAAATCAGACAGAGTGTTGAGACCAGAGAGGCTAAGACCGCATTGACTCAGTGCGGTATTCAGCCTCTCTGGTGTCAACTCTGATTTTGGAAAAAAAAAAAAAAAATCAAAAATCAGACAGTGTTGACACCAGCGAGGCTAAGACCGCATTGACTCAGTGCGGTATTCAGCCTCTCTGGTGTCAAGTCTGATTTTGGAAAAAAAAAAAAGAATCCAAAATCAGACAGAGTGTTGAGACCAGAGAGGCTAAGACCACATTGACTCAGTGCGGTATTCAGCCTCTCTGGTGTCAAGTCTGATTTTGAAAAAAAAAAAAAAAAAATCCAAAATCAGACAGAGTGTTGACACCAGAGAGGCTAAGACCGCATTGACTCAGTGCGGTATTCAGCCTCTCTGGTGTCAAGTCTGATTTTGGAAAAAAAAAAAAAAATCCAAAATCAGACAGAGTGTTGAGACCAGAGAGGCTGAGACCACATTGACTCAGTGCGGTATTCAGCCTCTCTGGTGTCAAGTCTGATTTTGGAAAAAAAAAAAAAAAAATCCAAAATCAGACAGAGTGTTGAGACCAGAGAGGCTAAGACCGCATTGACTCAGTGCAGTATTCAGCCTCTCTGGTGTCAAGTCTGATTTTGAAAAAAAAAAAAAAAAAATCCAAAATCAGACAGAGTGTTGACACCAGAGAGGCTAAGACCGCATTGACTCAGTGCGGTATTCAGCCTCTCTGGTGTCAAGTCTGATTTTGGAAAAAAAAAAAAAAAAAATCCAAAATAAGACAGAGTGTTGACACCAGAGAGGCTAAGACCGCATTGACTCAGTGCGGTATTCAGCCTCTCTGGTGTCAAGTCTGATTTTGGAAAAAAAAAAAAAAAAAAATCCAAAATCAGACAGAGTGTTGACACCAGAGAGGCTAAGACCGCATTGACTCAGTGCGGTATTCAGCCTCTCTGGTGTCAAGTCTGATTTTGGAAAAAAAAAAAAAATCCAAAATCAGACAGAGTGTTGAGACCAGAGAGGCTAAGACCGCATTGACTCAGTGCGGTATTTAGCCTCTCTGGTGTCAAGTCTGATTTTGGAAAAAAAAAAAAAAATCCAAAATCAGACAGAGTGTTGACACCAGAGAGGCTAAGACCGCATTGACTCAGTGCGGTATTCAGCCTCTCTGGTGTCAAGTCTGATTTTGGAAAAAAAAAAAAAAAATCCAAAATCAGACAGAGTGTTGACACCAGAGAGGCTAAGACCGCATTGACTCAGTGCGGTATTCAGCCTCTCTGGTGTCAAGTCTGATTTTGGAAAAAAAAAAAAAAAAATCCAAAATCAGACAGAGTGTTGAGACCAGAGAGGCTAAGACCGCATTGACTCAGTGCGGTATTCAGCCTCTCTGGTGTCAACTCTGATTTTGGAAAAAAAAAAAAAAAATCAAAAATCAGACAGTGTTGACACCAGCGAGGCTAAGACCGCATTGACTCAGTGCGGTATTCAGCCTCTCTGGTGTCAAGTCTGATTTTGGAAAAAAAAAAAAAATCCAAAATCAGACACAGTGTTGAGACCAGAGAGGCTAAGACCACATTGACTCAGTGCGGTATTCAGCCTCTCTGGTGTCAAGTCTGATTTTGAAAAAAAAAAAAAAAAAATCCAAAATCAGACAGAGTGTTGACACCAGAGAGGCTAAGACCGCATTGACTCAGTGCGGTATTCAGCCTCTCTGGTGTCAAGTCTGATTTTGGAAAAAAAAAAAAAAATCCAAAATCAGACAGAGTGTTGAGACCAGAGAGGCTGAGACCACATTGACTCAGTGCGGTATTCAGCCTCTCTGGTGTCAAGTCTGATTTTGGAAAAAAAAAAAAAAAAATCCAAAATCAGACAGAGTGTTGAGACCAGAGAGGCTAAGACCGCATTGACTCAGTGCGGTATTCAGCCTCTCTGGTGTCAAGTCTGATTTTGGAAAAAAAAAAAGAAAATCCAAAATCAGACAGAGTGTTGACACCAGAGAGGCTAAGACCGCATTGACTCAGTGCGGTATTCAGCCTCTCTGGTGTCAAGTCTGATTTTGGAAAAAAAAAAAAAAAAAAATCCAAAATCAGACAGAGTGTTGAGACCAGAGAGGCTAAGACCGCATTGACTCAGTGCGGTATTCAGCCTCTCTGGTGTCAAGTCTGATTTTGGAAAAAAAAAAAAAAAAATCCAAAATCAGACAGAGTGTTGAGACCAGAGAGGCTAAGACCGCATTGACTCAGTGCGGTATTCAGCCTCTCTGGTGTCAAGTCTGATTTTGGGGAAAAAAAAAAAAAAAATCCAAAATCAGACAGAGTGTTCACACCAGAGAGGCTAAGACCGCATTGACTCAGTGCGGTATTCAGCCTCTCTGGTGTCAAGTCTGATTTTGGAAAAAAAAAAAAAAAAAATCCAAAATCAGACAGAGTGTTGACACCAGAGAGGCTAAGACCGCATTGACTCAGTGCGGTATTCAGCCTCTCTGGTGTCAATTCTGATTTTGGAAAGAAAAAAAAAATCCAAAATCAGACAGAGTGTTGAGACCAGAGAGGCTAAGACCGCATTGACTCAGTGCGGTATTCAGCCTCTCTGGTGTCAAGTCTGATTTTGGAAAAAAAAAAAAAAATCCAAAATCAGACAGAGTGTTGACACCAGAGAGGCTAAGACCGCATTGACTCAGTGCGGTATTCAGCCTCTCTGGTGTCAAGTCTGATTTTGGAAAAAAAAAAAAAAATCCAAAATCAGACAGAGTGTTGACACCAGAGAGGCTAAGACCGCATTGACTCAGTGCGGTATTCAGCCTCTCTGGTGTCAAGTCTGATTTTGGAAAAAAAAAAAAAAAAATCCAAAATCAGACAGAGTGTTGAGTCCAGAGAGGCTAAGACCGCATTGACTCAGTGCGGTATTCAGCCTCTCTAGCGTCAAGTCTGATTTTGGAAAAAAAAAAAAAATCCAAAATCAGACAGAGTGTTGACACCAGAGAGGCTAAGACCGCATTGACTCAGTGCGGTATTCAACCTCTCTGGTGTCAAGTCTGATTTTGGAAAAAAAAAAAAAAAATCCAAAATCAGACAGAGTGTTGACACCAGAGAGGCTAAGACCGCATTGACTCAGTGCGGTATTCAGCCACTCTGGTGTCAAGTCTGATTTTGGAAAAAAAAAAAAAAAAAAATCCAAAATCAGACAGAGTGTTGAGACCAGAGAGGCTAAGACCGCATTGACTCAGTGCGGTATTCAGCCTCTCTGGTGTCAAGTCTGATTTTGGAAAAAAAAAAAAAAATCCAAAATCAGACAGAGTGTTGACACCAGAGAGGCTAAGACCGCATTGACTCAGTGCGGTATTCAGCCTCTCTGGTGTCAAGTCTGATTTTGGAAAAAAAAAAAAAAAAATCCAAAATCAGACAGAGTGTTGAGACCAGAGAGGCTAAGACCGCATTGACTCAGTGCGGTATTCAGCCTCTCTGGTGTCAAGTCTGATTTTGGAAAAAAAAAAAAAAAATCCAAAATCAGACAGAGTGTTGACACCAGAGAGGCTAAGACCGCATTGACTCAGTGCGGTATTCAGCCTCTCTGGTGTCAAGTCTGATTTTGGAAAAAAAAAAAAAAAAATCCAAAATCAGACAGAGTGTTGAGACCAGAGAGGCTAAGACCGCATTGACTCAGTGCGGTATTCAGCTACTCTGGTGTCAACTCTGATTTTGGAAAAAAAAAAAAAAAATCAAAAATCAGACAGAGTGTTGACACCAGCGAGGCTAAGACCGCATTGACTTAGTGCGGTATTCAGCCTCTCTGGTGTCAAGTCTGATTTTGGAAAAAAAAAAAAAATCCAAAATCAGACAGAGTGTTGAGACCAGAGAGGCTAAGACCGCATTGACTCAGTGCGGTATTCAGCCTCTCTGGTGTCAAGTCTGATTTTGAAAAAAAAAAAAAAAAAATCCAAAATCAGACAGAGTGTTGACACCAGAGAGGCTAAGACCGCATTGACTCAGTGCGGTATTCAGCCTCTCTGGTGTCAAGTCTGATTTTGGAAAAAAAAAAAAAAAAATCCAAAATAAGACAGAGTGTTGACACCAGAGAGGCTAAGACCGCATTGACTCAGTGCGGTATTCAGCCTCTCTGGTGTCAAGTCTGATTTTGGAAAAAAAAAAAAAAAAATCCAAAATAAGACAGAGTGTTGACACCAGAGAGGCTAAGACCGCATTGACTCAGTGCGGTATTCAGCCTCTCTGGTGTCCAGTCTGATTTTGGAAAAAAAAAAAAAAAAAATCCAAAATCAGACAGAGTGTTGACACCAGAGAGGCTAAGACCGCATTGACTCAGTGCGGTATTCAGCCTCTCTGGTGTCAAGTCTGATTTTGGAAAAAAAAAAAAAATCCAAAATCAGACAGAGTGTTGAGACCAGAGAGGCTAAGACCGCATTGACTCAGTGCGGTATTTAGCCTCTCTGGTGTCAAGTCTGATTTTGGAAAAAAAAAAAAAATCCAAAATCAGACAGAGTGTTGACACCAGAGAGGCTAAGACCGCATTGACTCAGTGCGGTATTCAGCCTCTCTGGTGTCAAGTCTGATTTTGGAAAAAAAAAAAAAAAATCCAAAATCAGACAGAGTGTTGACACCAGAGAGGCTAAGACCGCATTGACTCAGTGCGGTATTCAGCCTCTCTGGTGTCAAGTCTGATTTTGGAAAAAAAAAAAAAAAAATCCAAAATCAGACAGAGTGTTGAGACCAGAGAGGCTAAGACCGCATTGACTCAGTGCGGTATTCAGCCTCTCTGGTGTCAACTCTGATTTTGGAAAAAAAAAAAAGAAAAACAAAAATCAGACAGTGTTGACACCAGCGAGGCTAAGACCGCATTGACTCAGTGGGGTATTCAGCCTCTCTGGTGTCAAGTCTGATTTTGGAAAAAAAAAAAAAATCCAAAATCAGACAGAGTGTTGAGACCAGAGAGGCTAAGACCACATTGACTCAGTGCGGTATTCAGCCTCTCTGGTGTCAAGTCTGATTTTGAAAAAAAAAAAAAAAAAATCCAAAATCAGACAGAGTGTTGACACCAGAGAGGCTAAGACCGCATTGACTCAGTGCGGTATTCAGCCTCTCTGGTGTCAAGTCTGATTTTGGAAAAAAAAAAAAAAATCCAAAATCAGACAGAGTGTTGAGACCAGAGAGGCTGAGACCACATTGACTCAGTGCGGTATTCAGCCTCTCTGGTGTCAAGTCTGAAATTGGAAAAAAAGAAAAGAAAATACAAAATCAGACAGAGTGTTGAGACCAGAGAGGCTAAGACCGCATTGACTCAGTGCGGTATTCAGCCTCTCTGGTGTCAAGTCTGATTTTGGAAAAAAAAAAAGAAAATCCAAAATCAGACAGAGTGTTGACACCAGAGAGGCTAAGACCGCATTGACTCAGTGCGGTATTCAGCCTCTCTGGTGTCAAGTCTGATTTTGGAAAAAAAAAAAAAAAAAAATCCAAAATCAGACAGAGTGTTGAGACCAGAGAGGCTAAGACCGCATTGACTCAGTGCGGTATTCAGCCTCTCTGGTGTCAAGTCTGATTTTGGAAAAAAAAAAAAAAAAATCCAAAATCAGACAGAGTGTTGAGACCAGAGAGGCTAAGACCGCATTGACTCAGTGCGGTATTCAGCCTCTCTGGTGTCAAGTCTGATTTTGGGGGGAAAAAAAAAAAAAAAATCCAAAATCAGACAGAGTGTTCACACCAGAGAGGCTAAGACCGCATTGACTCAGTGCGGTATTCAGCCTCTCTGGTGTCAAGTCTGATTTTGGAAAAAAAAAAAAAAAATCCAAAATCAGACAGAGTGTTGACACCAGAGAGGCTAAGACCGCATTGACTCAGTGCGGTATTCAGCCTCTCTGGTGTCAAGTCTGATTTTGGAAAGAAAAAAAAAATCCAAAATCAGACAGAGTGTTGAGACCAGAGAGGCTAAGACCGCATTGACTCAGTGCGGTATTCAGCCTCTCTGGTGTCAAGTCTGATTTTAGAAAAAAAAAAAAAAATCCAAAATCAGACAGAGTGTTGACACCAGAGAGGCTAAGACCGCATTGACTCAGTGCGGTATTCAGCCTCTCTGGTGTCAAGTCTGATTTTGGAAAAAAAAAAAAAAATCCAAAATCAGACAGAGTGTCGAGACCAGAGAGGCTAAGACCGCATTGACTCAGTGCGGTATTCAGCCTCTCTGGTGTCAAGTCTGATTTTGGAAAAAAAAAAAAAAATCCAAAATCAGACAGAGTGTTGACACCAGAGAGGCTAAGACCGCATTGACTCAGTGCGGTATTCAGCCTCTCTGGTGTCAAGTCTGATTTTGGAAAAAAAAAAAAAAAAATCCAAAATCAGACAGAGTGTTGAGACCAGAGAGGCTAAGACCGCATTGACTCAGTGCGGTATTCAGCCTCTCTGGTGTCAAGTCTGATTTTGGAAAAAAAAAAAAAAATCCAAAATCAGACAGAGTGTTGACACCAGAGAGGCTAAGACCGCATTGACTCAGTGCGGTATTCAGCCTCTCTGGTGTCAAGTCTGATTTTGGAAAAAAAAAAAAAAAAATCCAAAATCAGACAGAGTGTTGAGACCAGAGAGGCTAAGACCGCATTGACTCAGTGCGGTATTCAGCTACTCTGGTGTCAACTCTGATTTTGGAAAAAAAAAAAAAAAATCAAAAATCAGACAGAGTGTTGACACCAGCGAGGCTAAGACCGCATTGACTTAGTGCGGTATTCAGCCTCTCTGGTGTCAAGTCTGATTTTGGAAAAAAAAAAAAAATCCAAAATCAGACAGAGTGTTGAGACCAGAGAGGCTAAGACCGCATTGACTCAGTGCGGTATTCAGCCTCTCTGGTGTCAAGTCTGATTTTGAAAAAAAAAAAAAAAAAATCCAAAATCAGACAGAGTGTTGACACCAGAGAGGCTAAGACCGCATTGACTCAGTGCGGTATTCAGCCTCTCTGGTGTCAAGTCTGATTTTGGAAAAAAAAAAAAAAAAATCCAAAATAAGACAGAGTGTTGACACCAGAGAGGCTAAGACCGCATTGACTCAGTGCGGTATTCAGCCTCTCTGGTGTCAAGTCTGATTTTGGAAAAAAAAAAAAAAAAAATCCAAAATAAGACAGAGTGTTGACACCAGAGAGGCTAAGACCGCATTGACTCAGTGCGGTATTCAGCCTCTCTGGTGTCAAGTCTGATTTTGGAAAAAAAAAAAAAAAAAAATCCAAAATCAGACAGAGTGTTGACACCAGAGAGGCTAAGACCGCATTGACTCAGTGCGGTATTAAGCCTCTCTGGTGTCAAGTCTGATTTTGGAAAAAAAAAAAAAATCCAAAATCAGACAGAGTGTTGAGACCAGAGAGGCTAAGACCGCATTGACTCAGTGCGGTATTTAGCCTCTCTGGTGTCAAGTCTGATTTTGGAAAAAAAAAAAAAAAAAAAATCAGACAGAGTGTTGACACCAGAGAGGCTAAGACCGCATTGACTCAGTGCGGTATTCAGCCTCTCTGGTGTCAAGTCTGATTTTGGAAAAAAAAAAAAAAAATCCAAAATCAGACAGAGTGTTGACACCAGAGAGGCTAAGACCGCATTGACTCAGTGCGGTATTCAGCCTCTCTGGTGTCAAGTCTGATTTTGGAAAAAAAAAAAAAAAAATCCAAAATCAGACAGAGTGTTGAGACCAGAGAGGCTAAGACCGCATTGACTCAGTGCGGTATTCAGCCTCTCTGGTGTCAACTCTGATTTTGGAAAAAAAAAAAAAAAATCAAAAATCAGACAGTGTTGACACCAGCGAGGCTAAGACCGCATTGACTCAGTGCGGTATTCAGCCTCTCTGGTGTCAAGTCTGATTTTGGAAAAAAAAAAAAAATCCAAAATCAGACAGAGTGTTGAGACCAGAGAGGCTAAGACCACATTGACTCAGTGCGGTATTCAGCCTCTCTGGTGTCAAGTCTGATTTTGAAAAAAAAAAAAAAAAAATCCAAAATCAGACAGAGTGTTGACACCAGAGAGGCTAAGACCGCATTGACTCAGTGCGGTATTCAGCCTCTCTGGTGTCAAGTCTGATTTTGGAAAAAAAAAAAAAAATCCAAAATCAGACAGAGTGTTGAGACCAGAGAGGCTGAGACCACATTGACTCAGTGCGGTATTCAGCCTCTCTGGTGTCAAGTCTGATTTTGGAAAAAAAAAAAAAAAAATCCAAAATAAGACAGAGTGTTGACACCAGAGAGGCTAAGACCGCATTGACTCAGTGCGGTATTCAGCCTCTCTGGTGTCAAGTCTGATTTTGGAAAAAAAAAAAAAAAAAATCCAAAATAAGACAGAGTGTTGACACCAGAGAGGCTAAGACCGCATTGACTCAGTGCGGTATTCAGCCTCTCTGGTGTCAAGTCTGATTTTGGAAAAAAAAAAAAAAAAAAATCCAAAATCAGACAGAGTGTTGACACCAGAGAGGCTAAGACCGCATTGACTCAGTGCGGTATTCAGCCTCTCTGGTGTCAAGTCTGATTTTGGAAAAAAAAAAAAAATCCAAAATCAGACAGAGTGTTGAGACCAGAGAGGCTAAGACCGCATTGACTCAGTGCGGTATTTAGCCTCTCTGGTGTCAAGTCTGATTTTGGAAAAAAAAAAAAAACCAAAATCAGACAGAGTGTTGACACCAGAGAGGCTAAGACCGCATTGACTCAGTGCGGTATTCAGCCTCTCTGGTGTCAAGTCTGATTTTGGAAAAAAAAAAAAAAAATCCAAAATCAGACAGAGTGTTGACACCAGAGAGGCTAAGACCGCATTGACTCAGTGCGGTATTCAGCCTCTCTGGTGTCAAGTCTGATTTTGGAAAAAAAAAAAAAAAAATCCAAAATCAGACAGAGTGTTGAGACCAGAGAGGCTAAGACCGCATTGACTCAGTGCGGTATTCAGCCTCTCTGGTGTCAACTCTGATTTTGGAAAAAAAAAAAAAAAATCAAAAATCAGACAGTGTTGACACCAGCGAGGCTAAGACCGCATTGACTCAGTGCGGTATTCAGCCTCTCTGGTGTCAAGTCTGATTTTGGAAAAAAAAAAAAAATCCAAAATCAGACAGAGTGTTGAGACCAGAGAGGCTAAGACCACATTGACTCAGTGCGGTATTCAGCCTCTCTGGTGTCAAGTCTGATTTTGAAAAAAAAAAAAAAAAAATCCAAAATCAGACAGAGTGTTGAGACCAGAGAGGCTGAGACCACATTGACTCAGTGCGGTATTCAGCCTCTCTGGTGTCAAGTCTGAAATTGGAAAAAAAGAAAAGAAAATCCAAAATCAGACAGAGTGTTGAGACCAGAGAGGCTAAGACCGCATTGACTCAGTGCGGTATTCAGCCTCTCTGGTGTCAAGTCTGATTTTGGAAAAAAAAAAAGAAAATCCAAAATCAGACAGAGTGTTGACACCAGAGAGGCTAAGACCGCATTGACTCAGTGCGGTATTCAGCCTCTCTGGTGTCAAGTCTGATTTTGGAAAAAAAAAAAAAAAAAAATCCAAAATCAGACAGAGTGTTGAGACCAGAGAGGCTAAGACCGCATTGACTCAGTGCGGTATTCAGCCTCTCTGGTGTCAAGTCTGATTTTGGAAAAAAAAAAAAAAAAATCCAAAATCAGACAGAGTGTTGAGACCAGAGAGGCTAAGACCGCATTGACTCAGTGCGGTATTCAGCCTCTCTGGTGTCAAGTCTGATTTTGGGGGGAAAAAAAAAAAAAAATCCAAAATCAGACAGAGTGTTCACACCAGAGAGGCTAAGACCGCATTGACTCAGTGCGGTATTCAGCCTCTCTGGTGTCAAGTCTGATTTTGGAAAAAAAAAAAAAAAATCCAAAATCAGACAGAGTGTTGACACCAGAGAGGCTAAGACCGCATTGACTCAGTGCGGTATTCAGCCTCTCTGGTGTCAAGTCTGATTTTGGAAAGAAAAAAAAAATCCAAAATCAGACAGAGTGTTGAGACCAGAGAGGCTAAGACCGCATTGACTCAGTGCGGTATTCAGCCTCTCTGGTGTCAAGTCTGATTTTAGAAAAAAAAAAAAAAATCCAAAATCAGACAGAGTGTTGACACCAGAGAGGCTAAGACCGCATTGACTCAGTGCGGTATTCAGCCTCTCTGGTGTCAAGTCTGATTTTGGAAAAAAAAAAAAAAATCCAAAATCAGACAGAGTGTCGAGACCAGAGAGGCTAAGACCGCATTGACTCAGTGCGGTATTCAGCCTCTCTGGTGTCAAGTCTGATTTTGGAAAAAAAAAAAAAAAATCCAAAATCAGACAGAGTGTTGACACCAGAGAGGCTAAGACCGCATTGACTCAGTGCGGTATTCAGCCTCTCTGGTGTCAAGTCTGATTTTGGAAAAAAAAAAAAAAAAATCCAAAATCAGACAGAGTGTTGAGACCAGAGAGGCTAAGACCGCATTGACTCAGTGCGGTATTCAGCCTCTCTGGTGTCAAGTCTGATTTTGGAAAAAAAAAAAAAAAATCCAAAATCAGACAGAGTGTTGACACCAGAGAGGCTAAGACCGCATTGACTCAGTGCGGTATTCAGCCTCTCTGGTGTCAAGTCTGATTTTGGAAAAAAAAAAAAAAAAATCCAAAATCAGACAGAGTGTTGAGACCAGAGAGGCTAAGACCGCATTGACTCAGTGCGGTATTCAGCTACTCTGGTGTCAACTCTGATTTTGGAAAAAAAAAAAAAAAATCAAAAATCAGACAGAGTGTTGACACCAGCGAGGCTAAGACCGCATTGACTTAGTGCGGTATTCAGCCTCTCTGGTGTCAAGTCTGATTTTGGAAAAAAAAAAAAAATCCAAAATCAGACAGAGTGTTGAGACCAGAGAGGCTAAGACCGCATTGACTCAGTGCGGTATTCAGCCTCTCTGGTGTCAAGTCTGATTTTGAAAAAAAAAAAAAAAAAATCCAAAATCAGACAGAGTGTTGACACCAGAGAGGCTAAGACCGCATTGACTCAGTGCGGTATTCAGCCTCTCTGGTGTCAAGTCTGATTTTGGAAAAAAAAAAAAAAAAATCCAAAATAAGACAGAGTGTTGACACCAGAGAGGCTAAGACCGCATTGACTCAGTGCGGTATTCAGCCTCTCTGGTGTCAAGTCTGATTTTGGAAAAAAAAAAAAAAAAAATCCAAAATAAGACAGAGTGTTGACACCAGAGAGGCTAAGACCGCATTGACTCAGTGCGGTATTCAGCCTCTCTGGTGTCAAGTCTGATTTTGGAAAAAAAAAAAAAAAAAAATCCAAAATCAGACAGAGTGTTGACACCAGAGAGGCTAAGACCGCATTGACTCAGTGCGGTATTAAGCCTCTCTGGTGTCAAGTCTGATTTTGGAAAAAAAAAAAAAATCCAAAATCAGACAGAGTGTTGAGACCAGAGAGGCTAAGACCGCATTGACTCAGTGCGGTATTTAGCCTCTCTGGTGTCAAGTCTGATTTTGGAAAAAAAAAAAAAAACCAAAATCAGACAGAGTGTTGACACCAGAGAGGCTAAGACCGCATTGACTCAGTGCGGTATTCAGCCTCTCTGGTGTCAAGTCTGATTTTGGAAAAAAAAAAAAAAAATCCAAAATCAGACAGAGTGTTGACACCAGAGAGGCTAAGACCGCATTGACTCAGTGCGGTATTCAGCCTCTCTGGTGTCAAGTCTGATTTTGGAAAAAAAAAAAAAAAAATCCAAAATCAGACAGAGTGTTGAGACCAGAGAGGCTAAGACCGCATTGACTCAGTGCGGTATTCAGCCTCTCTGGTGTCAACTCTGATTTTGGAAAAAAAAAAAAAAAATCAAAAATCAGACAGTGTTGACACCAGCGAGGCTAAGACCGCATTGACTCAGTGCGGTATTCAGCCTCTCTGGTGTCAAGTCTGATTTTGGAAAAAAAAAAAAAATCCAAAATCAGACAGAGTGTTGAGACCAGAGAGGCTAAGACCACATTGACTCAGTGCGGTATTCAGCCTCTCTGGTGTCAAGTCTGATTTTGAAAAAAAAAAAAAAAAAATCCAAAATCAGACAGAGTGTTGACACCAGAGAGGCTAAGACCGCATTGACTCAGTGCGGTATTCAGCCTCTCTGGTGTCAAGTCTGATTTTGGAAAAAAAAAAAAAAATCCAAAATCAGACAGAGTGTTGAGACCAGAGAGGCTGAGACCACATTGACTCAGTGCGGTATTCAGCCTCTCTGGTGTCAAGTCTGATTTTGGAAAAAAAAAAAAAAAAATCCAAAATAAGACAGAGTGTTGACACCAGAGAGGCTAAGACCGCATTGACTCAGTGCGGTATTCAGCCTCTCTGGTGTCAAGTCTGATTTTGGAAAAAAAAAAAAAAAAAATCCAAAATAAGACAGAGTGTTGACACCAGAGAGGCTAAGACCGCATTGACTCAGTGCGGTATTCAGCCTCTCTGGTGTCAAGTCTGATTTTGGAAAAAAAAAAAAAAAAAAATCCAAAATCAGACAGAGTGTTGACACCAGAGAGGCTAAGACCGCATTGACTCAGTGCGGTATTCAGCCTCTCTGGTGTCAAGTCTGATTTTGGAAAAAAAAAAAAAAATCCAAAATCAGACAGAGTGTTGAGACCAGAGAGGCTAAGACCGCATTGACTCAGTGCGGTATTTAGCCTCTCTGGTGTCAAGTCTGATTTTGGAAAAAAAAAAAAAAACCAAAATCAGACAGAGTGTTGACACCAGAGAGGCTAAGACCGCATTGACTCAGTGCGGTATTCAGCCTCTCTGGTGTCAAGTCTGATTTTGGAAAAAAAAAAAAAAAATCCAAAATCAGACAGAGTGTTGACACCAGAGAGGCTAAGACCGCATTGACTCAGTGCGGTATTCAGCCTCTCTGGTGTCAAGTCTGATTTTGGAAAAAAAAAAAAAAAAATCCAAAATCAGACAGAGTGTTGAGACCAGAGAGGCTAAGACCGCATTGACTCAGTGCGGTATTCAGCCTCTCTGGTGTCAACTCTGATTTTGGAAAAAAAAAAAAAAAATCAAAAATCAGACAGTGTTGACACCAGCGAGGCTAAGACCGCATTGACTCAGTGCGGTATTCAGCCTCTCTGGTGTCAAGTCTGATTTTGGAAAAAAAAAAAAAAATCCAAAATCAGACAGAGTGTTGAGACCAGAGAGGCTAAGACCACATTGACTCAGTGCGGTATTCAGCCTCTCTGGTGTCAAGTCTGATTTTGAAAAAAAAAAAAAAAAAATCCAAAATCAGACAGAGTGTTGACACCAGAGAGGCTAAGACCGCATTGACTCAGTGCGGTATTCAGCCTCTCTGGTGTCAAGTCTGATTTTGGAAAAAAAAAAAAAAATCCAAAATCAGACAGAGTGTTGAGACCAGAGAGGCTGAGACCACATTGACTCAGTGCGGTATTCAGCCTCTCTGGTGTCAAGTCTGATTTTGGAAAAAAAAAAAAGAAAATCCAAAATCAGACAGAGTGTTGAGACCAGAGAGGCTAAGACCGCATTGACTCAGTGCGGTATTCAGCCTCTCTGGTGTCAAGTCTGATTTTGGAAAAAAAAAAAGAAAATCCAAAATCAGACAGAGTGTTGACACCAGAGAGGCTAAGACCGCATTGACTCAGTGCGGTATTCAGCCTCTCTGGTGTCAAGTCTGATTTTGGAAAAAAAAAAAAAAAAAAATCCAAAATCAGACAGAGTGTTGAGACCAGAGAGGCTAAGACCGCATTGACTCAGTGCGGTATTCAGCCTCTCTGGTGTCAAGTCTGATTTTGGAAAAAAAAAAAAAAAAATCCAAAATCAGACAGAGTGTTGAGACCAGAGAGGCTAAGACCGCATTGACTCAGTGCGGTATTCAGCCTCTCTGGTGTCAAGTCTGATTTTGGGGGAAAAAAAAAAAAAAAAATCCAAAATCAGACAGAGTGTTCACACCAGAGAGGCTAAGACCGCATTGACTCAGTGCGGTATTCAGCCTCTCTGGTGTCAAGTCTGATTTTGGAAAAAAAAAAAAAAAATCCAAAATCAGACAGAGTGTTGACACCAGAGAGGCTAAGACCGCATTGACTCAGTGCGGTATTCAGCCTCTCTGGTGTCAAGTCTGATTTTGGAAAGAAAAAAAAAATCCAAAATCAGACAGAGTGTTGAGACCAGAGAGGCTAAGACCGCATTGACTCAGTGCGGTATTCAGCCTCTCTGGTGTCAAGTCTGATTTTGGAAAAAAAAAAAAAAATCCAAAATCAGACAGAGTGTTGACACCAGAGAGGCTAAGACCGCATTGACTTAGTGCGGTATTCAGCCTCTCTGGTGTCAAGTCTGATTTTGGAAAAAAAAAAAAAATCCAAAATCAGACAGAGTGTTGAGACCAGAGAGGCTAAGACCGCATTGACTCAGTGCGGTATTCAGCCTCTCTGGTGTCAAGTCTGATTTTGAAAAAAAAAAAAAAAAAATCCAAAATCAGACAGAGTGTTGACACCAGAGAGGCTAAGACCGCATTGACTCAGTGCGGTATTCAGCCTCTCTGGTGTCAAGTCTGATTTTGGAAAAAAAAAAAAAAAAATCCAAAATAAGACAGAGTGTTGAGACCAGAGAGGCTAAGACCGCATTGACTCAGTGCGGTATTCAGCCTCTCTGGTGTCAACTCTGATTTTGGAAAAAAAAAAAAAAAATCAAAAATCAGACAGTGTTGACACCAGCGAGGCTAAGACCGCATTGACTCAGTGCGGTATTCAGCCTCTCTGGTGTCAAGTCTGATTTTGGAAAAAAAAAAAAAATCCAAAATCAGACAGAGTGTTGAGACCAGAGAGGCTAAGACCACATTGACTCAGTGCGGTATTCAGCCTCTCTGGTGTCAAGTCTGATTTTGAAAAAAAAAAAAAAAAAATCCAAAATCAGACAGAGTGTTGACACCAGAGAGGCTAAGACCGCATTGACTCAGTGCGGTATTCAGCCTCTCTGGTGTCAAGTCTGATTTTGGAAAAAAAAAAAAAAATCCAAAATCAGACAGAGTGTTGAGACCAGAGAGGCTGAGACCACATTGACTCAGTGCGGTATTCAGCCTCTCTGGTGTCAAGTCTGATTTTGGAAAAAAAAAAAAGAAAATCCAAAATCAGACAGAGTGTTGAGACCAGAGAGGCTAAGACCGCATTGACTCAGTGCGGTATTCAGCCTCTCTGGTGTCAAGTCTGATTTTGGAAAAAAAAAAAGAAAATCCAAAATCAGACAGAGTGTTGACACCAGAGAGGCTAAGACCGCATTGACTCAGTGCGGTATTCAGCCTCTCTGGTGTCAAGTCTGATTTTGGAAAAAAAAAAAAAAAAAAATCCAAAATCAGACAGAGTGTTGAGACCAGAGAGGCTAAGACCGCATTGACTCAGTGCGGTATTCAGCCTCTCTGGTGTCAAGTCTGATTTTGGAAAAAAAAAAAAAAAAATCCAAAATCAGACAGAGTGTTGAGACCAGAGAGGCTAAGACCGCATTGACTCAGTGCGGTATTCAGCCTCTCTGGTGTCAAGTCTGATTTTGGGGGGGAAAAAAAAAAAAAAATCCAAAATCAGACAGAGTGTTCACACCAGAGAGGCTAAGACCGCATTGACTCAGTGCGGTATTCAGCCTCTCTGGTGTCAAGTCTGATTTTGGAAAAAAAAAAAAAAAATCCAAAATCAGACAGAGTGTTGACACCAGAGAGGCTAAGACCGCATTGACTCAGTGCGGTATTCAGCCTCTCTGGTGTCAAGTCTGATTTTGGAAAGAAAAAAAAAATCCAAAATCAGACAGAGTGTTGAGACCAGAGAGGCTAAGACCGCATTGACTCAGTGCGGTATTCAGCCTCTCTGGTGTCAAGTCTGATTTTGGAAAAAAAAAAAAAAAAAAATCCAAAATCAGACAGAGTGTTGACACCAGAGAGGCTAAGACCGCATTGACTCAGTGCGGTATTCAGCCTCTCTGGTGTCAAGTCTGATTTTGGAAAAAAAAAAAAAATCCAAAATCAGACAGAGTGTTGAGACCAGAGAGGCTAAGACCGCATTGACTCAGTGCGGTATTTAGCCTCTCTGGTGTCAAGTCTGATTTTGGAAAAAAAAAAAAAACCAAAATCAGACAGAGTGTTGACACCAGAGAGGCTAAGACCGCATTGACTCAGTGCGGTATTCAGCCTCTCTGGTGTCAAGTCTGATTTTGGAAAAAAAAAAAAAAAATCCAAAATCAGACAGAGTGTTGACACCAGAGAGGCTAAGACCGCATTGACTCAGTGCGGTATTCAGCCTCTCTGGTGTCAAGTCTGATTTTGGAAAAAAAAAAAAAAAAATCCAAAATCAGACAGAGTGTTGAGACCAGAGAGGCTAAGACCGCATTGACTCAGTGCGGTATTCAGCCTCTCTGGTGTCAACTCTGATTTTGGAAAAAAAAAAAAAAAATCAAAAATCAGACAGTGTTGACACCAGCGAGGCTAAGACAGCATTGACTCAGTGCGGTATTCAGTCTCTCTGGTGTCAAGTCTGATTTTGGAAAAAAAAAAAAAATCCAAAATCAGACAGAGTGTTGAGACCAGAGAGGCTAAGACCACATTGACTCAGTGCGGTATTCAGCCTCTCTGGTGTCAAGTCTGATTTTGAAAAAAAAAAAAAAAAAATCCAAAATCAGACAGAGTGTTGACACCAGAGAGGCTAAGACCGCATTGACTCAGTGCGGTATTCAGCCTCTCTGGTGTCAAGTCTGATTTTGGAAAAAAAAAAAAAAATCCAAAATCAGACAGAGTGTTGAGACCAGAGAGGCTGAGACCACATTGACTCAGTGCGGTATTCAGCCTCTCTGGTGTCAAGTCTGATTTTGGAAAAAAAAAAAAGAAAATCCAAAATCAGACAGAGTGTTGAGACCAGAGAGGCTAAGACCGCATTGACTCAGTGCGGTATTCAGCCTCTCTGGTGTCAAGTCTGATTTTGGAAAAAAAAAAAGAAAATCCAAAATCAGACAGAGTGTTGACACCAGAGAGGCTAAGACCGCATTGACTCAGTGCGGTATTCAGCCTCTCTGGTGTCAAGTCTGATTTTGGAAAAAAAAAAAAAAAAAAATCCAAAATCAGACAGAGTGTTGAGACCAGAGAGGCTAAGACCGCATTGACTCAGTGCGGTATTCAGCCTCTCTGGTGTCAAGTCTGATTTTGGAAAAAAAAAAAAAAAAATCCAAAATCAGACAGAGTGTTGAGACCAGAGAGGCTAAGACCGCATTGACTCAGTGCGGTATTCAGCCTCTCTGGTGTCAAGTCTGATTTTGGGGGAAAAAAAAAAAAAAAAATCCAAAATCAGACAGAGTGTTCACACCAGAGAGGCTAAGACCGCATTGACTCAGTGCGGTATTCAGCCTCTCTGGTGTCAAGTCTGATTTTGGAAAAAAAAAAAAAAAATCCAAAATCAGACAGAGTGTTGACACCAGAGAGGCTAAGACCGCATTGACTCAGTGCGGTATTCAGCCTCTCTGGTGTCAAGTCTGATTTTGGAAAGAAAAAAAAAATCCAAAATCAGACAGAGTGTTGAGACCAGAGAGGCTAAGACCGCATTGACTCAGTGCGGTATTCAGCCTCTCTGGTGTCAAGTCTGATTTTGGAAAAAAAAAAAAAAATCCAAAATCAGACAGAGTGTTGACACCAGAGAGGCTAAGACCGCATTGACTTAGTGCGGTATTCAGCCTCTCTGGTGTCAAGTCTGATTTTGGAAAAAAAAAAAAAATCCAAAATCAGACAGAGTGTTGAGACCAGAGAGGCTAAGACCGCATTGACTCATTGCGGTATTCAGCCTCTCTGGTGTCAAGTCTGATTTTGAAAAAAAAAAAAAAAAAATCCAAAATCAGACAGAGTGTTGACACCAGAGAGGCTAAGACCGCATTGACTCAGTGCGGTATTCAGCCTCTCTGGTGTCAAGTCTGATTTTGGAAAAAAAAAAAAAAAAATCCAAAATAAGACAGAGTGTTGAGACCAGAGAGGCTAAGACCGCATTGACTCAGTGCGGTATTCAGCCTCTCTGGTGTCAACTCTGATTTTGGAAAAAAAAAAAAAAAATCAAAAATCAGACAGTGTTGACACCAGCGAGGCTAAGACCGCATTGACTCAGTGCGGTATTCAGCCTCTCTGGTGTCAAGTCTGATTTTGGAAAAAAAAAAAAAATCCAAAATCAGACAGAGTGTTGAGACCAGAGAGGCTAAGACCACATTGACTCAGTGCGGTATTCAGCCTCTCTGGTGTCAAGTCTGATTTTGAAAAAAAAAAAAAAAAAATCCAAAATCAGAAAGAGTGTTGACACCAGAGAGGCTAAGACCGCATTGACTCAGTGCGGTATTCAGCCTCTCTGGTGTCAAGTCTGATTTTGGAAAAAAAAAAAAAAATCCAAAATCAGACAGAGTGTTGAGACCAGAGAGGCTGAGACCACATTGACTCAGTGCGGTATTCAGCCTCTCTGGTGTCAAGTCTGATTTTGGAAAAAAAAAAAAGAAAATCCAAAATCAGACAGAGTGTTGAGACCAGAGAGGCTAAGACCGCATTGACTCAGTGCGGTATTCAGCCTCTCTGGTGTCAAGTCTGATTTTGGAAAAAAAAAAAGAAAATCCAAAATCAGACAGAGTGTTGACACCAGAGAGGCTAAGACCGCATTGACTCAGTGCGGTATTCAGCCTCTCTGGTGTCAAGTCTGATTTTGGAAAAAAAAAAAAAAAAAAATCCAAAATCAGACAGAGTGTTGAGACCAGAGAGGCTAAGACCGCATTGACTCAGTGCGGTATTCAGCCTCTCTGGTGTCAAGTCTGATTTTGGAAAAAAAAAAAAAAAAATCCAAAATCAGACAGAGTGTTGAGACCAGAGAGGCTAAGACCGCATTGACTCAGTGCGGTATTCAGCCTCTCTGGTGTCAAGTCTGATTTTGGGGGGAAAAAAAAAAAAAAAATCCAAAATCAGACAGAGTGTTCACACCAGAGAGGCTAAGACCGCATTGACTCAGTGCGGTATTCAGCCTCTCTGGTGTCAAGTCTGATTTTGGAAAAAAAAAAAAAAAATCCAAAATCAGACAGAGTGTTGACACCAGAGAGGCTAAGACCGCATTGACTCAGTGCGGTATTCAGCCTCTCTGGTGTCAAGTCTGATTTTGGAAAGAAAAAAAAAATCCAAAATCAGACAGAGTGTTGAGACCAGAGAGGCTAAGACCGCATTGACTCAGTGCGGTATTCAGCCTCTCTGGTGTCAAGTCTGATTTTGGAAAAAAAAAAAAAAATCCAAAATCAGACAGAGTGTTGACACCAGAGAGGCTAAGACCGCATTGACTCAGTGCGGTATTCAGCCTCTCTGGTGTCAAGTCTGATTTTGGAAAAAAAAAAAAAATCCAAAATCAGACAGAGTGTTGAGACCAGAGAGGCTAAGACTGCATTGACTCAGTGCAGTATTCAGCCTCTCTGGTGTCAAGTCTGATTTTGGAAAAAAAAAAAAAAATCCAAAATCAGACAGAGTGTTGACACCAGAGAGGCTAAGACCGCATTGACTCAGTGCGGTATTCAGCCTCTCTGGTGTCAAGTCTGATTTTGGAAAAAAAAAAAAAAAAATCCAAAATCAGACAGAGTGTTGAGACCAGAGAGGCTAAGACCGCATTGACTCAGTGCGGTATTCAGCCTCTCTGGTGTCAAGTCTGATTTTGGAAAAAAAAAAAAAAAAATCCAAAATCAGACAGAGTGTTGAGACCAGAGAGGCTAAGACCGCATTGACTCAGTGCGGTATTCAGCTACTCTGGTGTCAACTCTGATTTTGGAAAAAAAAAAAAAAAATCAAAAATCAGACAGAGTGTTGACACCAGCGAGGCTAAGACCGCATTGACTTAGTGCGGTATTCAGCCTCTCTGGTGTCAAGTCTGATTTTGGAAAAAAAAAAAAATCCAAAATCAGACAGAGTGTTGAGACCAGAGAGGCTAAGACCGCATTGACTCAGTGCGGTATTCAGCCTCTCTGGTGTCAAGTCTGATTTTGAAAAAAAAAAAAAAAAAAATCCAAAATCAGACAGAGTGTTGACACCAGAGAGGCTAAGACCGCATTGACTCAGTGCGGTATTCAGCCTCTCTGGTGTCAAGTCTGATTTTGGAAAAAAAAAAAAAAAAATCCAAAATAAGACAGAGTGTTGACACCAGAGAGGCTAAGACCGCATTGACTCAGTGCGGTATTCAGCCTCTCTGGTGTCAAGTCTGATTTTGGAAAAAAAAAAAAAAAAATCCAAAATAAGACAGAGTGTTGACACCAGAGAGGCTAAGACCGCATTGACTCAGTGCGGTATTCAGCCTCTCTGGTGTCAAGTCTGATTTTGGAAAAAAAAAAAAAAAAAATCCAAAATCAGACAGAGTGTTGACACCAGAGAGGCTAAGACCGCATTGACTCAGTGCGGTATTCAGCCTCTCTGGTGTCAAGTCTGATTTTGGAAAAAAAAAAAAAATCCAAAATCAGACAGAGTGTTGAGACCAGAGAGGCTAAGACCGCATTGACTCAGTGCG
Source organism: Poromitra crassiceps (assembly GCF_964638095.1). Taxonomy (NCBI): domain Eukaryota; kingdom Metazoa; phylum Chordata; class Actinopteri; order Beryciformes; family Melamphaidae; genus Poromitra; species Poromitra crassiceps. Next base: position 17,498 of record NW_028152173.1, on the reverse strand, counting down.
GTATTTAGCCTCTCTGGTGTCAAGTCTGATTTTGGAAAAAAAAAAAAAAATCCAAAATCAGACAGAGTGTTGACACCAGAGAGGCTAAGACCGCATTGACTCAGTGCGGTATTCAGCCTCTCTGGTGTCAAGTCTGATTTTGGAAAAAAAAAAAAAAAATCCAAAATCAGACAGAGTGTTGACACCAGAGAGGCTAAGACCGCATTGACTCAGTGCGGTATTCAGCCTCTCTGGTGTCAAGTCTGATTTTGGAAAAAAAAAAAAAAAAATCCAAAATCAGACAGAGTGTTGAGACCAGAGAGGCTAAGACCGCATTGACTCAGTGCGGTATTCAGCCTCTCTGGTGTCAACTCTGATTTTGGAAAAAAAAAAAAAAAATCAAAAATCAGACAGAGTGTTGACACCAGAGAGGCTAAGACCGCATTGACTCAGTGCGGTATTCAGCCTCTCTGGTGTCAAGTCTGATTTTGGAAAGAAAAAAAAAATCCAAAATCAGACAGAGTGTTCACACCAGAGAGGCTAAGACCGCATTGACTCAGTGCGGTATTCAGCCTCTCTGGTGTCAAGTCTGATTTTGGAAAAAAAAAAAAAAAATCCAAAATCAGACAGAGTGTTGACACCAGAGAGGCTAAGACCGCATTGACTCAGTGCGGTATTCAGCCTCTCTGGTGTCAAGTCTGATTTTGGAAAGAAAAAAAAAATCCAAAATCAGACAGAGTGTTGAGACCAGAGAGGCTAAGACTGCATTGACTCAGTGCGGTATTCAGCCTCTCTGGTGTCAAGTCTGATTTTGGAAAAAAAAAAAAAAATCCAAAATCAGACAGAGTGTTGACACCAGAGAGGCTAAGACCGCATTGACTCAGTGCGGTATTCAGCCTCTCTGGTGTCAAGTCTGATTTTGGAAAAAAAAAAAAAATCCAAAATCAGACAGAGTGTTGAGACCAGAGAGGCTAAGACCGCATTGACTCAGTGCGGTATTCAGCCTCTCTGGTGTCAAGTCTGATTTTGGAAAAAAAAAAAAAAATCCAAAATCAGACAGAGTGTTGACACCAGAGAGGCTAAGACCGCATTGACTCAGTGCGGTATTCAGCCTCTCTGGTGTCAAGTCTGATTTTGGAAAAAAAAAAAAAAAAATCCAAAATCAGACAGAGTGTTGAGTCCAGAGAGGCTAAGACCGCATTGACTCAGTGCGGTATTCAGCCTCTCTAGTGTCAAGTCTGATTTTGGAAAAAAAAAAAAAATCCAAAATCAGACAGAGTGTTGACACCAGAGAGGCTAAGACCGCATTGACTCAGTGCGGTATTCAACCTCTCTGGTGTCAAGTCTGATTTTGGAAAAAAAAAAAAAAAATCCAAAATCAGACAGAGTGTTGACACCAGAGAGGCTAAGACCGCATTGATTCAGTGCGGTATTCAGCCACTCTGGTGTCAAGTCTGATTTTGGAAAAAAAAAAAAAAAAAAATCCAAAATCAGACAGAGTGTTGAGACCAGAGAGGCTAAGACCGCATTGACTCAGTGCGGTATTCAGCCTCTCTGGTGTCAAGTCTGATTTTGGAAAAAAAAAAAAAAATCCAAAATCAGACAGAGTGTTGACACCAGAGAGGCTAAGACCGCATTGACTCAGTGCGGTATTCAGCCTCTCTGGTGTCAAGTCTGATTTTGGAAAAAAAAAAAAAAAAATCCAAAATCAGACAGAGTGTTGAGACCAGAGAGGCTAAGACCGCATTGACTCAGTGCGGTATTCAGCCTCTCTGGTGTCAAGTCTGATTTTGGAAAAAAAAAAAAAAATCCAAAATCAGACAGAGTGTTGACACCAGAGAGGCTAAGACCGCATTGACTCAGTGCGGTATTCAGCCTCTCTGGTGTCAAGTCTGATTTTGGAAAAAAAAATAATAATCCAAAATCAGACAGAGTGTTGAGACCAGAGAGGCTAAGACCGCATTGACTCAGTGCGGTATTTAGCCTCTCTGGTGTCAAGTCTGATTTTGGAAAAAAAAAAAAAATACAAAATCAGACAGAGTGTTGACACCAGAGAGGCTAAGACCGCATTGACTCAGTGCGGTATTCAGCCTCTCTGGTGTCAAGTCTGATTTTGGAAAAAAAAAAAAAAAATCCAAAATCAGACAGAGTGTTGACACCAGAGAGGCTAAGACCGCATTGACTCAGTGCGGTATTCAGCCTCTCTGGTGTCAAGTCTGATTTTGGAAAAAAAAAAAAAAAAATCCAAAATCAGACAGAGTGTTGAGACCAGAGAGGCTAAGACCGCATTGACTCAGTGCGGTATTCAGCCTCTCTGGTGTCAACTCTGATTTTGGAAAAAAAAAAAAAAAATCAAAAATCAGACAGTGTTGACACCAGCGAGGCTAAGACCGCATTGACTCAGTGCGGTATTCAGCCTCTCTGGTGTCAAGTCTGATTTTGGAAAAAAAAAAAAAATCCAAAATCAGACAGAGTGTTGAGACCAGAGAGGCTAAGACCACATTGACTCAGTGCGGTATTCAGCCTCTCTGGTGTCAAGTCTGATTTTGAAAAAAAAAAAAAAAAAATCCAAAATCAGACAGAGTGTTGACACCAGAGAGGCTAAGACCGCATTGACTCAGTGCGGTATTCAGCCTCTCTGGTGTCAAGTCTGATTTTGGAAAAAAAAAAAAGAAAATCCAAAATCAGACAGAGTGTTGAGACCAGAGAGGCTAAGACCGCATTGACTCAGTGCGGTATTCAGCCTCTCTGGTGTCAAGTCTGATTTTGGAAAAAAAAAAAAAAAAAAATCCAAAATCAGACAGAGTGTTGAGACCAGAGAGGCTAAGACCGCATTGACTCAGTGCGGTATTCAGCCTCTCTGGTGTCAAGTCTGATTTTGGAGAAAAAAAAAAAAAAAATCCAAAATCAGACAGAGTGTTGAGACCAGAGAGGCTAAGACCGCATTGACTCAGTGCGGTATTCAGCCTCTCTGGTGTCAAGTCTGATTTTGGGGGAAAAAAATAAAAATAAATCCAAAATCAGACAGAGTGTTCACACCAGAGAGGCTAAGACCGCATTGACTCAGTGCGGTATTCAGCCTCTCTGGTGTCAAGTCTGATTTTGGAAAAAAAAAAAAAAAAATCCAAAATCAGACAGAGTGTTGACACCAGAGAGGCTAAGACTGCATTGACTCAGTGCGGTATTCAGCCTCTCTGGTGTCAAGTCTGATTTTGGAAAGAAAAAAAAAATCCAAAATCAGACAGAGTGTTGAGACCAGAGAGGCTAAGACCGCATTGACTCAGTGCGGTATTCAGCCTCTCTGGTGTCAAGTCTGATTTTGGAAAAAAAAAAAAAAATCCAAAATCAGACAGAGTGTTGACACCAGAGAGGCTAAGACCGCATTGACTCAGTGCGGTATTCAGCCTCTCTGGTGTCAAGTCTGATTTTGGAAAAAAAAAAAAAATCCAAAATCAGACAGAGTGTTGAGACCAGAGAGGCTAAGACCGCATTGACTCAGTGCGGTATTCAGCCTCTCTGGTGTCAAGTCTGATTTTGGAAAAAAAAAAAAAAATCCAAAATCAGACAGAGTGTTGACACCAGAGAGGCTAAGACCGCATTGACTCAGTGCGGTATTCAGCCTCTCTGGTGTCAAGTCTGATTTTGGAAAAAAAAAAAAAAAATCCAAAATCAGACAGAGTGTTGAGTCCAGAGAGGCTAAGACCGCATTGACTCAGTGCAGTATTCAGCCTCTCTAGTGTCAAGTCTGATTTTGGAAAAAAAAAAAAAAAATCCAAAATCAGACAGAGTGTTGACACCAGAGAGGCTAAGACCGCATTGACTCAGTGCGGTATTCAACCTCTCTGGTGTCAAGTCTGATTTTGGGATTAAAAAAAAAAAATCCAAAATCAGACTTGACACCAGAGAGGTTGAATACCGCACTGAGTCAATGCGGTCTTAGCCTCTCTGGTGTCAACACTCTGGTCTGATTTTGGATTTTTTTTTTTTTCCAAAATCAGACTTGACACTAGAGAGGCTGAATACTGCACTGAGTCAATGCGGTCTTAGCCTCTCTGGACTCAACACTCTGTCTGATTTTGGATTTTTTTTTTTTTTTTTCCAAAATCAGACTTGACACCAGAGAGGCTGAATACCGCACTGAGTCAATGCGGTCTTAGCCTCTCTGGTGTCAACACTCTGTCTGATTTTGGATTTTTTTTTTTTTTTTTTCCAAAATCAGACTTGACACCAGAGAGGCTGAATACCGCACTGAGTCAATGCGGTCTTAGCCTCTCTGGTCTCAACACTCTGTCTGATTTTGGATTTTTTTTTTTTTTCCAAAATCAGACTTGACACCAGAGAGGCTGAATACCGCACTGAGTCAATGCGGTCTTAGCCTCTCTGGTGTCAACACTCTGTCTGATTTTGGATTTTTTTTTTTTTTTCCAAAATCAGACTTGACACCAGAGAGGCTGAATCCGCACTGAGTCAATGCGGTCTTAGCCTCTCTGGTCTCAACACTCTGTCTGATTTTGGATTTTTTTTTTCTTTCCAAAATCAGACTTGACACCAAGAGGCTGAATACCGCACTGAGTCAATGCAGTCTTAGCCTCTCTGGTGTCAACACTCTGTCTGATTTTGGATTTTTTTTTTTTTTTTTTCCAAAATCAGACTTGACACCAGAGAGGCTGAATACCGCACTGAGTCAAATGCGGGTCTTAGCCTCTCTGGTGTGAACACTCTGTCTGATTTTGGATTTATTTTTATTTTTTTCCCCCCAAAATCAGACTTGACACCAGAGAGGCTGAATACCGCACTGAGTCAATGCGGTCTTAGCCTCTCTGGTCTCAACACTCTGTCTGATTTTGATTTTTTTTTTTTTTTTCTCCAAAATCATGACTTGACACCAGAGAGGCTGAATACCGCACTGAGTCAATGCGGTCTTAGCCTCTCTGGTCTCAACACTCTGTCTGATTTGGATTTTTTTTTTTTTTTTTTTTCCAAAATCAGACTTGACACCAGAGAGGCTGAATACCGCACTGAGTCAATGCGGTCTTAGCCTCTCTGGTCTCAACACTCTGTCTGATTTTGGATTTTCTTTTTTTTTTTTCCAAAATCAGACTTGACACCAGAGAGGCTGAATACCGCACTGAGTCAATGCGGTCTTAGCCTCTCTGGTGTCAACACTCTGTCTGATTTTGGATTTTTTTTTTTTTTTTTCAAAATCAGACTTGACACCAGAGAGGCTGAATACCGCACTGAGTCAATGTGGTCTTAGCCTCTCTGGTCTCAACACTCTGTCTGATTTTGGATTTTTTTTTTTTTTCCAAAATCAGACTTGACACCAGAGAGGCTGAATACCGCACTGAGTCAATGCGGTCTTAGCCTCGCTGGTGTCAACACTGTCTGATTTTTGATTTTTTTTTTTTTTTTCCAAAATCAGAGTTGACACCAGAGAGGCTGAATACCGCACTGAGTCAATGCGGTCTTAGCCTCTCTGGTCTCAACACTCTGTCTGATTTTGGATTTTTTTTTTTTTTTTTCCAAATCAGACTTGACACCAGAGAGGCTGAATACCGCACTGAGTCAATGCGGTCTTAGCCTCTCTGGTGTCAACACTCTGTCTGATTTTGGATTTTTTTTTTTTTTTTCCAAAATCAGACTTGACACCAGAGAGGCTGAATACCGCACTGAGTCAATGCGGTCTTAGCCTCTCTGGTGTCAACACTCTGTCTGATTTTGTATTTTTTTTTTTTTTCCAAAATCAGACTTGACACCAGAGAGGCTAAATACCGCACTGAGTCAATGCGGTCTTAGCCTCTCTGGTCTCAACACTCTGTCTGATTTTGGATTATTATTTTTTTTTTTCCAAAATCAGACTTGACACCAGAGAGGCTGAATACCGCACTGAGTCAATGCGGTCTTAGCCTCTCTGGTGTCAACACTCTGTCTGATTTTGGATTTTTTTTTTTTTTCCAAAATCAGACTTGACACCAGAGAGGCTGAATACCGCACTGAGTCAATGCGGTCTTAGCCTCTCTGGTCTCAACACTCTGTCTGATTTTGGATTTTTTTTTTTTTTTTTCCAAAATCAGACTTGACACCAGAGAGGCTGAATACCGCACTGAGTCAATGCGGTCTTAGCCTCTCTGGTGTCAACACTCTGTCCTGATTTTGGATTTTTTTTTTTTTTCCAAAATCAGACTTGACACCAGAGAGGCTGAATACCGCACTGAGTCAATGCGGTCTTAGCCTCTCTGGTCTCAACACTCTGTCTGATTTTGGATTTTTTTTTTTTTTTTTTTCCAAAATCAGACTTGACACCAGAGTGGCTGAATACCGGCACTGAATCAATGCGGTCTTAGCCTCTCTGGTGTCAACACTCTGTCTGATTTTGGATTTTTTTTTTTTTTTTTCCAAAATCAGACTTGACACCAGAGAGGTTGAATACCGCACTGAGTCAATGCGGTCTTAGCCTCTCTGGTGTCAACACTCTGTCTGATTTTGGATTTTTTTTTTTTTTCCAAAATCAGACTTGACACTAGAGAGGCTGAATACCGCACTGAGTCAATGCGGTCTTAGCCTCTCTGGACTCAACACTCTGTCTGATTTTGGATTTTTTTTTTTTTTTTTTCCAAAATCAGACTTGACACCAGAGAGGCTGGAATACCGCACTGAGTCAATGCGGTCTTAGCCTCTCTGGTGTCAACACTCTGTCTGATTTTGGGATTTTTTTTTTTTTTTTCCAAAATCAGACTTGACACCAGAGAGGCTGAATACCGCACTGAGTCAATGCGGTCTTAGCCTCTCTGGTCTCAACACTCTGTCTGATTTTTGGATTTTTTTTTTTTTTCCAAAATCAGACTTGACACCAGAGAGGCTGAATACCGCACTGAGTCAATGCGGTCTTAGCCTCTCTGGTGTCAACACTCTGTCTGATTTTTGGATTTTTTTTTTTTTTCCAAAATCAGACTTGACACCAGAGAGGCTGAATACCGCACTGAGTCAATGCAGTCTAGCCTCTCTGGTCTCAACACTCTGTCTGATTTTGTGATTTTTTTTTCTTTCCAAAATCAGACTTGACACCAGAGAGGCTGAATACCGCACTGAGTCAATGCGGTCTTAGCCTCTCTGGTGTCAACACTCTGTCTGATTTTGGATTTTTTTTTTTTTTTTCCAAAATCAGACTTGACACCAGAGAGGCTGAATACCGCACTGAGTCAATGCGGTCTTAGCCTCTCTGGTGTGAACACTCTGTCTGATTTTGGATTTTTTTTTTCTTTCCAAAATCAGACTTGACACCAGAGAGGCTGAATACCGCACTGAGTCAATGCGGTCTTAGCCTCTCTGGTGTCAACACTCTGTCTGATTTTTGATTTTTTTTTTTTTTTCCAAAATCAGAGTTGACACCAGAGAGGCTGAATACCGCACTGAGTCAATGCGGGTCTTAGCCTCTCTGGTCTCAACACTCTGTCTGATTTTGGATTTTTTTTTTTTTTTTTTCCAAAATCAGACTTGACACCAGAGAGGCTGAATACCGCACTGAGTCAATGCGGTCTTAGCCTCTCTGGTGTCAACACTCTGTCTGATTTTGGATTTTTTTTTTTTTTTTTCCAAAATCAGACTTGACACCAGAGAGGCTGAATACCGCACTGAGTCAATGCGGTCTTAGCCTCTCTGGTGTCAACACTCTGTCTGATTTTGGATTTTTTTTTTTTTTCCAAAATCAGACTTGACACCAGAGAGGCTAAATACCGCACTGAGTCAATGCGGTCTTAGCCTCTCTGGTCTCAACACTCTGTCTGATTTGGATTTTTTTTTTTTTCCAAAATCAGACTTGACACCAGAGAGGCTGAATACCGCACTGAGTCAATGCGGTCTTAGCCTCTCTGGTGTCAACACTCTGTCTGATTTTGGATTTTTTTTTTTTTTTTTTTCCAAAATCAGACTTGACACCAGAGAGGCTGAATACCGCACTGAGTCAATGCGGTCTTAGCCTCTCTGGTGTCAACACTCTGTCCTTATTTTGGATTTTTTTTTTTTTTTTTCCAAAATCAGACTTGACACCAGAGAGGCTGAATACCGCACTGAGTCAATGCGGTCTTAGCCTCTCTGGTGTCAACACTCTGTCTTATTTTGGATTTTTTTTTTTTTTTCCAAAATCAGACTTGACACCCAGAGAGGCTGAATACCGCACTGAGTCAATGCGGTCTTAGCCTCTCTGGTGTCAACACTCTGTCTGATTTTGGATTTTTTTTTTTTTTTTTTTCAAAATCAGACTTGACACCAGAGAGGCTGAATACCGCACTGAGTCAATGCGGTCTTAGCCTCTCTGGTCTCAACACTCTGTCTGATTTGGATTTTTTTTTTTTTCCAAAATCAGACTTGACACCAGAGAGCTGAATACCGCACTAAGTCAATGCGGTCTTAGCCTCGCTGGTGTCAACACTCTGTCTGATTTTTGATTTTTTTTTTTTTTTTCCAAAATCAGAGTTGACACCAGAGTAGCTGAATACCGCACTGAGTCAATGCGGTCTTAGCCTCTCTGGTCTCAACACTCTGTCTGATTTTGGGATTTTTTTTTTTTTTTTTTTTCCAAAATCAGACTTGACACCAGAGAGGCTGAATACCGCACTGAGTCAAATGCGGGTCTTAGCCTCTCTGGTCTCAACACTCTGTCTGATTTTGGATTTTTTTTTTTTTTTTTCCAAAATCAGACTTGACACCAGAGAGGCTGAATACCGCACTGAGTCAATGCGGTCTTAGCCTCTCTGGTGTCAACACTCTGTCTGATTTTGGATTTTTTTTTTTTTTTCCAAAATCAGACTTGACACCAGAGAGGCTGAATACTGCACTGAGTCAATGCAGTCTTAGCCTCTCTGGTCTCAACACTCTGTCTGATTTTGGATTTTTTTTTTTTTTCCAAAATCAGACTTGACACCAGAGAGGCTGAATACCGCACTGAGTCAATGCGGTCTTAGCCTCTCTGGTGTCAACACTCTGTCTGATTTTGGATTTTTTTTTTTTTTCCAAAATCAGACTTGACACCAGAGAGGCTGAATACCGCACTGAGTCAATGCGGTCTTAGCCTCTCTGGTCTCAACACTCTGTCTGATTTTGGATTTTTTTTTCTTTCCAAAATCAGACTTGACACCAGAGAGGCTGAATACCGCACTGAGTCAATGCGTCTTAGCCTCTCTGGTGTCAACACTCTGTCTGATTTTGGATTTTTTTTTTTTTTTTCCAAAATCAGACTTTGACACCAGAGAGGCTGAATACCGCACTGAGTCAATGCGGTCTTAGCCTCTCTGGTGTGAACACTCTGTCTGATTTTGGATTTTTTTTTTTTTTTTCCCCCCAAAATCAGACTTGACACCAGAGAGGCTGAATACCGCACTGAGTCAATGCGGTCTTAGCCTCTCTGGTCTCAACACTCTGTCTGATTTTGGATTTTTTTTTTTTTTTTCCAAAATCAGACTTGACAACCAGAGAGGCTGAATACCGCACTGAGTCAATGCGGTCTTAGCCTCTCTGGTCTCAACACTCTGTCTGATTTTGGATTTTTTTTTTTTTTTTTTCCAAAATCAGACTTGACACCAGAGAGGCTGAATACCGCACTGAGTCAATGCGGTCTTAGCCTCTCTGGTGTCAACACTCTGTCTGATTTTGGATTTTCTTTTTTTTTTTCCAAAATCAGACTTGACACCAGAGAGGCTGAATACCGCACTGAGTCAATGCGGTCTTAGCTCTCTGGTCTCAACACTCTGTCTGATTTTGGATTTTCTTTTTTTTTTTTTCCAAAATCAGACTTGACACCAGAGAGGCTGAATACCGCACTGAGTCAATGTGGTCTCAGCCTCTCTGTCTCAACACTCTGTCTGATTTTGGATTTTTTTTTTTTTTTCCAAAATCAGACTTGACACCAGAGAGGCTGAATACCGCACTGAGTCAATGCGGTCTTAGCCTCTCTGGTGTCAACACTCTTTCTGATTTTGGATTTTTTTTTTTTTTTTCAAAATCAGACTTGACACCAGAGAGGCTGAATACCGCACTGAGTCAATGTGGTCTTAGCCTCTCTGGTCTCAACACTCTGTCTGATTTTGGATTTTTTTTTTTTCCAAAATCAGACTTGACACCAGAGAGGCTGAATACCGCACTGAGTCAATGCGGTCTTAGCCTCGCTGGTGTCAACACTGTCTGATTTTGATTTTTTTTTTTTTTTTCCAAAATCAGAGTTGACACCAGAGAGGCTGAATACCGCACTGAGTCAATGCGGTCTTAGCCTCTCTGGTCTCAACACTCTGTCTTATTTTGGATTTTTTTTTTTTTTTCCAAAATCAGACTTGACACCAGAGAGGCTGAATACCGCACTGAGTCAATGCGGTCTTAGCCTCTCTGGTGTCAACACTCTGTCTGATTTTGGATTTTTTTTTTTTTTTTTTTCAAATCAGACTTGACACCAGAGAGGCTGAATACCGCAATGAGTCAATGCGGTCTTAGCCTCTCTGGTCTCAACACTCTGTCTGATTTTGGATTTTTTTTTTTTTTCCAAAATCAGACTTGACACCAGAGAGGCTGAATACCGCACTAAGTCAATGCGGTCTTAGCCTCTCTGGTGTCAACACTCTGTCTGATTTTGGATTTTTTTTTTTTTTTCCAAATCAGACTTGACACCAGAGAGGCTGAATACCGCACTGAGTCAATGCGGTCTTAGCCTCTCTGGTCTCAACACTCTGTCTGATTTTGGATTTTTTTTTTCTTTCCAAAATCAGACTTGACACCAGAGAGGCTGAATACCGCACTGAGTCAATGCGGTCTTAGCCTCTCTGGTGTCAACACTCTGTCTGATTTTGGATTTTTTTTTTTTTTTTTCCAAAATCAGACTGACACCAGAGAGGCTGAATACCGCACTGAGTCAATGCGGTCTTTAGCCTCTCTGGTGGTGAACACTCTGTCTGATTTTGGATTTTTTTTTTTTTTTTTTCCCCCCAAAATCAGACTTGACACCAGAGAGGCTGAATACCGCACTGAGTCAATGCGGTCTTAGCCTCTCTGGTCTCAACACTCTGTCTGATTTTGGATTTTTTTTTTTTTTTTTTCCAAAATCAGACTTGACACCAGAGAGGCTGAATACCGCACTGAGTCAATGCGGTCTTAGCCTCTCTGGTCTCAACACTCTGTCTGATTTTGGATTTTTTTTTTTTTTTTTCCAAAATCAGACTTGACACCAGAGAGGCTGAATACCGCACTGAGTCAATGCGGTCTTAGCCTCTCTGGTGTCAACACTCTGTCTGATTTTGGATTTTCTTTTTTTTTTTCCAAAATCAGACTTGACACCAGAGAGGCTGAATACCGCACTGAGTCAATGCGGTCTTAGCCTCTCTGGTCTCAACACTCTGTCTGATTTTGGATTTTCTTTTTTTTTTTTCCAAAATCAGACTTGACACCAGAGAGGCTGAATACCGCACTGAGTCAATGTGGTCTCAGCCTCTCTGGTCTCAACACTCTGTCTGATTTTGGATTTTTTTTTTTTTTTCCAAAATCAGACTTGACACCAGAGAGGCTGAATACCGCACTGAGTCAATGCGGTCTTAGCCTCTCTGGTGTCAACACTCTGTCTGATTTTGGATTTTTTTTTTTTTTTTTCAAAATCAGACTTGACACCAGAGAGGCTGAATACCGCACTGAGTCAATGTGGTCTTAGCCTCTCTGGTCTCAAACTCTGTCTGATTTTGGATTTTTTTTTTTTTTTCCAAAATCAGACTTGACACCAGAGAGACTGAATACCGCATCCCTGAGGTCAATGCTGTCTTAGCTCGCTGGTGTCAACACTGTCTGATTTTTGATTTTTTTTTTTTTTTTCCAAAATCAGAGTTGACACCAGAGAGGCGAATACCGCACTGAGTCAATGCGGTCTTAGCCTCTCTGGTCTCAACACTCTGTCTGATTTTGGATTTTTTTTTTTTTTTTTCCAAAATTCAGACTTGACACCCAGAGAGGCTGAATACCGCACTGAGTCAATGCGGTCTTAGCCTCTCTGGTGTCAACACTCTGTCTGATTTTGGATTTTTTTTTTTTTTCCAAAATCAGACTTGACACCAGAGAGGCTGAATACCGCACTGAGTCAATGCGGTCCTTAGCCTCTCTGGTGTCAACACTCTGTCTGATTTTGGTTTTTTTTTTTTTTTTCCAAAATCAGACTTGACACCAGAGAGGCTAAATACCGCACTGAGTCAATGCGGTCTTAGCCTCTCTGGTCTCAACACTCTGTCTGATTTTGGATTTTTTTTTTTTTTCCAAATCAGGACTTGACACCAGAGAGGCTGAATACCGCACTGAGTCAATGCGGTCTTAGCCTCTCTGGTGTCAACACTCTGTCTGATTTTGGATTTTTTTTTTTTTTTTTTTTCCAAAATCAGACTTGACACCAGAGAGGCTGAATACCGCACTGAGTCAATGCGGTCTTAGCCTCTCTGGTCTCAACACTCTGTCTGATTTTGGATTTTTTTTTTCTTTCCAAAATCAGACTTGACACCAGAGAGGCTGAATACCGCACTGAGTCAATGCGGTCTTAGCCTCTCTGGTGTCAACACTCTGTCTGATTTTGGATTTTTTTTTTTTTTTTCCAAAATCAGACTTGACACCAGAGAGGCTGAATACCGCACTGAGTCAATGCGGTCTTAGCCTCTCTGGTGTGAACACTCTGTCTGATTTTGGATTTTTTTTTTTTTTTCCCCCCCAAAATCAGACTTGACACCAGAGAGGCTGAATACCGCACTGAGTCAATGCGGTCTTAGCCTCTCTGGTCTCAACACTCTGTCTGATTTTGGATTTTTTTTTTTTTTTTTCCAAAATCAGACTTGACACCAGAGAGGCTGAATACCGCACTGAGTCAATGCGGTCTTAGCCTCTCTGGTCTCACACTCTGTCTGATTTTGGATTTTTTTTTTTTTTTTTTTTCCTAAATCAGACTTGACACCAGAGAGGCTGAATACCGCACTGAGTCAATGCGGTCTTAGCCTCTCTGGTGTCAACACTCTGTCTGATTTTGGATTTTCTTTTTTTTTTTCCAAAATCAGACTTGACACCAGAGAGGCTGAATACCGCACTGAGTCAATGCGGTCTTAGCCTCTCTGGTCTCAACACTCTGTCTGATTTTGGATTTTCTTTTTTTTTTTTCCAAAATCAGACTTGACACCAGAGAGGCTGAATACCGCACTGAGTCAATGTGGTCTCAGCCTCTCTGGTCTCAACACTCTGTCTGATTTTGGATTTTTTTTTTTTTTCCAAAATCAGACTTGACACCAGAGAGGCTGAATACCGCACTGAGTCAATGCGGTCTTAGCCTCTCTGGTGTCAACACTCTGTCTGATTTTGGATTTTTTTTTTTTGTTTTCAAATCAGACTTGACACCAGAGAGGCTGAATACCGCACTGAGTCAATGTGGTCTTAGCCTCTCTGGTCTCAACACTCTGTCTGATTTTGGATTTTTTTTTTTTTCCAAAATCAGACTTGACACCAGAGAGGCTGAATACCGCACTGAGTCAATGCGGTCTTAGCCTCGCTGGTGTCAACACTGTCTGATTTTTGATTTTTTTTTTTTTTTCCAAAATCAGAGTTGACACCAGAGAGGCTGAATACCGCACTGAGTCAATGCGGTCGTTAGCCTCTTCTGGTCTCAACACTCTGTCTTATTTTGGATTTTTTTTTTTTTTTTTCCAAAATCAGACTTGACACCAGAGAGGCTGAATACCGCACTGAGTCAATGCGTCTTAGCCTCTCTGGTGTCAACACTCTGTCTGATTTTGGATTTTTTTTTTTTTTTTTCAAAATCAGACTTGACACCAGAGAGGCTGAATACCGCACTGAGTCAATGCGGTCTTAGCCTCTCTGGTCTCAACACTCTGTCTGATTTTGGATTTTTTTTTTTTTTCCAAAATCAGACTTGACACCAGAGAGGCTGAATACCGCACTAAGTCAATGCGTCTTAGCCTCTCTGGTGTCAACACTCTGTCTGATTTTGGATTTTTTTTTTTTTTCCAAAATCAGACTTGACACCAGAGAGGCTGAATACCGCACTGAGTCAATGCGGTCTTAGCCTCTCTGGTCTCAACACTCTGTCTGATTTTGGATTTTTTTTTTCTTTCCAAAATCAGACTTGACACAGAGAGGCTGAATACCGCACTGAGTCAATGCGGTCTTAGCCTCTCTGGTGTCAACACTCTGTCTGATTTTGGATTTTTTTTTTTTTTTTCCAAAATCAGACTTGACACCAGAGAGGCTGAATACCGCACTGAGTCAATGCGGTCTTAGCCTCTCTGGTGTGAACACTCTGTCTGATTTTGGGATTTTTTTTTTTTTTTTTCCCCCAAAATCAGACTTGACACCAGAGAGGCTGAATACCGCACTGAGTCAATGCGGTCCTTAGCTCTCTGGTCTCAACACTCTGTCTGATTTTGGATTTTTTTTTTTTTTTTTCCAAAATCAGACTTGACACCAGAGAGGCTGAATACCGCACTGAGTCAATGCGGTCTTAGCCTCTCTGGTCTCAACACTCTGTCTGATTTTGGATTTTTTTTTTTTTTTTTTTCCAAAATCAGACTTGACACCAGAGAGGCTGAATACCGCACTGAGTCAATGCGGTCTTAGCCTCTCTGGTGTCAACACTCTGTCTGATTTGGATTTTCTTTTTTTTTTCCAAAATCAGACTTGACACCAGAGAGGCTGAATACCGCACTGAGTCAATGCGGTCTTAGCCTCTCTGGTCTCAACACTCTGTCTGATTTTGGATTTTCTTTTTTTTTTTTCCAAAATCAGACTTGACACCAGAGAGGCGTGAATACCGCACTGAGTCAATGTGGTCTCAGCCTCTCTGGTCTCAACACTCTGTCTGATTTTGGATTTTTTTTTTTTTTTCCAAAATCAGGACTTGACACCAGAGAGGCTGAATACCGCACTGAGTCAATGCGGTCTTAGCCTCTCTGGTGTCAACACTCTGTCTGATTTTGGATTTTTTTTTTTTTTTTCAAAATCAGACTTGACACCAGAGAGGCTGAATACCGCACTGAGTCAATGTGGTCTTAGCCTCTCTGGGTCTCAACACTCTGTCTGATTTTGGATTTTTTTTTTTTTCCAAAATCAGACTTGACACCAGAGAGGCTGAATACCGCACTGAGTCAATGCGGTCTTAGCCTCGCTGGTGTCAACACTGTCTGATTTTTGATTTTTTTTTTTTTTTTCCAAAATCAGAGTTGACACCAGAGAGGCTGAATACCGCACTGAGTCAATGCGGTCTTAGCCTCTCTGGTCTCAACACTCTGTCTGATTTTGGATTTTTTTTTTTTTTTTCCAAAATCAGACTTGACACCAGAGAGGCTGAATACCGCACTGAGTCAATGCGGTCTTAGCCTCTCTGGTGTCAACACTCTGTCTGATTTTGGATTTTTTTTTTTTTTTTCCAAAATCAGACTTGACACCAGAGAGGCTGAATACCGCACTGAGTCAATGCGGTCTTAGCCTCTCTGGTGTCCAACACTCTGTCTGATTTTGGTTTTTTTTTTTTTTCAAAATCAGACTTGACACCAGAGAGGCTAATACCGCACTGAGTCAATGCGGTCTTAGCCTCTCTGGTCTCAACACTCTGTCTGATTTTTGGATTTTTTTTTTTTTCCAAAATCAGACTTGACACCAGAGAGGCTGAATACCGCACTGAGTCAATGCGGTCTTAGCCTCTCTGGTGTCAACACTCTGTCTGATTTTGGATTTTTTTTTTTTTTTTTTTCCAAAATCAGACTTGACACCAGAGAGGCTGAATACCGCACTGAGTCAATGCGGTCTTAGCCTCTCTGGTGTCAACACTCTGTCTTATTTTGGATTTTTTTTTTTTTTTTCCAAAATCAGACTTGACACCAGAGAGGCTGAATACCGCACTGAGTCAATGCGGTCTTAGCCTCTCTGGTGTCAACACTCTGTCTTATTTTGGATTTTTTTTTTTTTTTTTCCAAAATCAGACTTGACACCAGAGAGGCTGAATACCGCACTGAGTCAATGTGGTCTCAGCCTCTCTGGTCTCAACACTCTGTCTGATTTTGGATTTTTTTTTTTTTTCCAAAATCAGACTTGACACCAGAGAGGCTGAATACCGCACTGAGTCAATGCGGTCTTAGCCTCTCTGGTGTCAACACTCTGTCTGATTTTGGATTTTTTTTTTTTTTTTCAAAATCAGACTTGACACCAGAGAGGCTGAATACCGCACTGAGTCAATGTGTCTTAGCCTCTCTGGTCTCAACACTCTGTCTGATTTTGGATTTTTTTTTTTTTTCCAAAATCAGACTTGACACCAGAGAGGCTGAATACCGCACTGAGGTCAATGCGGTCTTAGCCTCGCTGGTGTCAACACTGTCTGATTTTTGATTTTTTTTTTTTTTTCCAAAATCAGAGTTGACACCAGAGAGGCTGAATACCGCACTGAGTCAATGCGGTCTTAGCCTCTCTGGTCTCAACACTCTGTCTGATTTTGGATTTTTTTTTTTTTTTCCAAATCAGGACTTGACACCAGAGAGGCCTGAATTACCGCACTGAGTCAATGCGGTCTTAGCCTCTCTGTGTCAACACTCTGTCTGATTTTGGATTTTTTTTTTTTTTTTCCAAAATCAGACTTGACACCAGAGAGGCTGAAGTACCGCACTGAGTCAATGCGGTCTTAGCCTCTCTGGGTGTCAACACTCTGTCTGATTTTGGTTTTTTTTTTTTTCCAAATCAGACTTGACACCAGAGAGGCTAAATACCGCACTGAGTCAATGCGGGTCTTAGCCTCTCTGGTCTCAACACTCTGTCTGATTTTGGATTTTTTTTTTTTTTCCAAAATCAGACTTGACACCAGAGAGGCTTAATACCGCACTGAGTCAATGCGGTCTTAGCCTCTCTGGTGTCAACACTCTGTCTGATTTTGGATTTTTTTTTTTTTTTTTTTTTCCAAAATCAGACTTGACACCAGAGAGGCTGAATACCGCACTGAGTCAATGCGGTCTTAGCCTCTCTGGTGTCCAACACTCTGTCTTATTTTGGATTTTTTTTTTTTTTTTTCCAAATCAGACTTGACACCAGAGAGGCTGAATACCGCACTGAGTCAATGCGGTCTTAGCCTCTCTGGTGTCAACACTCTGTCTTATTTTTGGATTTTTTTTTTTTTTTTCCAAAATCAGACTTGACACCAGAGAGGCTGAATACCGCACTGAGTCAATGCGGTCTTAGCCTCTCTGGTGTCAACACTCTGTCTGATTTTGGATTTTTTTTTTTTTTTTCAAAATCAGACTTGACACCAGAGAGGCTGAATACCGCACTGAGTCAATGCGGTCTTAGCCTCTCTGGTCTCAACACTCTGTCTGATTTTGGATTTTTTTTTTTTTTTTCCAAAATCAGACTTGACACCAGAGAGGCTGTATACCGCACTTACGTCAAATGCGGTCTTAGCCTCGCTGGTGTCAACACTTCTGTCTGATTTTTGATTTTTTTTTTTTTTTTCCAAAATCAGAGTTGAC